>NW_023994408.1:0-363510 GCF_015586225.1 Lucilia sericata | reverse complement strand
TTTAGTTTATGTGATTTGTTGTTTTTTTATATATATATTTTTTTTATAGACAAAATTGTGTATCTATGTGTGTAGTAAGTTTGTCTCGCTATCTGCCTGTTGTATAGTAAGTATTTGGATTCGATTCGTTTGTATTGTTGTAGTAAGAAGAATGTATAAATTCAAAATATTTATTTTGTTTGGGTGTATTTAGAGTCCCGGTATCTATGGTGCATTAAAACTATTTCAATACTTCGGTATCTATGTATCTATGCTTACTAAAATTAGAGTTTAAAATGTATCTTTTTTATAGACATACACATATTTTTTTAATACTGTATACATTCTCATCTTCATAATCTTGTATATTAAAAAAGAAATAAATACACGAAATCAGATGTAGAAGCTCAAGCACTCGTAAAAATTCTATTCTCTGTGTTACACAGTTCGTTTTAGTTGATTTAATATCATAAAATATGTTAATTTATTGTAATTGCTTACTATGACTATACTTACTTACTATAGATACATATTTTTAAATTGATTAATATAATTTAATTTTTTCCATTTTTTTGGGGAATTTTGAAGTTTATTTTTTAGGGATTTTTGTAGGGTGAAAAATGTGTTCTTTATTGGGAATATACATATTTGATAGATGTATGTTTAAATTTATGACAAGATATATTGGATATAAATTTACAACATTTGTGTTGTTATAAATTTAGCACAGCTGATTTGAAAAATAAGATTTTTTGTTGTTTTAAAAAGTTTATTAGGAATCGAATTTCTTAAAATTTAAAGTTATAGAAGGGAGTAATAAACCTTTGGGGGGCAATATTTATGAATTGTTGAAATAACAAAAAATTTAATATATAACCAAGTATGAATGTATAGTCGGGCATGGCTGACCATATAATACCCTACACCAGTGAATATGTTAAAAATGTGTATTATTTTTTGTAATAATAAGGCATTTATTTTTTTACCTTAATTCCGGAATTTTCTTACTTTTTGTTGTCAAAATAAGAGATTTTCTACAAGTGGGTTTATATAGGGGTAAGGGTAAATATGGGCCTATATTTAATAATTTTGGTAGAGGAATTTACGTCTACATTAAAGTTATTTATGCAGATTTTCATCGTGTTCAAGTTACATATTTTATGAAAAGGAGTTTGTATTGGGGCTAGAGCCAAATGAGGCCCGATCATTAAGAAAATCGGCAGTATCATTTAGACTTTCATAAAACTAAGTTTTGCCGATTTTTGTTGACATACTAGAACATCGAACATAATTATGAACTCACAAGCCCTACTTAGGGGGGACGGTGTGTTGAGGCTACGTGAAATAATGCACTGATTAATATGGACACACAGACAGGTAGATATACGAAAGTACAGATAGGACCAATATTTTTGGATGTTACAAATATCAGCATAAAAGCATAATAGCCTCCCAACTATAATAGTGTAGTGTAGTAGTTTACCAAATTTGAGCTTTTCTATGAGAAATTAGAAATGAAAAAATATAAAAATTCGATTTCGTCGGACCAACTAAAAAGACAAAAAACCAAGAACAACTGATAATACCCTCCTAACTATAGTGATGTAGGTAGGGTAGAAAAAGTGACATTAAAACTACAACTTTTACCAAATTTAAAATGAAAAAATAAAATTCGATTTCGTCGGACAAACTAAAAAACCAAGAACTACTGCTCTTTCTTGGATTTTTGTTTGACCGACCAAATAATAACCTCATTTTTTATACCCACCGTCAAAAAAGATATTATTGTATTGGGTATATTGATATTGTCAAAAGTATATATTTGTGGGAACTTATTGAATTCTAAGGCGAAATCTCACAGTTATTCTAAGTTAATAAGGTTTGTTTGGTATTTGAATTGAGCAATATCGGTCCACGATTTCACCTATTCCCCATACAAGTGGCCCCTGGAGTCTTAAATATGTCAATTGGACAGCATTTTGATGAAAATATTGTTAAACCATTTTTTCATTTATACTTTTAAATATAAAAATAGAGATTTCATAGAAAAATTAATTTTACTCATTGTTTTAATGAAAATTATTTCAAAATTAAAAGTTGTTTCTAGTTTTTTTATACCAAAAAATATTGTAATATAAAAAATCAAATCAAAATTTATAAAAAATAAATATGTACATAATTCAATTCTACACACTTAATTCTCTAGGTGTACCATATGAAAATGAAAACACAGCTGATATTATTGTTACTTTAAGTACAATTACAAAATTTGACTCCACTTTATTTACAACTGTGTTGTTTACAAACAATTTCATTTTGTGTGAACTTCTCAAAAAATTTTATATCTACACAAGAATTTCACAAAAAATATACATAAAAAAATTCTGATAAGTTTTCATAAATACCTACAAAATGCAAAGAGTTAGCTTAAAAAGAATGCGTTCCGAGGAATCGCCTTACACTTTACAAACTAAAATGCATGTTAATGAAAAAATTGTGGATTCCCATGATGCCAATAAAATGAAAGAAATACATGGTAAGTTAAGAAAATGGAATCAAAAGAATTTATGTATTTTATTGATTTTTAATGAAAATCTTTAGCTAAAACCACCAAGCTATTGTTCCAAGCGGCACGCTCTGTCAGCAATAATAATATACAACCAAATCGTAATAAAAAGACGCCCGTATCAAGTATGGTGGTTTTATTTGGTAATGGTCAAATAGAAGCAGCTAAAGGAGCCGAAGATTTGGAAGAGGAATTCCTATGGGTAAGGCGCAAAGCTAAGTGTTGTGATCGTGAGACTTATGTTCAGAGTGATTGCACCAATTGCCAAAAGCCTTTGTGCGAAGAATGTGGCTTTTCTTGCACGGAGTGTGGACAATTTATTTGCAATTCATGCGTTACTGTATTGTAAGTATTTATGTGAGGGGAATGTCAATTAGAGGTTAAATTTGTATTTACTTTTTAGTGGTTCCTGTGATGCTGATCACCCTATTTGTGAAAAATGTTCTCTATTTGCCTGAGATTAGGCTTCTATGAATAAAGTACAAATTTATTTTTATGTTATTTTCTATTAATTTATGTATTATGAATGAAATTATGTTTAATATGTTTTCAAATTTAAATAAATATTTAAGGATATTAGTTGCTGGTCAATTTTTAGGGACATAATAAAGAGATTTCTGAATTATTCCTATTAAACATTTGTTTTTGTTTTATCCAATTGGAATATTATTCAATTAGAGTGGTCCAATGATGATAAAATTTGTTTCCGTACCTAACAGCATGTTATAAAGAAATATTTTATTTCAATTTTCACTGTTTTTGTTCACCAATTATGTAAATTGGACATGAGTTACTTCGGGAATGATATTATAAATGATTTAATAATATCTGAGGATATTTGCAAGGATCATATTGTGACCAAATGTACAATGCTTTAAACATAAGCAAATTTCCCACGACTATTGGAACTTTGCTCCGGATTGTCATCCCAGCGACAGCTGTATCAACCCCGGCATAGAACTATCGGCCACAGTCGAGCTGTTACAACAACAACACTTTAAACATAGAAGTTGTACTGTTCGAAGTTACTTGGCATTTGCTCTTCTATAGGGGGCTCTCAACTGCCAATTTTTTGCAAATTATTGCAAAACATCTCATGACCAGCCCAGTGGACAAATAACAACCAAATTGTGCTAGAATTTAGTAAATTGTGTCACTTACCTTATGCCTATAACCCCCGGGTTTGTTTATCCAAAATAACTTAGCTTGCTGTCGGCTCTACTTATAACGCCACCAAATCATTAAATATTTATTTAAAAACACTGCACACACTATTTTTACATATTTTTCATAATTATTAAAAGCTTTTTTTACTAAATGACCAACAAATTAATAGATTTAATAAATTTTAAGAAAACAAATTTTGTTGGGAAATATTTCAAACACTTTCATTTAATAGCAGCAGCTAATCTTAAAAAACACTCACACTCCATACGATTTATTGAAAAACATGATTTAATTTTATAAAACAATCATATTTCTTGTTATTTTTAAATTTTTACAAAATTTTTGTGAAATTTATAAAATAGCACAAATCACACACGACCACTTGCTATAAAAACGCGCACTAAACTGACAAATTTTGGTACAAATGTCATGCAAAAATTTGCATGCATGTTTACACTCCCACATATACACACACGTACATGTGTATGGAGAAGGATGTAAACAGAGTGAAGACAAAAACCTTTATTTATAATTTGATTCAAAACGAATATAGCAAAGACATGAATCTTTATTTACAATTTACAAGCAAACAAGTCCACGCACAAATATGTATATTGAGGGAATTACATGAAAACGGTAGTTTTTCTCATAGCCAAGTCACAAACCTTTGTTTATATTTTCAGCGGCTTAAGAATAGAATTATAGAATGTTTTAGTACAAAAAGTAAGGCCGTTGTGTTTAAATGATTATATCTAAGCCATTTCTAAACTAATTTTATTGATTTTTTCGCAGCAATATTGCTGATAATATTTACTACAAATATGTTTAAATAGTTTTCTAATTGACCTAGAAAACTGGATTGAAAAGTAAAAATGTTCGCTTCTTGAACAATAATAAGGTAAAAAAATATTTATAGATTGAAACTTCTTGATCAAAATGTAAAATAAGTATGGTTAAGTTCTCATTGTTTTACTAAGAAGCATTTAACTAAATAATTAATCAAAATAAATTAAAACCCGAAATTTTGTGTAACAAAAAATTTTTTATTTAAATTAATATAAAACACACATAAAATCTCATGTTCACAAACATCCCTAAACTCTTTTCTTTACACTTTACACTTTGCCCTTGAACTTATGATATTTTTGATAATCCTTAACCAGTAATTCATACAATTGACGACCAGCTTCATTGGAACAACGTAAAATAAATCTACCCACACGATGATCACAAATGCCCACCAATTCATAGCAAATATTCTCAATATGGGTTTTGATCTAAAAGAAAAATAAACGAAAATCGTAAAATTTAATGAAACAAACATTAATTAAGACACTAAAACTCACCTTATTGTATAACGTAGTAGGTCTTTTATTCGCAACCATTAAATTAATAATAAAAGTCAAAACGAAAGGAGCCACTCTCTTAACACCCACTTTATGTTGTGCTATTAAATGCATTAAAGCTTCCAGTTTCAAGGCCAACTCAGACAAATCATCTATTTCATTAGAGGGCAATGCAGTATCCTTTTGACGCTCACTCTTATACCAAACTATGGATTGTAATAGATCTTTGAAAATGTGCATATATTGAGGCACACGATCCATTAGTAAAATATGACGATGTTTTATTAAAGACGAACACACTTCAGTCATGGCCAGATGGAGGTTGTGGAAAACTTTGAGATTGGTATCGCTCAAGCGAAATTTTTTAATATTAATATCCATAAGAAAAGATAAAATACTATCCAAGGTATCGGTGGAAATGGGTATCTAAGAGTTATAATAAAATTAGTTTAAAAAATTTTTTGGATATTAAAAGAAAACTTACCATTTTATTATCCAGTACGGCTTGATGACAATTTAATAGGTTAACTATTAAATCGTAATCATTAAAATGCTGTTGCTCATCACGGGCCAAACGTAAGGTTATGTTAAAAGTTATTTGTTTATATTGTTCATTGAAAATCTAGCAAAAGAAAATAAATGTTTAGAGAAAACTGAGAAATCTGTTTAGTTTAAATAAGAAAACTTACCGCTCCTTTTATGGTACTAAAAGGGCATTTAGCTATTAGAGACAAAAGTCTTAAAATATTGGAGAAATTTGTTTCCTGCACATTGTTGGCTATCGTTTTGAGTACAAGCAATAGATCCTCATTGGTTTTATTGCCTATAATCATTTTTACTGCTGACTCTATGGTTTTACTGCCAAGTTTTTGTTGTGCCTCTGATACATTCTTTAAATCCTCATTAATTTGAGACCAGTAATGGGTTAAAACAAATTCAATTTCATCTTGATCTAAATGCAATAATTCACGATGATTTAAGGCTACTTGCATTAAACGTAGAGCATGAGGATTGCGATAATCCATCTGGAATATCAAACAAAATAATGATAATAATATCATTATATGATAAAAAATAACAACCTACCGAGTGTCCTATATAAATTTTGCTTATACGCCTAAAATCTTCATCTACTTCCAGTTTAAATTCTTCTGTTTCCTTATTTTCCTCTGCTACTTTATTTGTTTCCTTGGCTTTGACAGCTTTTCCCAAAACCGTTGTGGCATAGGGAGCAAATCCTGCCAATGTCTTTTGTACAAATTTCTTATCTTTTTTGGAAGTGCCATCACTAGTAGCGGTAAAATGTTGTTGCAGATAATCGGAAAAGATTTTCAAAAATCCTTCCAAATGTTTACGCATATGTTTGGCACTAGCTCCGCTTAGGGAAGCTAAAGTTTCTATAGCCGCCAGTAACAGTTTACGTTGTTCTTCATTTAGACTTGCAGATTTTTGGCATTCACTGAGTATATCAGTTAGTCCTTGTAGGAATTGTTCTGTACCTTTTTCCTCATTTTTTACGGTGGAAAATAGGAACTCATAGAGCTCCCAACAACTTTCGGCGGGCAATAGTTTAAGCAGAAGTGAGGTGGGCAGGTATTTGAAGATTAAAACTTGTTGTCCGAAATGTAAAAGATCTGCGAGGCAGTTGTAAAGAAAATAATTAATAAAGTGTCTTAAAAAAGAACAATATCTTTTATACTAAAAATCGAAAATCCGAAAAGTTACTCACCCTTCAAAATCTCCAATGACTGCAAAGCTAAATCCTCTTCCTGAGCTGCTTTTAAATCACGATACAAACTCAAGTGTAAAGCAAATATAATAGTCTTTCGCTGACGTCTCAACTGGCCCAAAGGCAAACGCGATAATATATCCAAACTTGTTTTAATATCTTCCACCGACAACTTTTTCACTTTATACTCCTGATCCGCACGATTGATAATCAAATCAATTAATTCCTTAATTAATAACTCGCAAGCAGTAACCTCAACACATTCACGAACTCTATCGAAATTACCCGATAAAGACTTCAATAAAGAATGTTTAGAATTCAAAGATTTGCAAATACTCTCATAAACAACCAAAGACACAAATTCCAATAATTCTAAATCATCAAAGGTTAGATGCAATAAATCAGGTTTGTCAATAAAATATTCAGCAATATTGACTTTTTCACTTCTAGGCAATTGCTGTAAATACCACTTGGCTTGGGGTGTCTTCAAAAGAGAATTTAAGATTTCATTATCGGTGGATTTTAAAGGCAAACTTTCTTTATTTGTTGACAGAAGTAAAAGTTCAGCTTGGGATTTTTGCATTTTAAGGCGATGTAACAAATGTTTACAAGAGGATTTGCCAAAATTTAAAACACGTTGTTGTATTAAGATCCATTCTTCGGCTGTAAGAAAACTATGTAATTTTTCTACGGCCGGCACAGGCTGCAGGGAAGCATGTTGACAACCATCGGGACGATAATAGGCGAGAAGTAATTCAAAATTAGAAGCAAAATATGACAATTCCAAAAATGCACTCATAGTACGTGGCTGATGTTCTTTCTCCAATAGAAATTGTCCAAATAATTTCAAAATTTCCCCAGTAAATTCTCTTTGTTGTTGCAGTTCGCTTAAAAATTTATCCGATTGTTCGGCCAGTTTACAGCCAGCAAAATATTGTGTTAATAAAGCCGCTTGGAAATCCAAGAGGAATAGAGAATTTTCTGATATTTCCTCTTTCGTTTTTAAAGACTCTATTAGATCCTTTAAGGCATAGAGTAAAGATTTCCAAATGGTTAAAGATGGTTTTGATACTAAACCTGTAATAATTTTCGAGAAAGACAAACCCACCGGATTACTAGGCCAAAAGTTTTGTAGCTTAGAGAAGGAGGCATTGGCTGAGAGGTTCCTATTATCATTTACTGTTTTTGTTGGAGAGGGTTTAAAGAAATCATGGAATAATATACACAAATATTTAGAAAAATCTTCAGCGTTTTGTTCCGTTGTTGTATTATCCGCTAACTTCTTTTTCTTTTTTTGTGGTGTCTCCAACTCTATTTTAGCTTTACGTTTTTTGTTGCTACTTAAATCGATATCTTTTAAATGCTCTTTTAAGGCCTTTAAGAGATTGGAAACAAACTTTTCCGCTCTACTCAGACGCCTAAACATATCCATAAGCAATACCAAATATTCTTCAAACAATTCCTGCTCTTCTTTATCGCCAGATTTGGGTGATAATATCATCCAGGCTGTAATTTCGAAAACATTTTGTTCCAATATTAAGGGATTCAAACGTAAAGCAGCACACAACAACATCAACACTTCCTTAAAGTGGGATTCTTTTCTAGCTTTAACTGCTGACAAGATTTGTGCTCCCAAATACTTAACAGCTGTCTGGGTTTCGTTAATTTGTATATTTAAACTCACATCGTGGCGTCCTAACATCTCCAAGAGATAAGCAGCCGTCGTTAATGATAATGAAGGATCCATCTTCTCGCAATCTGTGTGTTGCAAGAAATGACAAAATACATGTTGCAGTAAATATTTGAGAAAAGTTTCCACTCCCCTACGTTTCACAATAGCACACTCAAGACACAATAGCCTTACCGGCAAAGCCAACTTGAAGATGCGATATATCAAATTACGCTCCGGTATTTCTGCACACAATATACTTTCAATATCCAAAAGTTCATCAAAGAAGTCTACCTTAAATGAGCGCAATATCAACAAAACTTGTGCAAACGGCTGTAAGGTGAACTCCGTATAGGCTTTTTCATAGGAAGCACTATCACCACAACGTTTGATAGTTTCTTTTAGACCTTTCAGCACCGAGGCAAAGAATTCCGTTTCAAAAGTGCTTAAAAATTGTCCCCCACTTTGCTGCAGAGCCAATAAATACTTTTCGTAACTTTGGAATATTTCACCATAAACACGACACTGCAGTTCATAATCCATCCTAAATAAGTCTTGTAACAACTCAAATTCCACTAAGAGTTGCAGCAAATTACACCATTTTCTAGTTTCTTCACTAACATTTCCTTGGGCCTGTTTTAAAAACCATTGCACGAAATCCTTTTTAACTTGTTGACCTACCAAACCTGGTTGGGCACGTAACTTGAGTAGTTCTTTGAAATCCTCCTCAAGGATTTGTTCATTTGTTAAATGATCTTGCTCTGACAGCCACTTTAGTATCAGTTCATATTTAGTCGTTAAGGTAAATTCCACTGATTGCCAAGATTTTATGGCAAATTTAAGATTTTCTCCGAATGTTTTTTCTTTGCGTCTCAGCCATTTTGAAAATTCTAAAAGAAATTTAAACTTTATTGGATTGTTTTTGTGGGGGATTTATTGTGTCTAAACTTACCTTCCTCCTGAGACATATTTTAGGCAATTTATTTAAATTTGTATATATATTTTTTAAGAAATTAAGAAAACTTATTTTTTCACTTGTTCCCTTGCATAAAATTGTAAACAAACTGCACGTGGAGTAGTGAGAGTTGCCAAATGTTATTATTTTTAGTAGTAGTAAGTAAAGATGCCAGAGTGATATTTCAAAGATTTATAAAATTCAGACATTTTTGAAATATCTTACAAATATGATTTTAAAACATTTGCTTATATTGTTTTATTCTGACTACAAACATGAAATTTATAAATATACAAAAAAATATTTCTCTGCTCTACTTGGGCATAGGAGTTACAGGTCTCCAAAGTTTAAATTTATATATAACTGTACATATCTGGAATATTAAGATATAAGATGTGGGCATCAAGCAAAAAATCAATCTGGCATTACCCAACAGCTGTTATTTAGTACAATTTTTTAGTACTTTTTTAACAACGCCGGATAAATGTAAACAACTTTTGAAGAAAATTGTTTATTTTTGTTAAAATAATGAGCAAAGGTAATTTTTTCTTAAAATTTTAACTTTTAACGAATTAAAAATAATTATTTTTTTTTCAGAAATGAGTGAAAATAAGCCAGCAGATCCACAAGCACCAGTAACGCGTAAGGGTTTTCTTATATCCATAAAAACGGGAGACCCAACTGAGATAAAGGAAAGAGATGTGGTATGTTATAACAAAAATATTAACAAAATTAGTAGTAATCGGTTCAAGTATTACTGGGATTTATAAGTTTTAAGCAATACTAGTTATTTCCATTACATGAATGTTTTAGTGTAAAACTGGGAAATATAATAAATGGTCAGTTCCAATACTAGTCAAATGTATAGGTTTAAGTCAAAAATTTTTGGAATTAATTAAAAAAAAAAAAAATATATAAAAACTAGTCAACCATAAAAGCTGTAAATCTGTCAAATATTGAAACAAAACACTAATCCTAAATTTAAATTTATTTAAGCATGGACGCTGTCGAGCTGTTACCGAATTTGAAAAACTCAATCGCATTGGTGAAGGCACTTATGGTATAGTTTGTGAGTGATTTTTCATAACAAGTCGCTGTAAAACTTGCATTTTATAATAAATTTCCTTTTTGTTTATTTAAGATCGTGCCCGTGACACACGTACCAATGAAATAGTGGCTTTAAAAAAAGTACGCATGGATCAGGAGAAAGATGGTTTGCCGGTAAGTGGCCTAAGAGAAATAACCATCTTGAAGACGTGTAAACATGAAAATATTGTAAATTTATTAGATGTGGTGGTGGGCAAGAGTTTGGAAAGGTGGGATTTAGATAACAGACTTTATATAATGCCCATTGTTTAATAAATTCTGCCCTTTTAGCATTTTCTTAGTTATGGAATACTGTGAGCAGGATTTAGCTTCACTTTTGGATAATATGTCTCAACCTTTCTCAGAATCAGAAGTAAAATGTATTATTCTACAAGTATTGCAGGGTCTTAAATATATGCATTCTCGCTATATTATACATCGGGACCTAAAGGTATCAAATTTATTAATGACCGATAAGGGATGTGTTAAAATAGGTAAGTTATTCTTAACATATACATATTTTGGACTTCCACTGCATTCAACACCTTGACTATTTTCCAGCCGATTTTGGATTGGCCCGTTTATTTGGCTTACCCTCCGGCCCCATGACTCCCCAGGTTGTTACCTTATGGTATCGTTCCCCAGAACTTTTACTCGGCTCTCCCACACAAACCACCGCTGTAGATATGTGGGCCGTGGGTTGCATATTAGGTGAGCTACTCTCCCACAAACCTTTACTTCCCGGTAACACCGAAATAGCCCAACTAGAACTGATAATCGATTTGTTGGGCACTCCTTCTGAAGCCATTTGGCCAGACTTGGCAAAAATGCCCGCTTTACAAAATTTCACACTGAAACAACATCCATATAATAATTTAAAGCAAAAATTCCAATATCTTTCGGCGGCAGGCTTAAGATTACTTAATTTCCTCTTCATGTATGATCCGAAGAAAAGGGCAACGGCAGAGGAATGCCTGCACAGCAGTTATTTTAAGGAGCCACCATTGCGTAAGTCTTAAATATTAGATAAAAATATACATTAAATTAGATTTTCAAAATTTTAATTTTCTTATTCTGGTTTGAATATTATTTTAAATGGCTTTCCGCTTAAAAATATGTGTTAATTTTAACATTTTTCTTTTTAGCATGTGATCCCAAATTGATGCCTACATTTCCACAACATCGTAATATGCAAGGCAACCATAATAAAGTGGCCGTTGGTAGTCATCTTCATAATCAATCTGTACCCGAATTACCCGCTATATCTGATTTATTAGGAAGTCTTCTGAAGAAAAGAAGAGCTGATTAAAACAACTTAATTAAATATAATGCATTTTTTAATAAAGTATATCTATATCTATACCATATCAACACTAGTTTGCTAGTTTTTCAGATCCTTTGAAATGAAATTTATTAAAAAAAGGGAAGACTATTTTGTGATTAATGATCATAAACAAAGAACAGAACTAAATCTGAAATAGTTCAGAACTAGAACTGAACTAAACTAAATCTGAACTAGAACTGTACTAGAACTGAACTAGAACCGAACTGGAACTGAACTATAACCGAACTAGAATTAAACTAGAACTAATCTAGAACTGAACTAAAATCGTACTAGAATTACATCAGTACTGAACAAGTGCTCAACTAGAATTGTAATAGAACTATAAATCACAACTGAACAAGCACTTACTAGAATTGTACTAGATCTCAACTGTACAGAACTGTACTAGATCTAAACTAGAACTGAGATAGAAATAGAACTGAACTAGAATTGAACTTGTGATAAACTAGAACTGAACTAAAACTGCACAAGAATTGATCTAGAATTGAACTACATCTAAATTAAATTTTGATCAGTTCTTAAATAAGGGTTTTTTTCATTTGTATAGACTGGAGAATTATATTTTAATTGAAAAAAAAATCGATAATTTTAATATTACAAGTCGAATAATCAACATTTCATAAATTGCAAAAAGTCGACTTTTTGTTTTAACCTTCTCTAAGTTCGATAACAAAATTTTTTATTTATCATCTCTATTAAGTGTTTTGTTCTTCTTCGTTGTTTGTATTTTTATTTTTGAAAAAACATTTTTGTTTCTTTTTCTTATTTAAATAAAAAAATTGCAACTGTTTCAAACAAAATGAGTGCTAAAGAACTCGATGATAAATTTAAACAATGGAATCCCATGGAAAATGACTACAAAAACACCAAATTCAATCATTATGTTACTGGTCCAGGAGCAGAACTCGATGCCGAACTACAGCCCGGGCAACAAGCTTTGCAAAATTGCAACAAAGCAAATAAAGATGATAATAATGCCGGCAAAAAGCAGGAGCAACAAGCTGTACCAACGTTGATATTTCGGCACTTGCCCAAAGATATGACCAAGAAGGCAATGCATAACATTTGTTCGCGGCATGGTCGTGTTAAATCTGTTCGGGACAGTACTAAAAATGATTATTATTTTGTGGATTTGGCTACAGTAGCGTGAGTTTGTTTATAGTTGATTTCATTTTTTGCTGACTTGCTAAAATTATTGTGAAATTCTTGTGTTTTAGTGATATGGAAGCAGTTTTTCGTGCTTTGGAACACAATAACTATGGTTTTGAAGTATTAGTGGGGAAAAATAAAAAACCATCAGATGGGGAAAGAAATAAAGTGAATCAAAATTATAGCCCAGTACCACCACAGAACACGGGCATTGATTATCAAAATCGTAGTTATCGTACATCGAAAAAGCAACATCCTCGTCCGAATGTTAAGGAAGACTCGCTTATTAATAGGAACAGCGCCAGTGCAGTTGATACGGGACTTCCTTTGCAACTTTTGACAGATGATGCCCACAGTTTGGAGCGTCAGGGTCTTTATAAAATGCCAAATAATCAGAAATTTAATTATCGCAATGGTCGTTCTTATGTAAAGTAAGTAAAAAAAGGAGGTTTAAGGATATTTATTATGAGGTTGACAGGATATCTATTTTTAATATTGTTTTTATTTTTATAAAAAGCATGCCGGAGAATACAAAAAAATTTATTGAGAAAAAACATAACGAATCTTCGGGTACTTACAATGGCACCTCCAACAAATATGAACATAAACCAGGAAATTGTGTAATGGCTAAGGACTTCGATAGATGTTCTGTATGTTTTTACGCTTGTGACACTGTCTGCAGCCGCTGTTCCCAGCACTATTGTAGTGCTGAGTGTCAAATAAGTGATTGGCCTCAACATCGTTATAAATGTGGAAAACCAAAGTAAGTTATACAGAAGAAAATTAGCTTTTTAGCAACAAAACATTTTATTGCTGAAAAGCTTTTCACTTACAAATTACTATAAAAGTAATTTTTTACAAAAGACATTTTTATTAAAAGAACATTTTAAAATAAGAAAGCTTTTTTCATTAAAAAGCTTTTTGTTCCTCTAAAAAAGCTTTTTAATGTCTTTTGTAAAAAAAGTACTATAAAAATATTTTTATTAAAAGAACATTTTTAACAAAAAAGCTTTCTTCATTTAAACTATTTTTTTCACTAAAATAAGTTTTTTTTATTAAAATATACTTTTTTTTTTACTAAAAGCATTTTGTTTCTCTAAAAAGCTTTTTAAGAGCTTTTTTTCACAAGAATTTGTTTTAAATGGTCACAAAAATTTTTTTCTTTTCAAAAATGATTTTTCACAAAAAAGCTTTAATAAAAGCTTTTTTCACAAACATTTTTGTTAAAGCTTTTTTATAAAAAAGCTTATTAAAAAATCTATTTGCATTTAATAAACTTTTTAAAAAAGGGCTTTTTATTACATACATATAAAGCTTTTTCTCTATATAAAGTTTTTTTCACTTAAAAGAATTCAAACCAAAATTATTTTATTTCCATTTTTTACAAAAAAAAAAAAAAATAATAAATTCCATTATAGACATTTACAAAAAACTCCACCACCAAAAAAACCAAACGAATTGAACAAAAACTCCTCAAATAATTCAAAGAATACGAATAATGAAAATCTTACAACTACCAAAGAAAAATTAACGAAAAACAACGAAAGTAATTCTAAACAACAATTACCAAGTTCTTCGAAAGGTTTGGTCAATAAACCTACAAGTTTGAATGGAAACGATTTGCAACTCCCAAGTAGCTCTAAAATCGCGACAAACCCAGAAAAGCAACCTACAAATGATTCGGGAAATTCTACAAAAAGTGCTGCTCAGCAAAATATGCCGCGTAGTGGTAATATTGTTACCATAACAGCAATTTCAAAAACCAACGTAGTTTTCATACGTTCCAAAACTTATGATGACAATTTGAGTTATTTCAATACAATCGATTCTCTACAAGCTATAGGTAAATTGCTGCAGCCTTTGAAATCTCCACCTAATTGTGGTCGAATGGTTATTGCCAAATTTGAAAATCAATTCAATCGTGCATTGGTTCTACAGGCCACAAATGACGAAAGAATTTTAATTATTTTTGTGGACTATGGTAATTTGGAACAAATGAAATTGGAAGATTTATATGAAGCACCCGATGAGTTTGTTTCAAAGCCACGTCATGCTATACCAGTTTTGTTAAAAGATGTTCCTGATCTGCACATGACACAAGAAATACGCAAATTTATGTATACGTACTTGCATAATATAAATGTGGAAATACGCTATAAACCAGAAGATTTTCTTGAAACCAATCAAATTTATGCTGTGGAACTAATTGATGAGAATACTCAACAGAATTTAAATAAAATGATTGTTAAATTATCGAAACCTATGGAACCACAAAATTCCAATGAAATATGTAATCGTGGGGTGAGTACAGCATTATTACTAATTCAGAACTTTAACCTAAATGATCAATGTAAAACACTGAAACTTTCCTTTTTTAATTCATTCTTTAGTATTTGGAGCAAAAAGTTTTACCCACTGGTGATGATGTGGAATTTTTTGTTATGGACAATTCCTTAATGAGTTCTGGCTGCATATCTTGCACCATCAAACCCTATGTCATTGAAATACAAAAATTCCAAAAAGAATTACAAACCTATGCAGAATCTATACCCGAAGAAGCTTATACACCAAGGTAGACATAGAAAGCTTAATGTTAAGCAAAAATATTCTTTTAATTTCAACTTTTGCCTTTATAGAGTCGATGAACTTTGTATTGCTCGTTATAGTTTAGATGGTTTATGTAATCGGTGGCATTTGTTTAGAGCCGTAGGTGATGGTCCATCCTCTATACATTTTAGTTGATGATGGTAATATGACCATTGTACCAATTGAAAATATACGCCGTTATCCGAGGCATCATATCTATATATACTGCGGATGGAAATAAAGGTGAGCATGTGAAAGCAGAGTTGGGGTGCGAATTCGCGATCAAAGGTATCTATATCAGGATATCATCTATCTATCTAGCTATGTATCGATCGAAGCTATATCTATAGGAGCGATCGAGGAGGATCGAGCGAGCGAGGATCGAGCACTAGAATCATCTATCTATCGATCTACTATCTAGACTATCGATCATAGCGGCAGGGCGCATCTATCTATCTATCTATCATCTAGCTATCATCTATTATCTCATCGATCTATCTATCATCTATCGACTATCTATCTACTATCTATCTATCTATCTATCTATCATCTATCTATATCTATCTATCATCTAGCTATCTATCTATCTACATCTTTACTATCTATATCTATCTATCTATCTTCTATCTAATCTATCTATCTATCTATCTATCTATCTATCTATCTATCTATCTATCTATCTATCTATCTATCTATCTATCTATCTTACAATTTGCAAACTTAATATCTTGTTATGCTTAGGTTTACCAGAAGAATGTGATGATAAACTGATTGCCAAACTTGAACAAATAATTCCTAATAATGAAATTATTAAATGTGACAATGTTACCACAATCGAGGGAGAGAATTTCTATATCATTTCTTTGCCCAATGTTATCAGGGAGTTAAATGTTTGTGGTCTTCTTGAAAGTGATGAGCGTGTAATGTAAGATTTACTATTTTTTATTATATTTTGCATAAAACGTTTTAAAAACTTTGCAAATTTTTTATACATTTTGTTATTATAAGAAAACTATAAATGAATTCACAACCTTGCCGTAAAGGAGGATATGTTATATGTGATTAGGAACAGAACTTTGTTATGAACATTCTGTTAAAAAAATGAATTAACCCACGTAAAAAATGTCGTATCATACATTTAGATGTCATTCCATACAACATCGATTGTGAATTGAACATATACAAAAACATAAATATTTTTATAACTTCACGAAATCTGGCTATTCCATATTATTGTTTAGATTAAGAAAATTATTCTAAAATAACAATTCCACGTAATTAAAAAAAGATTTTTAAAATTTTTAAGAAACTAAATTTGTTAACAGATTATTAACTTTATATACATATATTTTAAATGTTTAGAACATTGACCTTGTTATAAATGATTATTTTTCTTAAAAACTTCATAAACCTCTCTTTTATTCAAATATTAAAAAAAAAAAAATAAGTAAATTTCATAAAATTTTCTAAAAATCTCATCTAACATTTGTTATTATTATTTTTATATACATTTTTAAATAAGAAATTACATTTATGATAACAAAATTTATGCCTTTTATCGTTTTATTAATAACCGCAAAATCAACTATTCTTTTGCTGCTTGTAAAGTTACATAAGTATAACAATAAACCTTTAAAACTTGTACAACTTTAACAAAAATAAATTTGTTAACTAAAAATTAAATAATATAATAAAAATTGGCTAAAACAAAAGTTGTCTACTAAAACCAAATTAGTTTCTTAGTTCAGAAGTCATCATGAGTTCATAAGAAACGCCTGTTTCTTAACCAACTCTTTAAATGTGCTAGTATCGCGTGCTATTAACTCCTCATAACGTCCCTGTTCGACAATTTGTCCATTATCTAGCACCGCTATAGAATCAGCATTACGTATAGTGGATAAACGATGAGCTATGGTTAAACAAGTTCTGCCTTTAGCTAATTGTTCGAGTGCATTTTGTACTAGTTCTTCGGAAACGGAATCTAAAGCACTGGTCGCCTCGTCCAGTATGAGAATGGTGGGATTCTGTAGGGAGTAGCAGAAAAAATAAGTATTTTGAAGAAAGCTTTTAGTAATAATTAGAAAACTTACTTTTATTAAAGCTCTAGCAATGGCTACTCTCTGTTTTTGTCCTCCACTTAACATCATGCCTCGTTGGCCCACCATGGTATTAAGGCCCTGGGGTAGTTGAGATGTAAATTCATCAACATGAGCTTTACGAACAATTTCCTCAAATTCAGATTCACTTATCGATTGATCCTTATTCAAGCCATACATAATATTGTCTCTTATGGTGCCAGAAAATAAAACAGGTTCCTGAAAGAAACGAAATTCTCTTTTAAAAAACTATAGTCCTTCAAACAGCTTCTCACACTCACCTGACTCACTGCACCTATATGATTTCTTAACCATACAGGACTCAAGTCTTTCAAATCCACTTGATCCAGCAAAACTCTACCCTGCAAAGGATCATATAGTCGCAACAGCAAGGTGGCTATGGTGGTTTTACCCGAACCGCTACGTCCCACTATAGCTGTGGTTTGTCCTGGTTTTAAAGTTAAATTAAAATTATCTAAAACTACACTATCCGCTCGAGCCGGGAAACTAAAGTTAACATTATCGAATACAACTTCACCGCGTGGTTTCGTCTCTGGTATTATGCCAAAATTTAAGGGAATCGAATTTTTACGATCAAATATTTCCCAAATACGTTGGGCCGATCCCACACCTTTATTTAATTCGGTATAAAAATTGGAAAGACCATTAATAGAAATGGCCGAATAACCAGCATATAATATGAATGATGTCAAGGCGCCAATAGTTAAGGCATCTTGTACGACCAAAGAACCGCCATAGTATAAAACAGAAACTATGATTATATTGCCAGACATGCCAGTCTGCAAATAACAAAATTTAGATTATAAAGACATTTGATTTGTTTAATAAAACTTACCAAACCAAAGAATAATGATTTCGCCATAACTTCTTTGTAGCCTAGATTTAAAGCTTCTGTTAAAAGGTTATCATAAGCTTTACATTCCTGTTCTTCTTTGGTGAAAGTCTTAACAGTTTTAACATTGCCCAAACGTTCTTCGGCTGATTTGGAGATATCGGCCAATTTGTCTAACAATTGGCGGGTTATGGTGCGCACATAACGACCATATATAACAGCTATCCCTGCCACACAAGGCACCACACAGGTACTTATCAGAGCTAATTGCGGCGAAGTGTAAATCTGAAAAGTTTGACATATTTAGAAGAAAGTTAAATTTTACATATTTTTATGTATGTATATTCTTACCATCATAGTGGTGCCGGCCAAAACCATAACAGTAGAACGTAAACCATCTGATAGATTTTGACTCAAGGAGTTGCCCACCAAATAAGTATCAGTAGCCAAACGATTTACCAATTCACCGGTGCCTTTTCTATCAAACCAACCCACTTCCTGATGCAGCATACGTCTGTACAGTTTAGAGCGTAAGTTGCGCACAATACGCAAGGCTAGAAGGAAAAGTTAGACAAAATGTTTAACTTATTTTCAAGAAATATTTAAGTAGAACTTACAGGCACTATTAAATAGATAAACCCGACCAAAATTGGCTAAACCTCCCACCACAAATATACCCAATAGTATAGCGGAAAAATGTTTTAATCTATCTAAAGCTTGTTCACCATTAGCACCTTCTTTATCGAAAATAATGTCCAAAATTTTACCCAAAGCAAAGGGTACAGTCATGGTTATGGCCGAGGAGATAATCAAACAGCCAATGGCAGCTGAAACAAACATACATATATAAATAACAATTAACTTTGCTACTGTACTTGTCAGATATGCAGGTTTTACTGTCCGTTCCCAGACTCAATATTTCAATAGATTTTGTTGTTTTCCTTACGAAAACCTGTGCAAATCTAAGTACTTGAAGAGATCAACTTATTTAAACAAATCTTTACCTGCTAAAACCATTTTTTCCGATTTTGCCAAACTGATCAAACGCACGATATCACCTTTCTTTAGTTTAACTTTGGGAGCTTTCGCTTTCCTTAGCTCGGGAGCGGTATTTTTTAATCTTAACAACCAGACATTTTGCCTCATTAGAGGTGAAGTTAACAATTGCCCTCGGGTGGCATTAAAATTTGTGTTTATTTTCCCTGATACATAATTGTGCCTTATCGTAAATGATCTCCAATGCTGCTGATGATGGCCAGAAACATTTGTTGTGTATTTGATGGTGGGTCTGGACAAACGTGTACATTTTCCCAAACACTGCAGCAACATTTTGATTTATTTAATTAAACTTAAAGGGTTTTAATTTAAACTTTAAACGGATTCATTCAAAAGTTTGGAATATTTTAGTTAAAAACACTTATTTTATGATTTCCTAATACTACAAGCTCAAAAAAAAATTGAAATTATGAAAGTATCATTACGAAAGTGTAGAAAAAACAACATAAAGAGAAAAAAATTAATGTTATGTCAAAAACAGCTGTTACAGAAAGTTGGCAGCACTTTTAAGTTTTATCTACAACGGGTGTACGGTTGAAAAGGTTTTAAGAAAACCGTTATACAATAAACTTTTAAATACAAAAATGCGTAATTTCTTATAAAATATGTATTTAAAAAAATTCGATTAATTTCTTACAAGCCAATAAACCACAAATCAATACAAATGTCACTTTAATTATAACCAACATTCTGGCAACCCTTTTTCTCCTACATTAAACTTAATTTTTACTTTCCCTTTTATTAGTTATTCCTTCAAATGAAAGTAACAAGTATATTGAAATGCATCGGTAATAAAATATTAAAAATAAGTAAATAAATTGTTATTTTAAACAAATAAATGTGTAAAAAGTATTAATAAAGTGTTGTGCTACAATAATATTAAAGAAAATAGCAACAAAAATAAAAAATTAAGAAGTAAATTGCAGTTTAATAAAATGCAATTCTCTCTCACTCGTAATTACGCAACAGTTTAATAATCTCTCTTGGTTTTTTCTCTCATCTTTGTGCAATTTGTTGTTTTGTTTTGATTCTGTCATTGCGGTCATTGCCTTTTAAAGTTTGCTAAATGCAACACGTGTTTGTCGGAAAAAATTGTGATTTGTAATAAAAATTAGTTTTTAATAAAAATATACATATTAGTTTAAGATAATGTGAAATAATATAAAGTTTAAAAACTGTGTAATATTCTGCTAATAAGTAAATCCTATTCGCGACGGTAGTTTAGTTAATATGTGTGTGTAGTAATTCGCTAATATGTAATTGCAAGAAGAACTTAATAAAAATCCTGTCAAATAGTTCCAGCTACATTTATATGGACTCTTCTAGACTAAGCAAGGTAAGTTATATTTCCCTTTTTACTACATCGAAATAGAATCTAATATTTCTTTGCGTTTTCCGAACAAGTTTTCTAGGGCAACTAACGTAAAACTAGTCACGTGACTGTTTCTATGGAGGTATGTAGGTGTTCTATGTTTTTCGCTAGTTTACCTATTATTGCTATCATAGCCCAGCAGTTCGGCGGTACAGACCCGAACTACCTTTTTAACCTACAACTGAGAGTTACCCTTAGCTACCGACTACCCTTATGACTAGCTAGTTTAAGATGTGCTTGTCCTAGAAGAAAGTCAATCGTCACTCCACAAATTACATAGAGACAGTCGGAAAGCTTGTCGAAAGAAGTCCATGCATGGCAATTAACATTTTAGCTTTAAGTTTGAAAGGGCACTTACCTGTCTCCAGTCTCTCTTTCAAAAGTGACAATAAAGTGACGGCTGTCTTCACTTACTAATCCAGCAGTTCGTCATTTACACCATCTTCTAACCAACTGATGGGCTCTAATTTGTCTTTCGTCCGAAATGTACTCTTTGTAAACAAGGACTGTTGTCACTTTAGCGTTCCTTTTGTAAACGAGAGCGGATGCAGCCATCACTTTGCTGTACTCTAGAAATCAAGAAAGTAAACATAAAAAAACTTAAGCGAAAAGGTTCATTGACGATTGACAAGCATATGTTAAAACAGCTTACCCATTTTGTCGGTTGTTTAGGAGTAACTGTTCCTCTTAACTGCTGAGTAATTGAGGTGGTACTTAAATGTACATAATCTCAATCTAACTTTGTTTTAACATGCGATGTTGTAGCAGACAGTAAATTTAGATCATTAAAGAAATCTGTTAGAATCTGTCTGTCTATTGAATGTTGCAATACTGGCCTCTAAATTGAAATCAATTTAATTTGAAGTTTTAATATTTTCTAAGAACATTTGTCACAAATGTATAAACGGTAACTATTGCCCGGTAACCGTTAAAAGATTGAAACTTGTTTCGGAAGCAAGAGAACAATTTACTTTAGATTTATATTCATATCATAATATACATATTTAAGCAAATAATCGCATATATTAAGATACTGATTATTCAATCAATAAATAATCTTCAATTTAATGTTCGTAATTACCCAGAGCAATGTATGCAAATAGTTCTTCCTCTTGTTTCTGCCACTCAACATAAAATGATTAATAACAATGAAAACAACATTTTTGCATTGTTACGAAAATGAAGGACAAAAGAATGCAAAAAGGAGAGTTTTACTCATAAACAGCTGTTTACAAATAAACTTGGTTGCACACAAATAAACTTGGTAGCACCTTTTAATTTAGTAAACTATAAACGGAAGTAAACAGCTTTCAGCTGTTTAGGAAGCAATTAAGAATTGGCAGCACTTATTTTAATTTTATAGACCATAAGCGGAAATATCTAGTTAACAGGTAGGTGTCAGCTGTTTAGGAAGTGATTAAATAGTTTTGGCATTACTTATTTTTATTTAGTGATCAAAAAGCGGAAATTCCCTTAAATATTCATTAAAAAGAGGAATTTCTAAAGGACAGAAATTATTTTTAGAGATTTATGAAACAAAATGGCTATTTTTCATGAAAAATAAGAATTTTAAAATAAAATCAGCAGAAATTGCTTGTTAAAGAAAATTTTCTTTTCATAGGAAATTCTTTAATAATTTTTTTTAAGGAAATTCTTTATAAAATTTCTTTTTGAGGGAAATTTTTGATAAATTTTCTTTTTGAGGGACATTTTTCTTTTTATAGGAAATTTTTGATAAATTTTCTTTTTACAGTAAATTTTTGATAAATTTTCTTTCTATAAAAATTTTTAGATAAATTTTCTTTTTATAAAAATTTTTGATAAATTTTCTTTTTATAAAAATTGTTAGATAAATTTTCTTGATAAAATTTCTTTTTATATAAAATTGTGATTTCTTTTATACAAAATTTTGATAAAATTTATTTTTATAGAACATTTTCTATTAAGAAAGCTACAATTTTTTTATGGTAAATTTTAGATAAATTTGCTTTATTTTTAAATATTCGAAAAGCAAAAAATCGTTATAAATTTCTGTATCAAAAATCAAACCAATTTTTTTGGAATTTATTTTCCTAATATTTTTTCTCCTCTGCTATCGCAACAAATAGTAAAAACATGACTCTATAAACCATGATAAATAATCCTTTTCACTACCTTGACTAGAAATTAATGTGAAAATTAATGTTCTCACGATCATTAAATTAAATATCATGTTAACATTTCATCAAAGTCATTCTATGTTCAAAACCGTGCAATTGAACGTCTCTGAAATATTAAATATTCACAAAGTACGGAAATACTTTATAGATATGACTTCTTTACTTTTATTTGATTTAGGGATTTATGTACTAGGACAATTTTTGGACGAATAATTAGATATCAAAATATGTATGAAGGTCCTGGAAATTAAATAAATTCCTCAAGGATTCCGCAAAGTAAAAAACGGTGCGAACTCTTAAAGGGTTTCGACTCCATATAAAGAGTTTTTAAAGAGTTTCGACTAATGGAACTTGTTCCAAAGTCGTTCTGTAGAATGTTTGCCGATGGTCGTTCCATTTCGGCCTCTTTTAAGGTTTCAACGGCAAACATAAACGTGAACAGATAATTCGCAAGAGTTGAATAACGAACTGTTAAACTAATAAAATGTTTCAATTAATTATTTTTCCCCAAAATACGCAAATTAATTACAAATATTATAAACAAATTAACTAGTTGATATTTGACAAAGAACGCCATTTTGTACTGATATTAATTAACCATTTGCATATACATATGGCTCTCTTTAACAATTAACTAAACTCTTTTTTTACCTTGTCTCACTCTTCCACTCTTTGCTTTTGTTTTCTATGCTTTTGATAAATGTATTTTTAAAATTGAAAAGACAAAACGTGTGTGCAAAAAATGATTAGATAATTTAACCTCAAAATTATTTAAAATTTTAAAGGTCTAATAAATGTGTGTAATAAGTACATGGAAACATATAACATGTTCTTGTTATCACTATAAAATAAAGCTTATGTACATAATTATGTTTACGAAATCAATTCTAAAAATAAATTTATGTAAAAATTGTACACGCACTTGCTAATGCTGATAACTCACATAATGCTCGTAGTAAATAGTGAAGTGGTTTGATAAAAGTAAACTTAAATGAGAAACTATGAGCAATAGTACTACAAAAGTACATATATACATACATATAAGTACTATAAGAAGTTTTATAATTGCCAATTTTTCTTTTTAATTTAAGAAAACAAATCAGTTTTCCCAAATAAACTTTTACTATTTTAAAATCCTATTATTTTTATTTGATCTCTTGAAATAAAACATCAATATTTTTTTTATGTGGTTACATGAGTTTTTAAAAATTTATTGGTTTTATTATTAATTTTTTCACGTTATTATTGTTATTTAATTATATAATATGATTTTGAAATCTTTTGTGTTTTCTTTTGTTATGTTTTGCTTTAAGACAAAAATTATTAAGAATAATTATCGTTTAAATTATTTGATTAAATAAGTATGTAATATGTATGTATATTATAATATTATAATGATTAATTAATTAATTTAAATGGATGAAAATGAATGAATTAAAATTTAAATTTTTAATTTAATACGAGTATGATGATATTTTTTAAATATACACAAATAATGAATTGCCTGATTTATTGGCTTTGCTGTTTTAGAAAGAAAAACCATGATTTTTTGTTTTATTTTTCAAATGTATTCGATACATAATTTTTAAAGTATTTATTCGATTATATTTATTATTAAATAATTAAACTAGAATATAAGACAAAGAAATAATAATTACAACGAGGAAAAGAGTAAAGAAACAAACAAAAAGGCAAGAAAGTAAAGGATATAAAAAAAAATTAACAAACAAAAATAAAAACAAAAAATAATACAACTTATATTTAATCATGTTAATGTATAATTATTATTTAAATTTTCTTTTGTACAATTTAAACAAGAAGACAACATTAAGGAAACGAAATTAAAAAAACGAAACAGTCTTTATACAAAGCCTAAACTTTAAAAGTAACTTTTTAGTAGATAGAATTTGTAAAAACTGAAAATCTTTTATTGCACGGCAAACCAAAGAATTGAAAATAATAATTTACAAAAATATTTTAGCAGAAGAAAGTTAAGCAAAAGAAAGAATTTATTAAGTTTGTTTTGACTTCCGGTTTGTTTGTGTTTTTTTTTTAATATTTTTGAAATATTAATGATATTTTTCTTAAAATTTTGTTTTAGTTTAAGACTTATGCAAAAAAATGTACAAGGTTGGTTCATTTATGAACTTTAGAGAAATTGGTCTTTTTTTTTAAAGAATTCGTATTAATTTTGTTAAAACTTATTTTAAATACTGTTTTTTTAGTACAACTTAAACTTAAAAAAGTCTTACGGAACTACAAAAAAAATTTATAATTTGAGCAAACGCCTTTGTTTAACTTAAAATTAAGACAAACTTTTGTGGAAATTCTAAAGTAGATCTTTAGTTTTTTGTTTAATTAAGTCATGTGTGTTTTATTGTGGAAAACAAGAAATTCTAATTAAAATTTGGTTGTGTGGCAGTGGGCCAAGCAATTTTGGCATCTATACGTTTATAGGCCAACATGCAATGTTTGCCTTTGGCAGCCAATCTTATGTCCTGGGGACATTCACTCTCATTAAGCAGAGTTTCCTCACCATCCACCAACTTAAATAGAGCATAATCTTGGGGATTGGTAATGCGGGCTTTGTGGGCAATAATGCGGCATACTTCACGGGTGGAGGTATGAGGTCTTACAGGCAGGGTACGGGTTTGTAAAGAACCATTACATTCATCGGGTATAATGACTCTTAAAACTGAAGAGCAAGCTGGCAAAGAAGAAGAACGCCACTGTAATTATAAGAGAAATATAAAAATTAATAAAAATTCCTTTAATTTTCTTTAGTAATGAAAACTTACATCCAATGAACCCGAACCACTTTCATTCTCTGAAGCCATAAAACTTTTCAAAACATGCACCGCACTACACAGTGCTGTCAAGTAATAGCCTGGTTCGCCATTT
The DNA here is from genome assembly GCF_015586225.1 of Lucilia sericata. Classification (NCBI taxonomy): domain Eukaryota; kingdom Metazoa; phylum Arthropoda; class Insecta; order Diptera; family Calliphoridae; genus Lucilia; species Lucilia sericata. Next base: position 337,496 of record NW_023994408.1, on the reverse strand, counting down.
AATAGAGTGGGCTGCAACAAACCCCACATGAATTCAGCTTCTATTTCTGCTCCCACAAAACCACATTTAGCTACTACATACACTAAAATGGGCAAGAAATCATCTGCTCCCAATTGTTGTCCTCTGGGACAGCCAGTAGCATCAAATATTGTTGATATAACACACAAAAATAATTCCAATTTTTCCAATGGCAATTCAGCTTCTTGCAGGCGTAATAATAAATTTGATATGATTTGCAAAGAGGTGGCAGAAGGCGGTGTTACTGTCGGTCTTATACCAAAATCAGCCGCCGAACGACCACAGGCATATTTGACATTTTGAGCCAACAGTTGTATATCTTCCGAACGGGTGTAGTAGTCAACAAACATGCCATACAAATGTTCTCGTAATGGCAGCACAACCAATTGATGCATCACAGTCTCTAGAATGGCATCCAAATTTAAAAATTCATCGGATTTTAGTCTTGATCTAGCAGTTTCGACTTCTTGATGAAATTTGCCTTCACCATGTTTAACTAAATAATTCTTCATGCCATTCATAAATTGTCGCATATTGCGCATGACCACCTGGGGTGCAGCTTCGCGAGAATCTTTGGTGCATGATATAAAGTTTTCAATGTTGCGGGCAAATGTAGTACATTGATCAGCGGCCAATTGGAGAGTGTATGAGCGTACAGTGTCTCCGGGACCACCATTGCAGAGATTTATTTTATTACGTGGATGACCTAAAACAAGAATAAGAAAAATGGAAACATTAAAAACTTGATTCTTGAAAATATCTAAAACTCTATTACTAGTTTACTAAGTTAAGGAAAGATTTAAGGACATAGTTTATTGAAAATCTTAACTTATTTATTTATTTATTTCTAACACCCCCTCCCTTTCTTTTCTTCCTCTTCAACTTACACTTGACATTATACCACATCAACGTTAACATACGTTTTAAAATCTCCATACAACATTTACGCATACAAAATGCATCCTCTTCTGCCGAATAGCCTTCACCTAAATAACGTCTATAGAGACGTTTATTTTCGGCGCTGGCAAAACCGAATCCTTTTATCTCCTCAATATGACTCATATTCAAAAGGATGTTTCCATTATCATCGAGTCGAAAAAACTGCTTAATATCATAATGATCACAGCTATTGATGGGATGGCAGAAATCGCCAGTCTCTTGTATAAGATCCTTTATGGATGAACCAGGCGTTTTGTCCTTGGCCGGACATTTGCCAATGGCACCCATTATGGAGCAAGCCAAAGCTTCAGTCTTAAGTTGCGAACGATCTATGGCACAGTCTTTAGTAATACCTATAGAACAGGTAGGTGGTAGATTGATAAGGGATTCTTGCAGTAATTCCTCCCTTATACATCTACGTTTATTATGTAATTTTGGCGAACATGGTTTCGAAGAAGGTGGTGTTGTATTAATAGTGGCAGATGATGACGAGCTCTTCATTGGTGGCAGTAAACCAACTTCTATTTTATCAGCAAAAAATATTTCAGACAGTGAACGTTTATAGGAACGTTTTCGGTTTTTCTTTGAGGTTTTTTTCATGTTGTTATCATCACATGATTCATGTAAAACAGTCTGTGTAATTGCCGCCTCTGTTGGAGCGTTTGCTTCTGCCAGCTGCTGCTGCTGTTGAGTTCTCATATTTACGAACTCTTCTTCAAAGTCTGCCGAAAAAAAGTTGTCCATCATGTTGGCAGGATTTTCTACAATCTCCCATTCGGACATGATTTTCAAGAACACCGCTTCCTCTTTGTAATTGCGCACATGTTCGGGATCTTGAAAGAATATCTCGGGATCAACGATTTCTATGTTGTGGCATGAGGCTATTCTTACGATTTTTTCTATATCTAAATTGGAGTCGTTAGTGCTGGGCAGTGGCAAGCTTTGTGATTTACTTAGATTATTGACTGCAGTCTTCTTGACTCGTTTGTGCTTTTGCTGTCTATGAGGGTTCTCGTTGTTTGCAGACGACGACTTTTTGAACCAATTCATGATTGATGTGATAACGGTTTTTACCGGATAATACAAATTGACGAAAACGAAAGTTTCTCATCAGCACACGCGCCCCCTTTGCGGAAATTCAAAACAAGACGAACAAACGGGTCGTCTACCGTTAAAAATACTTTTATGGCCAATGTTTAAGAGATTTAAAAAAAAATTTATTAAAATCAACAAAATTACGTAAACTTAAATCAAATATTTAAATACGCGTTGTTAACCGTCTGTCTTGCTTATATTATTCTTTACACAAATGTAGTGTTTACACTACACTTTATTAACAAAATTTATAATTAAAACTCGATGTTCTTTAAACGACGACGAGTAGTAAACTGCTTGATTATGCCACAGAACAGAATGGTTTATATTAAACGAACATACAAGGTTTTCTCACTACTACACTCTCTCTCTCTCTTACCCTTCAAACATTTAGAAGACAAAACTATTGCGCATCACCCCAGACGCCACGTCAGAAACACTTCTGGGCGGTTGTCAGACGAGAACGCACATTTTACAAAAACAAAATACATTGATTTCGAATTTTCGTCTTCTAGAAATACACTTTTAAGTTTCTTCCGGATGATAGTTAGAAGAGTCCATCCATTTGCTTAAACAAAAAACATTGACTGTTGAATTTTTTTCATCTGGAAGTATACGTTTTAGTGACTTCTCTATGAGAGTTGGGTGAGAACACACATTTTACAATAACAAAATACATTGTTTCCTAATTTGTATCTTCTTGATTTGTATGTTTATGTCACTTCTGGAAGACAGTTTGAAGAGTGTTCACATTAATGTTGTATTTTATTCATCTGGAAGTGTGGATTGTAGTCACTTCTGGACGATTGTCAGACGAGAGCACACATTTTACAAAAACAAAATACATTGATTTCTAGTTTTCGCCGTCTGGAAGTATACTTTTAGGTTACTTCCGGATGATAGTAAAAAGAGTACAAAAACAAAAAAATATAAATACTCCATTTTTTTAGCGTGAACGCGAAAAAAATAAAAATAAATAATGCAGAAATTTTGCTAAGTTCAGTGATGTTTTGCGTTTTGTCCAGTCATGTTCAGTTTTAATTATTCATTGTAAAACTTAAATGAGTTATTGAGTTTAATGTTCATAGAAAAATAGTGTAATTAATATATTGTAAATCTTAAGAAAAAAAAAACAATATGACAGTGTTGTGTTAAAAGTAAACTGTTAATAAACATTTAAGAAGGTTTTGTTAATTGGTGAAGTTTATTAAATTAAATAAATAAAATTGAAAAGTAAGTTGTAATATTTTACATTAAAATAGTACTATATTTTAGGAATAAGTTAACAACTCTAAACGGCTTCCATTTCCATTATTTTTAAACGAAGTCTAATATGTTTAATTAAAAATGTTTTTATATAAAATTTCGTCTCTCTCTTAATTGGTTTAGGAGTTATAAGCATTTAAAGACTTTTTCAAGTTGTAAGTTTCGGCTTTCATTTGATGAATATTGCATTTTTAACCTATTTAGATTTATTTGAGTTAAATCTTAACTTTCAATATTTTTTAAACTATTAGCGCGTTTAGGTCCTTTTTCTAGATTACGTATGATCACTTTGAGCTAAAATTTTATTTGTATTTCATTATCGTAACCAAATACATTAAAATTTTTACTTAAAGTATTCAAACGCTATCTGGAATCATTATATTGAAATTAATACTACTGTTTTATACATAAATTATTTTTTGACTTGGGTCACTCGACACGAAATTGCCCATATAAGATATTTAATATTGAAAACAGATATTTTTAAACCCACCTTTTTTTAAATAAATACAATTTTATTAATTTTCATATAGCTTTGGATTTAATTATTCTAATTATAGGTACTTTTTTAGTTATTAACACCAGGTCTTTTTCAATGACCTATCATATGATACTAATATTCTTAATATTGAGCATGCCGTTCCCAAGATATTACCTAAGTAGATAGTTTTTGAACGTGTATAACTCCTTAATTAGAAGAGAGCAAAATAGTATTGCAGTATTAGTGTCAAAAGCAATATCCCGTTTAGGGTCGTTAAGGTGTTTCTATCGTTAGTGACTGTAAATAATTTTAAAAATAATCCATGGCTTAGTAATTTCAGATCTTTATAGATGGTTTAATTCCAAGTTATTTAAAAAATGTTTATGAAAGGTAATGTTTTTATTGATTAAAAACAATAAATAAATAAATTAATTTTTAATTATTTTATTTTTTTAGAAAGTAGTAGCTAATATTGTACCCCCTATTAAAATACTTCTAACCGAATTAAAATATAAAAAAGGGATCTGGTAAGTTATATATGTCTTATTTCATCACGCGGTTCCATTAAAAATGTCGATTATTTGCAGAAAATGTAAAAAATGGATCTGAACGTTTAAATTTCGGTGGGAAATGTATTGATCATAAGAGAATCCTATTTTTATTGCTTCCTAAAGTATAACAGGTAATTTCAATAAATACAAAAGTATGTATGTATATTAAATATTAATTATAACATTATTTTTGTTTACTTCGTTGAAGGATTAATGCGTTCCAAAATATAACTCTTACAATTTGATGGATTGATCATAAAATTTATGAAGAACTACAAAAAGAGTCCAACGTTTTACAATTTTTGGAAGTATACCAGTCAACAGTTGGAATATTAATACAGATTTCCTGAAAATTATCTTATTATAAGGTAATAATTCTAAATTGTGGATACATATGTACATTAAACCGACTCACTCTGTATGGAAAGCAAAAACGTGCTTTTGTTACCTCTCTCAAAATTTACCTTGCTTTGTTTTATGATGATTCCGAAAATATTTAAAGTCTAGCGATGACCGTTCGTGAGCTGGACCAAATTAAAAAAGGTATTTTGGAATTATTTTTTTTAATTTTTGTTTGTTTTGAAACAAAATATCCAATACGGGGTATCGTTTAAAAGGTATTTTAAAGCCGCGTCCAATGATGTATTAATCATAAATAACCGTCTTTTTATAATTGTCATATTCCAAAATATTTAAAATTGTTAGGTTTTTCACTAAAAAAAAATAAAATGTATGCACAATTTTGTGCACCACTAGACTTGGCTTCAAAAAACCTTTCAAATGATACTACATACTATAATGGACAACACTTAACAGAAAATATTTTGGGTAACATCATATTACATAACAGCGAATATTATGAGGCACCATTTTTTGTGAGTCGGTCTAATGTACATACATATATTACTTTTTTTAAATTAGTTGTTAAATCAATTATTTTTCTACTATTTTAATTTCAATTATTTCAATAAAAACTATAAAATTTCATTTTATTTAGATTTATTTTTATAGATTTTATTTTGGTGAGTATACAAATAGAAGAAGAGAATACTCTTCTTCTAGAAGAAGAGAAAACTCATCTTCTAGAAGAAGAGAAAACTTATCTTCTAGAAGATAAGATAGGAACACTTCTAGATGATACTAAGTAGTCACTTCAAGAAGTGACTTCCTATTTACATCTAGAAGAGTCTTTGGCAATACCTTACTTCCAAGAGTCATCTAGAAGTTTCTTCTGGGGGTCTTCCAGAAGTATCTTCCACGTTACTCTTAGACGTTCCCCAGCTCGGCATCAGTTCTTCCCGACTGGTGACAAGAATTCGTATACTTCCGCAACATCGCTGGCGAGCTTTTAGCACGTTTGGAAGTTTCATACGGGTAACTTCCGCAATAGAAAATGTTTGTAGGGTATGCTCCCTATTACAACGTTATCTATAGTGTAACGGTAGTTTAGCTCTTTTGGCTCTCTGTTTACATATTTTTCACAAACACGAGCACTAGCAATTGCTAGAGACTCTCCTTAGTTCTTTGTGTGTGAGTGTGTGTTTTATTTTGTGTGATAAAATGATAACGCCTGCGTATTACACTCACTCTCTTCTTTTCATTGGTACTTTTATGACATTGATTATGATCATACCTTTTGAGAGTTTTCAACCAGGTACTAGATGGCACGCGTTTTATGCTGTACTAAATCCGAAGATTAGTTAGTTTAAGTACAGTTGTGCAAATTTTTTTTTTATTTAAGAAACATAAAACTTTTATAGGAGATATATAAAAGTATAAAAAGAGAGTAAATATAAAAGAGATTATAAAACTACCCTTATCATAACTACCTTCTTTACCTTTCACCCTCATAAGCCTCTACTCTATATTCTCAGAAGTGTAAGGCAAAAAGATCATGAACTCAAAGACAAACAGACTGGACTTTGTTTTAGTACTAGAAGAGACTAGGAAAATCTAGGTTAAAAGGAAATAGCAAGTGCATGATTCAAGCTTAGTCAGCATTAAATTGATTATATCAGCAATGAGAAATAAGTACAAGGGAAACTACTATAATTTACAACAAAATTTATCTTGTTTGTTTGTTTAAAACATATTAAAAATAATAGTTTGAAATTTTATTTACTATAACTATTTGCTAATTAGGCTCTTTCTCTCGTAAAGATCTATTGTTAACTGATCAGTTTTTGAGATTACTTAGGTTCGGAACAAACTACACAGCTTATTCAATAAATTCAAATTATTGCATCAGCAATTTTCTACTAACTAATCCATTGTGAAAAAGTAAAGTTCGTTCGTTAAAACGAGGTTATTATAGACAAGGATTAGTGTACAAAAAAACTAAAACGTAGTTTAGTTTTTATGACTATTATGTAGTTATATGCAAAAAAAAATTTTAAAGGTTGTGTTTGTAAGGAAATTTTGCTTCCTATGTTGCGGAGGGAAATTTTTCACTAATAAAAAAAATGTGGAAGCAACAAACCAAAAAGTCAAATTTCATGCCATAGAAACGTTTATTGATTTTACTAGAAAAAACCCGGAAGTAAATACAAAAATTCTTAATTAAAATATGTTTTCAAACGTAATAATGATTTTCAAAAACAATACGGTTGAGATTTATAATAAAGATTGTTTGGTTAGTTATGTATTTCTTTTTTTAGCCTCTTGAGTTTGGGTTTGATTTATGACAATGTTTGTATGTCCATCTGGTTTTTCCTGATAATAGCCGTCGTACCCTTTTATTTTCTTTCGTCATACATTTTTTTTCATATTATTTTAATATATTTTTCATTCAATGTTTATTTGCCTTCAGAGTTTTATGTTCTATTTTTAAAACATTCTATGCAAATATTTACGAATTGATAACTCTACGTACGACTCAATTGTTTGGTCGTTTGGACCGTTTGGTCGCTTTTCAATTTCAAGTAGCATCGTTTACATACATAAATATAAACAAATTTATGATACATTTTCATTGTTTATACGATTTTCAATGATTTTGTTTTTGGAAATATTCAGTTGATTTTTTTTTAACGCGGCGCCGCTCTCTGGCTTGTTTCCTCGCTCGTGCTTGTCGTTTTTTTTGAGAGGGAGAGGTCAAATGTCTGGTGTGTGTATTGGAGGGAAAATATTGTCTATGTCAGTTTGTGGAAGAATATTCAAAAAGGCTGATGAAATTATCAAGTGTTTTCGAGTCATTGCTTGGTGTTATGATATAGTTTTTAAAAATTTATCTTGGGTGGGATCCTTCTGTAGGCTGAAGGCTGAGCCAAATATGTCCCTGATCTTGTTTTTGGTAATATTCAGTTGATTTTTGGCTTGCTTCCTCTCTCGCGCTTGTTGCTTTTTTCTTTTTGAGGGGGGTGAGTTCAAATGTCTAGTGTGTGTTCAAAAAGGCTGATGAAATTATCAAGTCTTTTCGAGTCATTGATTGGTGTTATGATAAATTTTAATAATTTATCTTGGATGGGATCCTTCTGTAGGCTGCAGGCTGTTCCAAATCTATTTATGTCCCGATTAGGTTTTATTCTGACTTAGAACTCATCTGAGTACCTCTTTTACACTAACATTCTAGTTATTTTCTATATATGAGCTTCTCGATATATGATATAACTTTTCGAAATGAAATGCTATACTCCTCAGGAAATTAGCGATTGTCTTAACTTCCCTTAACGATATTTTCATTAAGAATCATTATATATACACTTCATCATGGATCATTTATGCCGGATGTATCATCAGGTCCCATTTCTCATTGCCAGAACCAAACGGTACAGACCGAATAGTTTTTTTTACTTGTTATAAAACGTCAGAAATCCCCATTCTCTTGATTGAGATTCATAATGGAAAAACCAAACGTTTTGTGCTTAGTCTGGCTGGAATTCTGATCGTAAAATTTCTGAAAGTTATTGTTTTTAAATTTATCAAGAGTTACGATTGCCTCGAAAAGCCTAAAAAAGCGAGAGTGTTAATATTAAAGTTCATCAGCGACGATAAACGAGATTCTGCGGTATGTCGAATCAAAATCGTGGAAGTCAAATAGTTTTATCAACAGAAAGAAGCTCCTACAGAGGCGATTCCTATGGAATAGGTGCTTGAATTGATAATGGACTATCGCTGTAATTCTGATTCATAATAAGGCATTCCTGAAAGTTATATGGTTCAACTTTATCAGGACTTTTGATTCTGAGTTTGTTTTGTTCTGGTTCGAATAGCTTCAAAGAATTGCGAGAATGATATGATTAAAGTTCATCAGTCACTATAATCGAGATCCTGCCACAATATGGCATGTCGAATCAAAACGGTGTATACGTCATTGGACACTGATGGTTTCGTTATCATTAGGATTATTGGAAACTACAATCGGCGAGAACAAGCTGCAGAGTTTAGATATTCTTAAAGAAAATGTTAGTTCGAAATTCTTGCCAGAAAGATAGATAATATGACACAAATGAGTATCAATTATAGATGTGTTAGCAATAGCAAAGTATAGACTGCATGCTTATAGTTAGTAATCTAGTCTTCTTAAATGTGTTGCGATGTTTTTTACAACATCTTAATAGGTTAGTTAAAAGATATATAGTTTTTACAATGTCTACCTAAACATCGATCACGAAGGTGTAGAGTGATATTGCCTACTTTTATAGCGTTAAACTACGATCAATCTGCTCTCGACGTTAGTTATTAATTCAATACATTCCATAAAAATCTTTACGATGTTTACCTAAAGATCGATCAATTTATGTATGTTGATCTGCAAGGTGTAGCGACTGCAATGGTAGAAGATTTTGATTACGTTGATCTGCGATTAATCCGCTCTCGATGTTCGTTGTTAACATGAGTCCTGTTAAACTTTTACAACATATCTTAGGTAACTTAAACGAAATCTTCTGTTCCTAACGATATAATATTTTTACAATGTCTACCTATACAAAGATGAATTTATTTGTATGATCGACAAGGTGTGAGAGTGATATTACAGGCAGATTTTGATAGATCATGTTGATCAACTATTTAACATCAAAATCCAATTGTCTGCCTGTTCCTAACGATATAATATTTTTACGATGTCTACCTAAACAAAGATGAATTTATTTGTATGATCGACAAGGTGTGAGAGTGATATTACAGGCAGATTTTGATAGATCATGTCGATCAACTATTTAACATCAAAATCCAATTGTCTGCCTGTTGAGACGTTAGAAATGATCGAAAATTGGCAACTTGCTAAAAATTTAAATAGTTAAACTATGGAGAAATAAATTCTTTTAGCTGTAAGATATATTGTGGAGGCAAAACAGAGTTTTAACACTACTATGGTTTGTGTCTTGAATACAGAAAAGGGAAGAGTTTAATGATGATAGTTTCTCAACTATAAAACACACTAAAACTAAAAGTTTTTTAAAAAAATACGAGACAAATGTTTTGTTTTCCTCAGTACATTGACTTTGTAAATATGCCACACATACATTCATAATTATTTAACTTGAATATAAAAATAAATTTGCGAATGCTTAGAATCTAGAATGTATAGCCTTGTAATACATTTATATAGTTTTGTTGTTTTTTTATCTAAAAACTAAATAAATATTAATATTTATTTTAGACTTTACCGCACAAATAAAAATTTTTGTTTTCAAGATGTTATATTTTATTAAACAAAGAACTATTTTAAATATTTAAGATTGTAACAAATAAGATTGTAAAATGCCCTGACATCTCATTAAGATATCAAAAGAGTCATTACAATTAAAAAATATATATATTTTATAATTTTAAAATCTGGGAGTTTATAACAATCATAATTTGGAATATAACTTAATAGATATTTTGAATTATTTCTAAAAATAAACATATGCTCTGTGTATTTAAATTGAAAATTATGTTTTAAGAACAAAAAAAGAGAAATATTGAAAATCGAAAAGTTCTCAATTTCTCTAGTTGAAAATAATGAGAATATCACTAAAGAGCAAAATGAAGAGCTGACCTAAAAGAGAGTGAACTATGGATCTCTTTTATATAGTTTACCGAAATGTATCTTATGAATAAATTATATATTTTATGATGAAATTGACACCAAAAAATATCAATTTAGATATGAATTCTCTGTCATATAAAATTTTCTTTAAAATGACTCCATTATCTAATCAAATAACTTTCAAACATATACAAAAAAACCTCTAAATGTATACAAATCAAACAAAAATTCAAAGTATAAATATTTAAAACTATATAAATTTAGATTAAAATATTTCAACCAAAACCGACTAAAAACATCAATCCATAATGCATCCATTAAAAATGACTGTGTATATTTTTCAGAGCAAATATACACAAACTGATCGAAGAATAGGCGGCACGGGCAGCAGGCAGTAGCAGAATCATTTAGTCAAACAAGTGTCTTTATCAAATACGACGACGAATACAATAAAATGCGTGAAACTAGTTTAAAGCGGTTTAGTCATTGCAGAATTACAATTTATGTGAACTTTATGGACCTAATTATAGTTTTGCCTTAACACACAAAACGTTTTTCTATGCGATACGCCAACAATGCTGAGATGTAACTCTCAAGGAATGTGAAAAAAAAGAAAAACGGGAAGAAAAAAAAAAAAAAAAAAACACAAATCAAATCAAGTCATAGAATAAAGAATTGTTGTAAAAGAAATAAACTTCAAAACATAGTAACGAGTACAACAAAGTAATTTTGCGACGCAATAAAATATTATTCATTCTTTTGACTTCTCTCTAACAATTGATAAAATGCTGATTAAAACAAAATATTGAAAAAATATAGAAAAATCATTAAAAGTAGTACTAAAGTCGAATTGCTTTACAACATGCTCGTGCTGCTGCTGCCTTTTTTCATTTATTACGGCACACGATCAATTTAAAAGGCAAACAATCTAAAAAAAATCACTGACTTATCAGTGTTAGACAGACGGACGACACAATAGAAAATTGAAAATATAAATTCAATCATTTATACTTTGGCAAATAGTGAACGAAAACTTTGTAATGTAATTTAGTATTTAATCAGTTTTTATTTCTTTTGTAATTTTTTTTTTTCAAATCAAATCAATCATGTGCGTAATAATTTCTATTTCTTTTTGCAGTAAATTGAAAAATTATAATTTTAGGTCAGGGTGCGTAGAGTTGAGAAAAATAAACACTTGTTACTTACGAAGGTATTTGTGTACATGGGGAGAAATTAGTTGTTTTACAAATTTGGTTTTATATGTTTTGAATGTTATAGAAAATGGTACGAAACCATTCAAATACTGATTTATTTGGTTGATAAGAAGGTTTGGTTTTAACTAGTTCAGTTCTAGTTCAGTTCTAGTTCAGTTCTAGTTCAGTTCTAGTTCAGTTCTAGTTCAGTTCTAGTTCAGTTCTAGTTCAGTTCCAGTTCAGTTCTAGTTCTAGTTCAGTTCCAGTTCAGTTCTAGTTCAGTTCTAGTTCAGTTCTTGTTCAGTTCTAGTTCAGTTCTAGTTCAGTTCTAGTTCAGTTCTAGTTCAGTTCTAGTTCAGTTCTAGTTCAGTCAGTTCTAGTCAGTTCTAGTTCAGTTCTAGTTCAGTTCTAGTTCAGTTCTAGTTCAGTTCTAGTTCAGTTCTAGTTCAGTTCTAGTTCAGTTCTAGTTCAGTTCTAGTTCAGTTCTAGTTCAGTTCTAGTTCAGTTCTAGTTCCGTTCTAGTTCAGTTCTAGTTCAGTTCTAGTTCAGTTCTAGTTCAGTTCTAGTTCAGTTCTAGTTCAGTTCTAGTTCAGTTCTAGTTCAGTTCTAGTTAGTTCTAGTTCAGTTCTAGTTCAGTTCTAGTTCAGTTCTAGTTCAGTCTAGTTCAGTTCTAGTTCAGTTCTAGTTCGTTCTAGTTCAGTCTAGTCAGTTCTAGTTCAGTTCTAGTTCAGTTCTAGTTCAGTTCTAGTTCAGTTCTAGTTCAGTTCTAGTTCAGTTCTAGTTCAGTTCTAGTTCAGTTCTAGTTCAGTTCTAGTTCAGTTCTAGTTCAGTTCTAGTTCAGTTCTAGTTCAGTTCTAGTTCAGTTCTAGTTCAGTTCTAGTTCAGTTCTAGTTCAGTTCTAGTTCAGTTCTAGTTCAGTTCTAGTTCAATTCTAGTTCAGTTCTAGTTCAGTTCTAGTTCAGTTCTAGTTCAGTTCTAGTTCAGTTCTAGTTCAGTTCTAGTTCAGTTCTTGTTCAGTTCTAGTTCAGTTCTAGTTCAGTTCTAGTTCAGTTCTAGTTCAGTTCTAGTTCAGTTCCAGTTCAGTTCTAGTTCAGTTCTAGTTCAGTTCTTGTTCAGTTCTAGTTCAGTTCTAGTTCAGTTCTAGTTCAGTTCTAGTTCAGTTCTAGTTCAGTTCTAGTTCAGTTCTAGTTTCTAGTTCAGTTCTAGTTCAGTTCTAGTTCAGTTCTAGTTCAGTTCTAGTTCGTTCTAGTTCTAGTTCAGTTCTAGTTCAGTTCTAGTTCAGTTCTAGTTCAGTTCTAGTTCAGTTCTAGTTCAGTTCTAGTTCAGTTCTAGTTCAGTTCTAGTTCAGTTCTAGTTCAGTTCTAGTTCAGTTCAGTTAGTTCAGTTCTAGTTCAGTTTCTAGTTCAGTTCTAGTTCAGTTCGTAGTTCAGTTCTAGTCAGTTCTAGTTCAGTTCTAGTTCAGTTCTAGTTCAGTTCTAGTTCAGTTCTAGTTCAGTTCTAGTTCAGTTCTAGTTCAGTTCTAGTTCAGTTCTAGTTCAGTTCTAGTTCAGTTCTAGTTCAGTTCTAGTTCAGTTCTAGTTCAGTTCTAGTTCAGTTCTAGTTCAGTTCTAGTTTCAGTTCTAGTTCAGTTCTAGTTCAGTTCTAGTTCAGTTCTTAGTTCGTTCTAGTTCAGTTCTAGTTCAGTTCTAGTTCAGTTCTAGTTCAGTTCTAGTTCAGTTCTAGTTCAGTTCTAGTTCAGTTCTAGTTCAGTTCTAGTTCAGTTCTAGTTCAGTTCTAGTTCAGTTCTAGTTCAGTTCTAGTTCAGTTCTAGTTCAGTTCTAGTTCAGTTCTAGTTCAGTTCTAGTTCAGTTCTAGTTCAGTTCTAGTTCAGTTCTAGTTCAGTTCTAGTTCAGTTCTAGTTCAGTTCTAGTTCAGTTCTAGTTCAGTTCTAGTTCAGTTCTAGTTCAGTTCTAGTTCAGTTCTACTTACTTATGAAAAAAACTCTTCCTTTCGATTACAACAATTTCTGTTCTCTCTGTGTATAATTTAAAAAACAAACATTACGCAAAATAATATTATTAAAAACGTGTTGTTTACATATTTTTCATTTATTATTGTTGTTTTTAAAAATAAAATCCTATTTAAATTTGTTGTTGTTTACATATTAACCCAGGATTAATTACAATTCAATTTCTGAATCACCTACTGATACCATAAATTCTTCTAAGTGTAATTTGATAATATTTATTTATAAAAATAATTAAAAACGGAAATTGTTTTGATACTATTCTTTCTTTGTTTACACTATCATATACGAAAAGATGTCATATAAGTTTTTGTTGTTATACTCACACGCACATATTTAAATTTACAATTTAGAGTTTACATTGTTTATAATTTAATGATTTTTAAAAATATCAATAATGTTTATAAGTAAACGCAAACACGAGATTTTTTTTTTGAGAACTAAAGTTGAAGATTGGTCACATGATCTGTTTTTGTTTTAAACAAATTGTAAATATTTCATTTTCATCTATTCAAATATAATTTGTATTTCTAGTGTTTATTATTAATTATGTGGATAATTGTCTTTGTAAAGAGGCCAATTGCCATACGATTATTATCGTTATTTTAAACTATAAAGGTTATGAAATTGAGTAGTTTTTTTTAAAGAAAATTTAATTTGTAAATTAATTATAATCTTAATAATGAATATCATTAGAGTGTAGTAGTTGGAATGACCGATAACGATCGTAAAGCTAAAATTTGGCTCGTGGATTGTAGAAACTTATCTTATCTATTACATAAAAAATAACCCTCCAATTTATTAATTAAATTTATTTAATAAAACATAAAACTATTACTTATTTATTCATCCTTTTGTTGAATTATCATGTTGAATCAACGGCCGTACTTGAATTTTCATTTTCAATGACGTTGAACACAAGTCTAGCTTGTAAATTTCATAATTTTTATGTTAATCTTCAAATAGCACCTCTCTTGTGCGCTCTCTCTCTCTTATTAATATGTACATAATTACATAATTGTAATCAGTAATCAAAAGTGTGTGAGTGTCAGTAAAGAAACATCTGCCTTTTTTGTTATTGTTTTCAATATTAAATAAATTATCATGTCAATGTTCCTCTATCAATTAATTAAAAACTAATAAACACTTGCAATTGAATATGAAATTGTGCATTTAAATTACGTCATCTGTTTATGAGACATACTCGAACCTATTGATAATGCATTAAGCGGTGCTTTTTTGTAATTTCTTTAATTAAAGAAAAAAGGAAAAAGAAGGGATTTTTGTAACTGCATAATTTTTGCAATGGACTTTGAACAAAAGTAATTTGGGGATTTCCCAAAGTTTAATTATTAACATTCTTTCTATGATTTCTCTTAAAATTTGACAAGTACACTTCAAACTATGCATTTAATTTGCTTCAAATCAAGGCGAATACTTCAAGGGTATTGTGTCTTCGCTTCGTTGATCACTGTGTCTTAGCTAAGAGTGTTTGAAAACAAAAATGCCACGATAAAACGTAGCAATACTGTATTGTATCATCGTTTACTTGGTTATTGTGTCTCTGCTAAGTATCTTTGAATGTATGGCAATATAAAATCGAAAACACTACGACCAATTTTAACAGCTGAACATCAGAGGAAGAGTGAGATGTTCCACAACTGCAACAATATGCGAAGACAAGTCCCGAACTTTGACAAACTATTTAGGTTTCGAGATTCATCACATTAGGATTATTACTTGCGATGAAAATTACAACTCGAAGCTTAAGATGCTCTATCTGACTAACCAGACAAATCGACACCAACAAAATGTCCAGAATATGTATACGGTCAAATATGGAAGCGACCAAAAGTTATAATAGCTATTAGAAATCATTTAGAAAGAAGTTGTTGCGAAGGTTTATATCATGGGATTATTAGTCCAGAACTCTCTTGTTGTAATACTATTTGTTTAGATCGATTCAGAACGCCTTCTCACATACGCTTCAATTCAGAATAGGGTATTCCAAATTGGGTTGCCAATATCGAATCGGTCTTAAAATATAAGCAGTTCTTTACTGAGGAAATAACTTTAAAAATTTTTGGCCGAGAATGAATCAGACTAAATATTATCGTTTATTTTTGTGGTGAGTGTTTTGTATTTGCGAAAAAATCCGATTAACGTTTGAACCAAGTGGTAAAGTTTGATATTCGTTACACTAAACTGGTCTACGGGGTAGATTTTGCTAATATTAAAAGGAAAACTTCTTGAAAGTATGTGTAATAGAGTTTTATATAGGATTTGGATCCTAAATAAATATATCTGCATTTTCATTATAAAAATTATCCACTATGATATTTTCTTGCCGGTTTCAAAATTTCAAAACCGAGGTGAGTTTTTATTTTCAAAATACCCGATCGAAATGTTAAGTGTTTCATGGAAATTTAAAATTAACATTAACTTATACAGTTCAATAACACAATGCTGTAGTTGCAAAATTTGATTGTCTCAAGTAAATTTATTTACACAAACAATATTTTGTTTATTTTATTTATAGGTCAGTAACAGAAAAATGCTGTAATAGCAACAGTTGTTTGTCTGACTTAAGAAATATGTATTTTTATTACATTTTGTTGTTTAAGGGTTTTTTGAACTAAATAAATATATTACATCGGCATATTTATAATTTTTTGTTATAAACAAAAACCAAGTATTTTTGTATTACGAAATAGTATTCAATTCAGACTATTCTACAGTTTATGCACTTAGTAAAGATTCCGAAAGTTTTAGAGAAGAGACGTTTGAGTCTAACATCTCTTTCTCCAAACGCTAAAAAAAACAAAATCCCAAAAAGACAGCACAATAGTAAATTTTCATTACCCAATGTCCTTTCTTTCCAATTTAATTTAAAAATAGAATTAAATACTTTTTGTTTTACTAAACGTATTTCATTCTACTTACATAAAATCTCTCTATCTCGTATACTGGGATTACGTAAAATTGTAGCATGTTTACCGCTCGACTTTTTCGGTTTCAATGTATCTTGATTATTTAAATCTTTGGTACTTAATTCTTCGATAATCGTATCATCTTCCGATAAAGCAGGGCGACATTTAGACAAGTGTATAGTATCGGAATTAATGGTTGTATCTGAAGCAAGCAAATAAAATTAACACAATATTAAATATTCTTTGTACAACAAATACTCACCGTCTTGAGGTATAAATGAATCCCACTGAGATGAATCCCAAGGTTCTGAAAACACTGTACCATCATCAGATTGAGCTGAGTCCAGACCATTAAAGAAACACTGACTAAGAGCATAATTACGTTCAACATTGTCGTATGAAGAAAGTCTGCATGTATTGTTGGGTCCATCGAAAGATTTTTGACTGCCATTATATTCATGTGATGATTGCTTGTGGGAATTTTGTTGTAACGCTTGTTGTTGCTGCTGTTGTTGTGGTTGCTGTGGTGGTGTTGAACATCTCACCAGTTCGGGTAAATTAAGATCGGGCAAACGTTTTGCTATTATCTGATGTATTGTTAAGGGTTTCTGTTTATTTTCTTTGTTAGCTTCACGATTTAAAGAATTTTCCTTATTATGATTGTCTTTTGTATTACCGCCCTCCTTCCATTGATCCGCCGAATCATAATCACCATAATAGTCGGCTTCATTTTCCTCAGCTTTACCCATAAACTCCCAACTACTATCCAGCTGCCATTGTTCAAAACGTCCTCTAGCACGTTTAGTGGGTTGCTGCTGTGGCTGAGCTACTTGAGATTGCTGTTGTTTCTTCTTTAACTCATCTAGACTACCGGCAATTTTTTCGATTTCTGCTGGCTGCAAGAGAGGACACATGGGCGTGCGCACAAATCCTCCTTTAGGAGGCTCTGAATGTCTATGATTAGCGGGTAGTAGGGGACCACGTTGTGAACGCCTTAAAATACTGGCTGTGGTAATGCCAGCTTGTTTTAGAGCATCTGCTGGTTCCGCATAAAAAGGGCTGCCTTGTTTGCTACGTGACACAGGTGTTTGAGCTGTAGGAGTGGTATCTCCCTCTGTTGTTTCTCCCTTAAAGACAGGATCTTCGGATAGAGATTGACTCATTAGGCCTGGCAAGATAAGACCGGCTCTAGAGCGAGGTTTAGACTCTTCAGAAAATTTGAGCAATTGTTGAGTATCAGATGTAGTCTCGTTTGTATTCAGAGAATCCGAGGCAGTTGTTGTCAGTGAGGGGCAAGTTAAAACGGCAGGTGTTGTTACTACATTCATGTTGTTGGAGGAAGAGGTAATTGTGGCTGGAATAGGAAATTTAATGGGATTAGAATAAAATGTAAAAGTCATAGTTATTTGATTTTTAAAAACTTACGTGTTTCAGCCAAAAGATCTGGTCGTTTTCCCTGCTGACCATCCGGAGGCTTAAAACTAGTCAGCAAACCAGTTCGATCACTAGGATCGTGTGACCATAAATCCTCATAATCACTAATCTTATCGTGTAAAGTACTGCGACAATATATTTCTGGACTCTCTAATATATCAGATTCCTGATAATGTTTCGATTCCTTTCTTAACTTAGATTTACGTGATTTACCACTAACATTGCCAGTTGGTGTACAGGGTGATAAAATTTTACGTTGACTATTTGTAGAATCTTTGCTGCTATGCGATTGCCAATGACGACTTCCTGTCGACGACCCCTGTGAGGATAAAGTGTCTTTACATTCTCCTTCAGGTGAAAGACGTTTCGAAAAGGTTTGGAACGTTGTGTTGGAGTTCATAACCGAGGTTAAAGCATTGTTAGCTGCTGGTGTGGTAACCTCCACAAATTGTGGTGTAGAGGGATTATCCACCGAAAAGGTAACCGTGGTAGTCACGGTAAAATTATTCGCCGAGCTAACACCATTAACATCAGGTGGTACAGGACTATTGGGGGATAAAGGCTTAGACCAGCGTAGCGGCGGTGCTGGCGGTTTCCTCAAATCGAGATTTAAAGTATTGGGCGGTTTAGGCCTTTGTGTTCTAATCTCTTGTTCTATGATATTTTTTGTAGAATTTTTAAAATTATTTTGTTGGGTCGTTAGATTGGACTTAAAAGTACTTAAATTATTTGTAGAAGTATTAATAATATCTGTGGCATTGCCACCTAAGCCTAAAACACCATTACGTTGATTGTTCATTTCCACAGGAGACATGGTTAAAATTACCGAATCTACCGATTCCGGAGACATTAGTTGCATATGCTGACCACCACTGGTGGTAAAAGAACTCATACTACTGGTTGTGTCCGAAGGAGTACCAGGACTAAATAGACCATTAACATTGGTAATAGGACTAAATAGTTTATTGCTGTGTGATGGTATATGGCCACCCGAATTCGAATTGCCGGAATTACTGAAAATCGTAGTACCCAAACCACTGGTTTCGGTCATGGAATTTGGTGATTTGGCATCTAAGAAATTAGCCTCTTGTTCGTTTTGTTTGGGGCTTGACATGGGATAACGCCAAAACTCCTGACCCAATAGAGCCAACGATGATAGTTGTTGACGATTTTTAGCTTCACGCAAGGCTCTTGGTAAAACCAATTGTACGGGTAATTCATCGCAACATTGGGCATAGTGGGCTATTAGCGAAGGTATGGAATCGAATTTAAAGCGAGAACTTTCCAAACATAAAATGCCTTCATTCGATTGTATGAGATAGTGTTCTATATAGGGCCCAGAATCTGGAGGTAAACGCACCGATACTGCCATTGTGTTGGGTTGACTGGAACCTCGTACTATGAAGTTCTGAAAAGAGAAGAAATATTGTAATTTATTAGCATTTCTTTTAAATATTGAGAATGTTTTATAGCGGTTATAATTTTCTATTTTAATTCTATAAATCGGGGAGTGTTGAGCATTTAGCTGTTTGTTTCTCTTATTTTTTACACCAGACATTTAGAGGATGCAAATCATTTCTTTGTACTCGATTTTTTTACTAGATAATGAACTAGTTTGGGGACTAGTTTGGGGACTATTCTATGAACTAGTCTCAGAACGAATCTGGGCACTATTATAAAGACAAATGTATGGAGTAGGCTATGGAATAGTCTTGGTACTAAACTATGGAAAAGTCGTTGGACTAGCCTAGGGATTAATCTATGGATAAGCCAATATGTTATGCTATTGAAAAGTCCGCTCTCTAATCAATTGACTCGTGTATGAAATAGTTCACTGACAAGTCTATAGACTAGACTATTAAATAGTACATGTGTACAAATCTATTGATTATTGGCATTATTCTATGGGATAGTAAAGGGATTGGTCTATGATCTAGTCTAGAGATTAGTCTTTGGACCAACCTAGGAATTAGTGAATGGGCCAGTCTATTTACTAGTCCCCTGACTAATTTGTTAACTCGTGTATGGAGCAGTCCACTGATTAGTGTATGGACTAGTCTATTATTTAGAACTAGAACTTGAACTAGACAGTCTACTCTTTACACTAGGTTGAGGAGGACTAGTCTATAGACTAGTACATTAATTAGTCTATAGACTATTCTATGGATTAATCTATGGGCTAGTCTAACTTATGGCTTATCTATTAACTGGTCTACAGTCCGGTATATATACTGTTCTATTAATTAATTGATGCAGTGGTCGATAGACTTTATGTATCGATGTGAAAAGGTACCAAAAGAGTTACAAAGGTACTGTATTATCCATATCTGATTTACACTCTATTATGCAATTATCTATCATATATGGGGAGCGAAAACCAACGTTAAATGTAGCGTTAAAAATTTGCTCATAAATTTATCACCATTTTTAACATAAATTATTAAATGTCCTTTTACGCATACCAAGACTGACCCCTAATAATAAAACACCAGAACTGTGATACCCTTAACACCCAAAGCACCAACGACGACGACAACAATAAAAGGTCTTAGCTTTTGTTATGTTTTGCTTTCCGGTCGAGACTTGTTCCCCAGATACGTGTTTTCGTATTTTCTTTTCTTCCTTCTTACATTATTATCATTTTTTTCTCATTCAGTAAAATACTTGATACATTTCTTTTTGTTAAATAAAAATGAAACGAAAAAAAAATTATAAAGAATAAAATTAATGTTTAAAAAGTGTCTGTCGTTAAAGCAACAAATACTTCAAATGTCTGTCCGTTCAACTTTTTTCTGCTTCATTTTTCGTCTTCATCTTTTACAATATGTAAAAATATTTTCTACGTTAAAGTTGCTTTTGGATTTTTTAACTTTTCATTGTGAAAATAAATTTTGTATATTAAAAACTTTACAGACACTAAAGTGTAAGTGGTTGGCTGGCTGCTTCATGTTACATAGTTACCGACTTTTATTCAAATTTCTTATTACAAGTCATTTATAGACAATAATTTAATCGCTTTTATAAGAAAAATAATGTTAAAAGAAATAAAATGTCCTTTTTCTTGGCATAAACAAAGATTCATACTTAAGTGTTAAATACATACTCTTGTTTAAGGTTTTAAATGTTTTCTTGTCTTTTGTTTTTTAATTTTTGGAGAATTTTTTATATTGAAATTAAAACAATTGATCATTGAAATTGTTGACATTTTTTGTATCAGGCGGTGGGTGGTAGATTTTTTTTGTCCAAAATTTTTAATTTTCTTTGTTGTTTGAAGTGTTTTTGAGAAGATGTTTAAAAGTGTTTACATACTTTTTCTATTTAATTAGTAAATTGTAATTATTATATTTTTATGCAATTAAAATTGTTTGTTATTTCTTTGTATTTAATGCTTAGATTTTTTTATTAACTTATTTATGTGAGTTTTATGCCTTAAAGATAGGCAAATGTTTTATATTCTTAACCTACTTAGGAGCCTTAGGTTAAACCCTAAAGATATGCAAGATTGCTTTGGATAATACAAGCACTAAAGTATGCTTTACAATTGTTTGGCAAGGTTATTTAATAAAAAACTGTTTACAATTTTTATGTACAATTAAAAAAATTGGGCAAATTATAAAATATGATAGGGATCTACGTTGGCCATGGTAATGTCAGTTTTAGAGCATCTTCTGGTTGTGCTGTTTTTAAACTCTCGGATGGTATTACCCTCTCTGTCCTTTAAAGCTGCATCTTCGGAACTAATGGCTACAGTTGGACCAGTTATTTTTAATCTTTTTGTTAAACATTTCAGTCTTAAATCACATGTAAGCCCCTGTCAAAATACTTTCCCTTTACTTCTCATTTTTCTTCCAAATTTCAATGAAATTATTAAATTTTATACATCTAATTTACTTGTTTTTTTTCAAAAAACTCACTCATATAAAAAATTAAATAAAAATTTGTTTTTATTACTCATATCTGTTCATGTTAAATCCCCTTTCATTTTTATTATATTATTTGATTTTGTTAAAAAGCCAACACAGACTAAAAAGGAGTCGAGTATATAATGTTATATTCTCCACACATAACAACTCTATAAAGGTCATAATGATTTGATTATGGTAGAATAGAGTAATATAAAATAGATATAGAGAATGGAGCAAACATACATACTTAACATAACAGAGTTGATAAAATTTGGTACTAAATTAGGTACTATTTTTAGAAACAAATGTTCAAGGGCTACTCTTAAAAAACAATACAAATAATTAAAATACAAATATTTTGAAAAATTTTAAGAGCTAGAGACAAATTAGAAATATTTTTTAAATGACGAAGGCAGATAGTACTCTAAGAAGTTGATTGATACGAAGGATCTCCATTTAGTACTTATGAAATTTAAAAAGGTACTTTTTTTGTTATTTGCATTAAATTATTTCATAATAATTTTACAATATTATATTTTTATCCTCTCCAAAATGTTAACAATACTTTTATGCACAAAAAGTACCATGTTTGCTCTAATATAGTACCATTGTTAAACAAATATAGTTTACCATCTTCGCAAAGCATCTAAATTTTTAAGGATGTGTATTTTATACTGATTTTAGTATAATACCAGATATCAGACATGGACGTTTCAGTACTATTGTACTTTTTACAGTATAATACTGCAACATATAGACTAGACTATATAATATTTCATAAAATAGTCAATAGACTAGCTCGAAGACTAGATTTACTAATGCATAGACTATTAAATCGACTGGCCCATAGGGTAGTAAATAGACTAGGAATAGCTAGTCAATAAAACAGTAAATATATTAGTCCATAGAATAGTAAATAAACTTGTTAATTGACAAGTTCAGAGTCAATAGACTAGTTCATAAACCATTCAAAAGACTGTTCAATAGACTAATCCATAGACTTGACAATAGTCTTGTCACTACTCTAGTTATAATAGTCAATCAACTAGTCAATTGTCTAGTCCATAAGGTAGTCAATAGACTAGTGAATTGTCTAGTCAGTAGACGAGTCAATAGATTAGTCCTTAGACTAGACCATAGACTAGCTTTACAAATCCGTAGACTAATACACAGAATAGTAAATCGACTAGTCCGTAAAATATTTAATCGACTAGTGTCTAACTAGTGCAGAGTCAAAAGATTAGTTTTATCAATTAACTAGTACAGAGCCTAGTCAATAGTTCAAAGTCTATTTAAAAGACTAGTCCATAGACTAGCGCAGAGTCAAAAGATTAGTCTTATCAATTGACTAGTACAGCCCTTAGTCAATAGTTCATAGTCTATTTAAGAGACTAGTCCATAGCCTTTTTTAATACTCTAGTCTACACAGTAGATATTCAACTAGTCGATATAATATTCAATTGATTAGTCCATGGGATAGTCAATAATCTTGTCATATAACTAGTACACAAGTTAGTCAATCAAATATACCCTTAAAAAGTCAATAGATTAGTGTCTAGACTAGTTAATAAACTTGTCAATTGAGTAGTGCGGTGGTTAGTCAATAGACTAGTCCATTGAATAGTTCCTAGATTATTCAGAAGACAAGTTAATATTTTGGTGTAGACTTGTCAATAGACTAGTCCATACTTTAGTTTTTTAGTCAATTAATTAGTTCATCAACTAGTCCATAGGACAGTCAATAGGCAAGAGAATAGATCAGTCAATAGATTAATTCATAGATTCGTCTAGTCTAGAATAGTTCATAGACTAGTCCATAGATTAGTCAATAGCCTAGTACCTAGACTAGCCAATAGACTAGTTCATAGCTATTGATTAGTCCATGCGGTATTCAATAGACTAGTGAATGAGCAAGTCAGTAGACTTAGTCCATGCAGTAGTCAATAAACTTGTCAAATAACTACACCAAAGACTAGTCCACAGGATAGTCAATGGAATAGGTCGTAGAAAAGTCAATAGACTAGTGTTTAGACTAGTCAATAACCTTGTCAATTGAGTAGTGCGTGACTGGTCCATAGACCAGTCCATAGAATAGTTCATAGATTATTCAGAAGACTAGTTAATGTTTTGGTCTAGACTTGTCAATAGACTAGTCCAGTCCATAGACTAGGTTTACTAATCTATAGACTAATCCACAGAATATTCCATCAACTAGTCCATAAGGTAGTCAATAGGCAAGTGAATCAGTCAATAGATCGTACATAGAATAGCTCATAGACTAGTCCATAGATTAGTCAATAGACCAGTTAATAGACTAGCTATATCAATTCCATTGATTACTCAATAAATTAGCCAAAAGATTGAAAAAGGACGAAAAGTAATTTTAATATAATAAAGTACTTTTTTTTTTTTTACAAAATTGGTACTATTTAAAAAATACATTTTCCTTGCCTGCTAGAATCTCTTCCTTTTCCAGTATCTATTTAACATGGTGGTCGTTTTCTGGCAAATGTGTTGTACGTGTAAAATTGGCTTTTATTTCAAACACTGTTCGAGTATATTCGTTATATATTTTTTATTTTTTTTCGCTTTTGGCAACTTTATAAAATGCAATCTATTGGAATGTGATTTTATTAGAAAAAAAAGAAAATCGAAGCGGGAACACACTGAAAAACAGCAAAACAGATTGTTAAAAAATATATAAAAAAATATAACTAAAATGAAATTCCTTTAGCATGAAGTATGACCGTTCGTCTCTATACTTGATTTAATTTCCGTTAACGATATTTTGGTTTGCTTTATGTGTTTTTTTTCGGTAAAAATTCTTGGAAAATTTACTACATTTTTTCTATAGCAGTTTGTCCATAAAGGACATTTTTTTCATTTTTTCTATATTGTCTGTAAATAAAGAATATTTAGCCGGAAATGCAATTTGTTTTAAGAAAGAAAAAAATTAACAAATAAATTGAAAATGTCTTAAATGATATTGGTAATGAAATAAAGAGCTTAAGAAATATGTCTTTGTTTAAAACTTCAACAAACGGAAATAAATGTTAGAAATAGAGAAAATGCTTTATTAAGGCTATTTATTGTAGTTGTATGTTTTACCTTAAGTAATAAGGATAATAAAAAAGAATTTAATTAAATAATAATGGGGAACATTAAGGAATTGTAGTAATATAATTTATTGCTAACAATATTTTACAAATATCAAAATAAAATTAAATTACTATTTGCTGTGGTCATATGTCTTTGGTGGGTTGTCCACCTGCAGCTATTTAATAAAAATTGGTTTATGAAATCATTATTATTTGAAAATTTTGTCAAGTAGATTGTAAAAACTATTTATGAGTAAAATATTATAAACTAAATGAGAATTGTATGAAATTGTTTATATAGCAAACAAACACTAACAGTTGATTCAGCTGTTAACTAGTTTTCAATCCATCGTCTAGTTACGCTCTGCTAAGGTTGCAGCGAACATAAAATTGTAGTGGTGGCAAATTGAGAAAAGAGAAAGAGTATTAGTGTTAGGACCTTATAGATACCCAGTAGCGGACGTTCAACTCGATATATGTTAATTTATAAAATTATATCAATCATGTTGAAGTATAGCGTCTGTATTTGCAAATTTTTTTTTTTTAAAATTTTTCACAAATTTTATTGCTTTTAATTATAGAGACTACAAGTTATCAGTAGTAGTCCAGTTATTTGCATTTAGAAAAGACTTATATGCAAATTCAAATTGTTTACTTTAAATATAATTTGTTTTGGAATTTATTCTATGCAGACATATGCGTATAGAACTAGAGAAAGACCAGTGCTGCAATAATGTGAAAATGTATGTTTGTTAAGAAAATTTATTGATAACATTTCAAATAATTTGTGCAAAACACTTGTAGTAAGTAGAGGGGCAACTAAATATTTACTACTTGTATTGCATTTGTACAAGGTCTAGTGAAGTGTTATGTATAAATTAAGTTCCTGGAAGAAAAATTTCCTTAATAGGATTGTTTGTATGTAAAATGTTTACACTGAGGTCTTCTAAATTTAGAATTGAAAGGTAATAAATGTAAATTTGATGATAGGAGAGATACTTTTACTCTTTACAAAGAGAAAGTTTCATCGAATTTTTTCCATAAAAATAAAAATTTAACAAAAATAATTTTTAACTACAAATTTTTCTATAAAAAGAAACATTAAACGAAAGGAAATTTTACTGAAAACTTTCTGTAAAAGGAAAATTTTAAGGAATTTTCTTAAGAATATTTTAACGAAAATTTTCTATAGGAAGATAATTTTAACGAAAGTTTTCCATAGATTTTTAACGAAAGTGTTCTATAGAATAATAATTTTACGAAAATTTTCCACAAAAAAAAGAAGAATTTTAACGAAAAATACAAAATTTTTAACGAAAGAATTTTCGACAATTTTCTATAATTGACGTAAATTTTCCATAAAAAGAAGATTTAAACAAAAAGGGGAATTTTATCGAAAATGTTAATAAAAAGAACGAAAATTTCCTATGAAAAATCTAACGAAAATTTTCTATAAAAATAATATTTTAAAGAAAAATTCCGATAAGAAGAAAATTTAACAAAGATTTTCTATAAAAAGAAAATTAAACGAAGTTTTTCTATAAGAAGAAAATTTAACAAAAATTTTCTATAAAAAGAAAATTAAATGAAGTTTTTCTATAAAAGGAAAATTTAACGAAAATGTTCTATGAAAGGAAAATTTAACGAAAATGTTCTATAAAAGGAAAAATTAACGAAAATGTTCTATAAAAAGAAAAATTAACGAAAATGTTCTATAAAATGAAAACTTAACGAAAATTTTCTATAAAAAGAAAATTTTAACGGACATTTCTATAAAAAGAACATTTTCTAAAAAGAACGAAACGAAAATTTTCTATAAAAAGAAAATTAAACCAAATTTTTCTATAAAAAGAATATTTTAACAAACATTTTTTAAAAAAAGAAAACTTTAACGAACATTTTCTAAAAGAATATTTCAACAAGATTTTTATAAAAGGAACAGTTTAACAAAAATTTTGTATAAAAAGAACATAATTAACGAAAATGTTGTGTAAAAGAAAAATTTTAACGAAAATGTTCTATAAAAAGAACATTATTAACGAAAGTGTTCTATAAAAGAAAATTTTAACGAAAATTTTCTATAAAATAAATTTCAATGAAAATGTTTTTATAAAAAAACAAAATTTCCTTTAAACCATATAAATTTCTTTGCTTTTGTCATCCTAGACGTATGATTTATATTAATATAATTTTCATACATAAACTACTAGACGTATGAGTAATATATAACAGTTTCAATAGCCTTTAGTAATGGTAGCAATATAATAGGATTTTGTATATGAAAAACTACTAACAATTGAGTTTAAATCTTATTTTATGACTTTATCACAACTTTCTAAACCTTCAGGCAGAAAATATACTTCAAACATAGTTCGTTTAAAAGACTTTGGCAATTTTCTTTTATATACAAAACTTATATCAATATTAAAAGCCATAATCTTATGGAAAATATATTTTATAAATTGAATTTTGCAGCTATACTAGACTACTGTTATTAAAAAGAGTCTTTGGAAAACTTTAAGTAAAATGCAGTTTTAAAACTACAAAATAATTTAGGTAAAGTTAGGGTTTTTACTTTAGAAATAATTTCAGACTTTGTTTTGCAAACAAATGTATTAAATAAGATTTGTAGGCTTTTTTAACAATTTGTTTAAAACAAAGATTAAAACTGTTCAATAAAGATAACATTTTGTTTTTAAAAATATCAATAACATAAATACTACAACTTAGTTTGTACAATAACAATATGGAGTTTAAATTTATAAGCTATAAATTTAATTTTATTATAGTTATTTTGAAAAATTAATGACTTTGACCAGCTCATACACATTTATACGCACAAAATAACGCCCACCTATTAAAAACATACACACACACTCTAACCTTCAACAAAATAAATAAAAGCCAACGTTAACGTAAAAGTAGTAATAGCGTATGTAGTAGTGTTTCTACTGGTAGTGTTGGTAACAATATCCGTTTTTGAATCTGTTAAACCGGAGGTAAATTACACATCACTGGACAGCAGCAACAACAACAAAACTCATTAAATTTATAAAATATGATCATCAAGACTCCCATAATATCCGTTAAATTAATTACAATATAAACAATTTAAATAGAAAACAAAATATACACACATGTTGGTTCATACATATATGAAATTTGCCAAAATAATTTACTTTGTTATACAAGATAAGTGTTTTTGTTTATGGATTTTGTTTATACAATATTTGTTTTTTATTGTTATATTAAACAGCAACAGCAAATATAATAATCATGATGCAAACAATAGATATTTCATTATTCTCTTTCTCTCTGAACAACAATTAACTGTATTTGCAAATGTATGCAATATAAACAAAACAGAAACAAACCATTAATTTCAGATTAATGCGCCTCCAAAGGCATTTTAGCATAAATTTCGGAAATTAAACTTCCACTACCTTTAACTCTATATAAATTTAAGACCATTATGAATACCTACTGTTTAACAACAACTACTCAACATGTTGTAGACTTTGTGGACACATACATACATATTTATGTATGTGTCTTTATGCTCCTACCACAATTGTGGCACATAATGTCAGTTTGCATATGACTGCCAATTTGTGACGCCAACAGTGGATGAGAACATTGACTGTCAAACAACAATATGATAAACAATACAATTTGTAACAATAAACAGAGAAGGAGAAAAAACAGAAGTAAATAAAAAGAAAATTTTAACGAAAATTTTCTATAAAAAGAAAATTTTAACGAAAATTTTCTATAAAAAGAAAATTTTAACGAAAATTTTATATAAAAATAAAATTTAACGATAATTTTCTATAAAAAGAAAATCTAACGAACATTTTCTATAAAAAGAAAATTTAAGGAAAATTTTCTATAAAAAGAGAATTTAACGAAAAATTTTCTATATAAAGAGAATTTTAACGAAAATTTTAACGAGAATTTTCTATAAAATGGAAATTTTAACGAAAATATTCTATAAAAAGGAAATTTTAACGAATATATTCTATAAAAAGAAATTTTAACGAAAATTTTCTATAAAAGGGAAATTTTAACGAACGTTTTCTGTAAAAAGAAAAATTTAACGAAAGTTTTCTATAAAAAGAAAATTTAACGGAAATTTTCTATAAAAAGAAAATTTTAACGAACATTTCCTATAAAAAGAAAATTTTAACGAAAATTTCCTTTAAAAAGAAAATTTTAACGAAAATTTCCTATAAAAAGAAAATTTTAAAGAAAATTTCCTATAAAAAGAAAATGTTAACGAAAATTTCCTATAAAAAGAAAATTTTAACGAAATTTTTCTATAAAAAGAAAATTTTAACAAAAATTTTAACAAAAATTTTCTATAAAAAGAAAATTTTAACGAAAATTTCCTATAAAAAGAAAATTTTAAGGAAAATTTCCTATAAGGAAAATTTTCTATTTTCTACAAAAAGAAAATTTTAACGATAATTTCCTATAAAAAGAAAATTTAAAGAAAATTTTCAATAAAAGGAAAATTTAACGAAAATTTCCTATAAAAAGAAGATTTTAACACAAATTTCCTATAAAAAGAAAATTTTAACGAAAATTTTCTATAAAAAGAAAATTTTGTACACTCTTATAAATTTTTGTTTAAATTTACACTATTTATTGTAGGTAACCAGACTCCTAGTATAATTAGTGTAAAAATACATGTCGAAAAATATTTAAAATTTTTAAACATATTGTATGTAAAAATATTGGATACAAATTTTGTATCTCTACCTATTATGTGTTTAAAAATGTTTAGCAACATTCCAAATTCATGTAAATTTAAATTTCTAATGTGTAAATTTAAAATTAAATTCTTTAAAGTAACATTGACAAAATATATATATGCATTTAAAAAGCTTTGTTATAAACTTCACATTTTTTCCAAAACAAAACAAAAATGAGTTAAAACTGTTTTTCAAGAACTTTTATTAGAATTAATGATAAAGATAAAACCAAAATTTGATTAAAGATAAATACGTAATTAAAAAATTGAAAAATACATCAAAGAACACAAATATACATATTATTTGTAAGACCACAGTCATATTATGACTCCATATAATATTTCATTATATTTCTGAATAAAATATGGAAAAGACTGCTTAGCTAACCAAGCTCTTCAGTTCTTATTCTTCTTGAAATGTATTTTTTCTGTAATCAATCCTAATATTAGTATTGAATGAGATTTTATTTTGGCCCAATGCATTAAAGAAGTTGATGTACATATATTTTTATTGCTTTTGCAATTATATGCCCGGAAGAGCCACAATTCTTTTTTTAGCGATTGGTGCCGACTTCATTGCTATACAGTCATTTGTTGCAAATATTGTAATTATAATTTTCTTTTTGAAAATATCTGGAAAAACAAAAATAACAATTTCTGAAAAATTTCAAAACAAAAAATTATTTCATTTGGCGACTTACACACATTTATTCGTTATATGATTTTTATGAGTTTCCCCACCATTAGAATATATTTTTAAGCCTTTTTAAGTATTTTGTACCGTTTTAAATAACAAATATGTGTTTTAAATAACAAATTTCTCTAACTTTTTATAATTTAAAAAATAAAATGTGACGTTTTTATATCACTGCATTCAAATTGGTATGATTACACATTTTTTTGTTTAAAAAATAAATTTAAATAGAATACATGTAATTTTAACTTTAAAATGTTTATTATCTTATAAACATGTATACAAATAATACAAAATACTACATTTTGTATGTATTTTGCTGCTAAAAACATGTAATTATTTTTATAAACTTTTTATGCTTAAATTTACACATTTTTTGTAATTTTCTCTTAAAAATTACATTCTCCGTAGTAGTAATTTTACACGCATTTTTTAGAGTGTATAAAAAGAATATTTAACAAAAATTTTCTATAAAAAAAAAAATATTAACGAAAAGTTTCAATAAAAAGAAGATTTTAACAAACTGTTTAACGAAAGTTTTCTCTAAAATTAAAATTTAATGAAAACTCTATAAAGGGAGAATTTTTATAAAAATAAAATTTAACGAAAATTTTGTATAAAAAGAAAATTTTACGAAAATTTTCTATGAAAATAAAATTTAACGAAAGCAAATTAAAATGTATTAAAATGTTTGCTTATTTTTTAAAATTTCAACTATTTTTCATTCACTACTGTTTGTGTCTATCGTTTTTTTTTGCATATTAAAGACATTTTTGTGAAAGACAACAAACAATCATTTGTTATAAATGGTTTAACCAAATGTTGACCATAATAAGTATTCATACAGTATGTTTCTTTTTATGCCCGTATTCACACAAAATACAGTAATTTAAGACCCTCATTTGGTTGAGTTGCCTGTTACCATTTAACAGTTTGCAACTGTTTTTTTTTTGCTCCTTTTGTTTCGTTTATCATTTTTTTGTCGGTTAGTCACAACTGTTTCAAAGTCTAGGAATATGATATAAATATTAGGTTGACGCGGGTTAAAACGTAAAGAAAATTATGTCAACTATATAAACGTTTGATAATATTGCAAACTGTTAGTAAGTTTTTTACACATTTGGATATTTTATAAATTTTGAATTACAAAAGAGTTTATATTTTCAAAAAAAAAAAAAATATTTTAAGTAAATTTTTGTTAATTTTGATTGAAAATCTTTATTAATTTTTTTATAAGTGTCGCCCTAATATTTTTTAATTCACAAATTTTCTTGTCCTTTTACTGCATTGAGTAGATTGTTAAAATATAGATGACAACAAAAAAAAAGAACTTAATTTGTTGTTGCTTTGTTTACAGTCATCATGCAGATACTTGCAAATTGTTCGTTATATGCTTAAATGAAAATTTATGCATGATTACAAACATTCAGGCTAATCACAGTTTAATAGAGCTCATCGAGAAACTAAAAACATATATTAAGAATATTTTCAATATTTTAACTGTTTCTGTGAAATAGTTTCTAAGTTTTTAATTTTTCTCTATTCCTGTAGCATACTGTGAATACCCCTAACATTCACATTCGTCTGAAAAGACATTCATATTCAAACAATAAAGTTTTGAACATACGAATAAAACTTAAATGAATTTTGTATTGTTCCCTCTGTTGTTCCTTTAAAGTTGTGTGACTTTGTTTTTTATTTATGCATTACAATTGTGCAAAAATTCTTTACAATGAATAATGATCGAATTTGTTGGACTTTAACTAGGGTGGAGGAAGGTGTTGGCTGTTGCTTACAAAACGATAAGAAACTTGTATACAATGTAATGAATATTGAAAGTATATTTTTTGAAATCAATTTGTAAAACAAAGTTTTTTTCTGTTTTAATTGGAAATTAAATTGCTGAATTGTAAAGAGTTAAATTTAATTGTTAAATTTTTACATAAATCTTTTAATTAAAATTTAAATTAATAATATGAAATTTAAACTATAAATATCATTACTTATTTAAATTTAAATTATTTATATATTTTTTATTAAATTTATTTGCAGGCAAAATCTTTCGTAATGCAAACAATTGCGGTAAGTTTTTTTTTATTTTTAAAGTATTTATTTGAATTTTGTTTATTTATTATTTGAATAGTAATTATTTTATTTATATTATTTTGTTTTTACAAATTTGTTTATTTAAAATGATCTTCAATTTTATTATTTTCCATTATATTCTTTGCTTGCGGCATTTGTTTTTTAAAGCAACACCTTAAAGTATGCTTCACTTTTTGGTTAAAGTAATTCACGGCAAATTAAGTATAATAAATATTAAGTATACGCTCCTATGTATTTTTGATGACAGATTTTGATTTTTGAATTTTTTTTAAAACTTTACTTTTTATATTTTTTTTTTAATTTTATTTTATTAGAAAATTTTTGTTATAATTTTCTTTTTATAAAAAGTTTTTCTTAAAAGCTTTTTAGAAATTTTCGTTCAAATTTTCGTTTTGTAGGAAATTTTTATAGAAAATATTCTATAAGAATTTGTTTTTAGAGACAAGTTTCGTTAAGATTTTCCTTTATGTTTGTTAAAAATTTCTTTAAAAAATATCTTCTTTTTATAGAAAATTTTCGTTGAAATTTTCATTTTTAATGTTTTCTTTTTATAGAAAATTTTCCTTAAAATTTTCTTGTTTACTTTTCATAGAAAATTTTCATTCAATTTTCCTTTTAAAGAAAATTTTTCTTTAAATATTATTTTTATAGAAAATTCTTGATAAGATTTACTTTTCATAGGAAATTTTCGTTAAGATTTACTCTTCGTAGAAAATGTTCGTTAAGATTTACTTTTCTTAGAAAATTTTCGTTAAGATTTACTCTTCATAGAAAATTTTCGTTAAAATTTTATTTTCATAGAAAACTTTCGTTGAAATTTTCTTTCTATAGAAAAGTTTCGTTAAAATTGTCTTTTTATAAAATATTTTCGTTAAGATTACTTTCTATAGAAAATTTCCGTTAAAATTTTTTTTTAATAGAAAATTTCCGTTAAAATTTTTTTTAATAGAAAATTTTCGTTAAGATTTTCTTTTTATTTAAAATTTTCGTTAAGATTTAATTCCTAAGAATTTTCCAATCAGTGTTCGTGAGGGATATTATATCCGGAATAATATCACTTCCAAGATATTTGGATCTAATTTCGGCGAAAGCCTGACAATGGCAAAGAAAGTGTTACAGAGTTTCACTGTCCTCTCTACATTCGTCTGAATCCGCATGTCCAATTTTGTATATGTGTGCCCGTAATCCTGTGTTTCCACTCGGAATACGTACCATCATACTAACCTCAGACTTGTTCATTTTGAGGAGGCTTCTCACGGTTTCATTATTCCAAGAAGCCTTATGGGTTTCTTTCACCCATAATTTTATTTCTGCCCTCGTTGCGTCAAATGGTTTTGAGTTCGTTAGGTTAACTACCTCGAGTTAAGATCGTTAAGATTTACTTTTCATGGAATATTTTCGTTAAAATTTCTTTTAATAGAAAATTTTCGTTAAAACTTTCTTTTTATAGAAAATTTTTGTTAAGATTTTCTTTTTATAGAAAATTTTCGTTAAAATTTTCTTTTTATAGAAAATTTTCACTAAGATTTACTTTTCATAGAAAATTTTCGTTAAGATTTACTTTTCATAGAAAATTTTCGTTAAAATTTTCTTTTTATAGAAAATTTGCTTTAAAATTTTCTTTCCATATAAAATTTTCGTTAATATTTTCTTTTTAAGATTTACTTTTTATAGAAAATTTACGTTAAGATTTACTTTTCATAGAAAATTTTCATTCAATTTTCATTTTAAAGAAAATTTTTCTTGAAATTTTCTTTTTATAGAAAATTTTCTTTTATAGACATTTTTTGTTAAAGTTTTCTTTTCATAGAAAATTTTCGTTAACATTTATTTTATGGTTCTTTTTATAGAAAACGTTTGTCAAAAATTTTCTCTTTTATGAATTTGAGTTTTATATAAAATTTTTTAAAATTAATTATGGAATTGTTAATCGATTTAGATAAAATTTTTTCATCTTGAAAATATGATTTTTAAATTTATGTTTGTGTTTATCATCTATTTATTTCAAAATATCCTCTAAAAATTATGTCGCTTTTTCCTTATTCCTGTCACTCAACCATCGAACCATCTATCAATTTTAAATACTTAATTAACTATCAATCAATTTCCTTTTGTAATCTTATGAACCCATTGCCAATTATAATGCTCTAACGACACTTATTCTATGACCAAACACTTCAAAATGTCAAAAAGTGTCACAACAAACAATCAACTGAATGGTTGGTGGCCAAGTGATGTCATTCAATAATTTTGCTACCCTTTGACACAGACATACACAAACACATTAGCAAAAATATGAAAAAAAAAGAAATTTGCCTTCGCAAGTAGTAATTTAACAAACACTTCCGTTATTTTTCAAAACAAGAAAAAAGGAAAGGATTTCCTTTAACATGAAGGACTTTTTCTTTAAGAACAAGGAAAAACAAGCAAAAAAAAACATATTTTCAAGGATTTGAATTTAGTTTTTAAGCAAATCTGTTTTCTTGTTACTAGAAAAACATGGTTTAATAATACTTTTTTTTATATATACAACATGTTTGGAATTTTAAATAATTTTAACATTTAAAATTCCAACAAAGAATCTGGAAAAAATAATGCTACACAACAAAACGGAAACGTTAACTGAATATGGAAAATTTTAAATAGTATTTGAATTCCATTTTTTTTTCTGCTACATTTTTAAATTTCATTTGTGTAAATGATAAGGCAAAGGAAAAACACATTTTTCTAGAGTATTCTGTTAAATGCAAATATTGTTGTCAAAATTATTCATTCATGCATGGAAAGTACTTGTAGTAAACTCTACATATTCAAACTATGTGCTTTTTGAATTGAAGTCTTTTTTGGTTTTGAAAACTCGTATAAACATACAAAAAAAAATTTGCATAAATTCAAAAGACAAATTTACAGATTTACAAAACTAAACTGCTGTGTTGTTGTTGTTGCTGTTTTGTATGTTAAATTTTTTCTTAATACTAGAAATTTGCTAGAAAATTTACTCTCCATTTAGTTTATTTAGCAATCACAGTTGGTGGTTTATTTTTCGTTTAGCCAAAGGGTAGTTTTAAATTAATTTTATATTTCAATTTTGGTTTTTAGATTTCTTTTAATTTAAAAAGAGTTAAATGTAAATTTAAACTGGTAAAATGTTTTGTAATATTTTTGCAATTTTTAAAACCATTTCAAATTTAATGAGAAATTACCGCGGAGAGGAATTGAATATTTAGACTTTTGCCAAAGTAACTAAATATTTTAAATACATAGATTGTTGCTGAAAATAAGCTCTACTAACATTTGAAAATTCATTAAGTTGGATACCGACTAATCTCTATTTAAATTTTAGGTTATTATCTACCTCTTAATGTATTGCGTTTTCAAATTCGCCTGTTTTAAAGCTTTTGTTAAGTTAGTTAGAAAAAAGCAGGTTTTCACTTCCCATCCCCCCCCTTCGCAAAATTAAATGTTCTAATCCTAATTTTTACCACAATTCTATTATTTCTACATGAATGCAATTGATGTCACACACATACACACAATTGCAACATTGAACCTTTAACAACACTCTCGCTTTAAAATACCACCATACAACTAGTTAAATTTACTACAGGAAGCCAAAAACTATAGAGATGAATAAAAAATTTTGTATATATTGAGTCTATATATTTGTTTAATGCTTCCAGTCATAGTTCGTTGTCTGCATACAAGATGCCAATAGATACAACTCGACATTATTATTTCATTACAAGCACACACTCACTCTAACTCTTTTCTCTCTCACTCTCTTTTAGACCAAAAGTTATATTCAATCACAAATATACATGACAACAACCATTACAATTCCGGTAGGTCAGGCTAATAGGTTTATAAAGTCAAACTCTAGTAGCTACCCGCGAAATTAACAAGCAAGATCTTGTCAGTCTTTCAAATGACACCCTTAGCTTTACTGTTCGTTAATGAATTAACTAGTGAATGCTGGTGTGTTAATATTAAACACAACGTTTTTCTTTACATTCTCATACAGTCTGCTAATCGAGCTAGAGTTCGCAATATTCTCATAAGAAAATTTTATAAATATTTGAAACTGATCTTTAGTTTTCACGTGCTTGAGATCGGATTAGTTCATAATTGATCATATCACTCATATACGAATCACTTTGGTAAATCATGTTAAAAATGCTTCCAAAACTTTTGCAAATACTTTAATCGTTACAAAAGACATATTTACAGAAAGTATACTACAGACTTTTGTGAGGATCGATCCTTAAATGCTCTTTCCAGAAGAGATCTTTATATAATCTCTTCTGAAAATTATTCTAAAAATCCTAGTGGTTAACTACTTGCGAAGTGAATCATATTTGCACCAGCTTTCTTTTCATATATGAACTGCTTCCGAAAATCATTTATAAGTTTCTGAAACTCTTGTAAATACTTTTATAACGATCGTGTGGTGATCGATCCATAATTCCATAACTCTCTACCAGAAATAATTCTTATGAATAACGTCAGTTCAAACTTGTTATGACGATCGATTCAAATTTGAATAGAAATAGAACCTTAAAGAGATTATGTAACTAATTATAGAACGATCACCTAACGATCGGTAAAAAAGTATTTATGAAAACTGTTCAGAAACTTATGAATAATGTTATGACTTATGAATAATATTATGTTAAATTTAAAAACTTTAATCAATTAGAAGTATTTTTTGTTTGATACTGAAGAGCCGCCAGTCTTCTCATCCACCTAGAGTTCGCAATATTATCTTAAGAAAATTTCATTAATATTTGAAACTGATCTTTAGTTTTCACAAGTTTGAGATAGAATTGGTTCATAATTGATTTTATCACTCTTATACGAAACACTTTGGTAAATCAGGTTAAAAATGCATCCAAAACTCTTGGAAATACTTTAATCGTTACAAAAGACATATTTACTGAAAGTATACTACAGATTTTTGAGATGATCGATCCTTAAATGTTCTTTCCAGAAGAGAT
The DNA here is from genome assembly GCF_015586225.1 of Lucilia sericata. NCBI lineage: Eukaryota > Metazoa > Arthropoda > Insecta > Diptera > Calliphoridae > Lucilia > Lucilia sericata. The sequence continues at coordinate 300,060 of NW_023994408.1, read as the reverse complement.
CTCTTCTGAAAATTATTCTAAAAATCCTAGTTGTTTCCTACTTGCGAATTGAACCATATTTGTGCATGATTTCTTTTAATATACGAACTGCGTCCGATAATCATTAATAAGTTTCTAAAACTCTTGTAAATACTTTTATGCCGATCGTGTGGCGATCGATCCTTGTTATGACGATCGATTCAAATTTTAATAGGAAGAAGATGCAACTAACTATGGAACGATCAGCTAATGATCGGGGTAAAAGTATTTATAAGAGTTTCAGAAATAATTCTTATCACGTTATATTGATAAATCTAAATTGAAAATGTTAATCAATTGGAAGTATTGTATGTTCGATGTTAAAGATCTATACTATTAACTATTTATGGGCCAAATTTGATATGATCAGTATAATAAAGAATCAGTTAATATTTGGATGTCAAAGCAATAACAGATCCGATAAAAACATCGCAAATGTTAGGCAGTTGTCTATAAGAAACAATTCCGACTTTCGCAGAATTCTTCAAAACTAGTTCGGCAGATCAACAATACCAATTAGTGACTTGAATTCGGGGTGCTTAAGAAGGACTCTCAATTTAGGTACCAAAATGAAAGAAGGCGAAGGGAACAAATTTCGAAACATTATAATGTGAGCAAATTATGTAGAAAGGTTCGGGATTGACCTAAGTAAAGGTAACAGTAGAATAAAACGTTTAATTTGTTATTATTATGGGATGATCTTCTAAAGATCGCGAAATACTACCAACTGATCCTTAATCTGTAAAACATACTAAAAATTTCATATGCTATATGCATAGAATAGAGAAATTCGAAATACTGGAACCAAAAACGATTTAATTCAACTAGAATATAAAATAAACTTAAGTCATAAATCATGAAACAGACTATTTCTCTCTTAATTTATGAAAGCAATCGACTAAAACTTAGAGGTCTTTAAATCACCATTTAGAAACCGTTGCTCTTGATTAATATTAACTGAAGTATGTTTTTAGAACAATATGAACCAGCCAGACTATTTCGTAAGTTACAAGTCTATAAAAGGTATTCTTTTAAACTTTTAAAACTGCAGGGTATTTACATCTTCAATATGTCAATATGTAGACTCATACATTGTACAACATTGTAAAATTTATTAAAGCGGAAATCTATGGTTGTGTTCTTTTCATATCCTCTCAATACTAAATGTAACATTCATTCATGTATGTGTAAATAGAAATTATTATAAGTCTGTGTGTAAATTTATAGCCTTAAGGATTTTCATTTAAAACTCTTCTACACACACACACACACACACAAATTTATATACAATTTCTCTATACTTTAATGTTTGATTGTCTATGACGATATGAATGAAATATATGTAAGTAATCAATACAATCAATGCGTTTTTTTCGAAATAAATATTTTAAATATTTTTCTCAATGTCTAGGTTGTCTGATTGATGAAATGGTATTTTACATTGAATTTTATATGTTTTTACAACAATTGTAGAATATTAATTATGTCTAAAGGCTTAAAACTGAAGTTATTTTATTGGAGTTTTAAATTAAGTGATATATTCATTTTAAATATAATATTTGTTGTGTAGAAGAATTTTGTAGTAAATTAAAATATTTTAAACTTGAATAAGCAGTTAAGTGTAGGTTTTTAATGCTTCAATTAACACAAAATAATATTTTAAAAATATAATTTTTAAAAAGGAATTAAAGTTTAAATTTTGATTTAGATTGGTGGTATTTCTGTCTTTATGTTAAAGTTAAAAAGTTCTGCGTTCAAAATTATTAAATGAAATTACTATACCAAATTAAAGGGTAATTTTTGTTATTAATTAATAATTTATTCTCCCTTTGAAAGGTTCATTATTACTAATAATAAAGAGTTTTCCCAACTTTTTTTTATTCAATCTGCAGAAAAATCCCCCAGTTTTTTTATTATTTATCAGGTATTAATTTTGTTTCCATTGTTTGCTTTTATTTTTATTCTGGTCTTTTTGGTTATTGTACCACAATATGTCTGCTTTTAAGTAGATAAGCCTATTAGACTAAGACCCTCTTAAAACATTGGCTCGAAAAAGGTTTTTCATTTATTTATTTTATTAACAAATAATGTTGAGTGAATACAAAACTTGATGAGTGAACATATAACAACAGCAACTTACATATTTTGTTAATTACCTTGACTAAAAGTTAATTAAAAGAAAGATATGCTTGTTTAAACATTTAACAATTTTAAAGAACGTTAACCCTAACAACTAAGACTTAATTGAAAATGTTAAAGACTTGTCCGCCTTAAAGTAGGCTTTAAAATAAAAGAAAACTAAGCAACTAAAAGTATGTTAGTGATTTTTATATAAAATATTAGTTTTCTTGTATTATAAAAAATATATTTTTATAAACAATTTTTTTATTTTAGAGTTAAGTTTCTTAAACCCAACAAACAACTTTTTTCTTAAAAAGCCTAAAAGTATACTTGTATTTAAGTATTTTAAAAGCTTTAAGTAAAAAACCACTATATGGTACTTTAAACCAGCGGATATAGGAAACCATTTAAGATGTCATATAACAACGTCTACAAGTGTTTTCTTACTTATGTGGATTCTAGAACATTTTAAAAAGTCTCATCATACAATAGAACAAAAACCTCTAAACAAATATTGTTTGTTTTTTTTTTTTAGTTTTCTATATTTACATTTTGTTATTTAAAAAATAAAACAACCAAACTCCATTGAAAGTCTAATGACCCGTACTAGATGTTCCACTTTTTAAGAGAAATGTTTAGTTTTTCATAGTTATTTTTACCTTAGAAAAGTTAAAAAAAAAAATTTAACAAAATAAAAGAAGAGAAGGATTTTTGTGCTTTTAGTTGTTTTGTAGCTGGATACTAAACTAAAATAAATGAAAATAGTTTAAGGAAATGGGAAAAACTACTATAGAAAGAGTATTCAAATGTAGCAGGAAAATCATCGATGGAAAAATGAACATTTAACTTTGAAAGGCCAGTTGGAAGTTTTATAATATGAAGACAAATCTATTTTTTACGCCATATAATTTAGTTGCTGAAATGTTATCGGAAAAAAGCAATAGTTTGCCTATAGTCTAGTCTATAGTCTAGTCTATAATCTAGTCTATAGTCCGAGTCTATAGTCTAGTCTATAGTCTAGTCCTATAGTCTAGTCTATAGTCTAGTCTATAGTCTAGTCGATAGTCGAGTCTATAGTCTAGTCGATAGTCTAGTCTATAGTCTAGTCGATAGTCTAGTCTATAGGTCTATAGTCTAGTCTATAGTCTAGTCTATAGTCTAGTCTATAGTCTAGTCTATAGTCTAGGCTATAGTCTAGTCTATAGTCTGAGTCTATAGTCTAGTCTATAGGCTTCTATAGTCTAGTCATAGTCTAGTCTATAGTCTAGTCTATAGTCTAGTCCTATAGTCTAGTCTAGTTAGTCTAGTCTATAGTCCTAGTCTAGTAGTCTAGTCTATAGTCCTAGTCTATAGTCTAGTCTATAGTCTAGTCTATAGTCTAGTCTATAGTCTAGGTCTATAGTCCTAGTCTATAGTCTAGTCTATAGTCCGAGTCGATAAGTCTAGTCTATAGTCTAGTCTATAGGCTAGTCCTATAAGTCCTAGTCTATAGTCTAGTCTAATAGTCCTAGTCTATAGTCTAGTCTAAAATAGTCTAGTCTATAGTCTAGTCTATAGTCTAGTCTATAGTCTAGTCTATAGTCTAGTCTATAGTCCTAGTCTATAGGCTAGTCTATAGTCTAGTCTATAGTCTAGTCTATAGTCTAGTCTATAGTTCTAGTCTATAGTCTAGTCCTATAGTCTAGTCTACAGTCTAGTCTATAGTCTAGTCTATAGTCTAGTCTATAGTCTAGTCTATAGTCTAGTCTATAGTCTAGTCTATAGTCTAGTCTATAGTCTAGTCTATAGTCTAGTCTATAGTCTAGTCTATAGTCTAGTCTATAGTCTAGTCTATAGTCTAGTCTATAGTCTAGTCTATAGTCTAGTCTATAGTCTAGTCTATAGTCTAGTCTAGTCTAGTCTATAGTCTAGTCTATAGTCTAGTCTATAGTCTAGTCTATAGTCTAGTCTATAGTCTAGTCTATAGTCTAGTCTATAGTCTAGTCTATAGTCTAGTCTATAGTCTAGTCTATAGTCTAGTCTATAGTCTAGTCTATAGTCTAGTCTATAGTCTAGTCTATAGTCTAGTCTATAGACTAGTCTATAGTCTAGTCTATAGTCTAGTCTATAGTCTAGTCTATAGTCTAGTCTATAGTCTAGTCTATTGTCTAGTCTATAGTCTAGTCTATAGTCTAGTCTATAGTCTAGTCTATAGTCTAGTCTATAGTCTAGTCTATAGTCTAGTCTATAGTCTAGTCTATAGTCTAGTCTATAGTCTAGTCTATAGACTAGACTATAGACTAGACTATAGTCTAGTCTATAGTCTAGTCTATAGTCTAGTCTATAGTCTAGTCTATAGTCTAGTCTATAGTCTAGTCTATAGTCTAGTCTATAGTCTAGTCTATAGTCTAGTCTATAGTCTAGTCTATAGTCTAGTCTATAGTCTAGTCTATAGTCTAGTCTATAGTCTAGTCTATAGTCTAGTCTATAGTCTAGTCTATAGTCTAGTCTATTGTCTAGTCTATAGTCTAGTCTATAGTCTAGTCTATAGTCTAGTCTATAGTCTAGTCTATAGTCTAGTCTATAGTCTAGTCTATAGTCTAGTCTATAGTCTAGTCTATAGTCTAGTCTATAGTCTAGTCTATAGTCTAGTCTATAGTTTAGTCTATAGTTTAGTCTATAGTCTAGTCTATAGTCTAGTCTATAGTCTAGTCTATAGTCTAGTCTATAGTCTAGTCTATAGTCTAGTCTATAGTATAGTCTATAGTCTAGTCTATAGTCTAGTCTATAGTCTAGTCTATAGTCTAGTCTATAGTCTAGTCTATAGTCTAGTCTATAGTCTAGTCTATAGTCTAGTCTAGTCTAGTCTATAGTCTAGTCTATAGTCTAGTCTATAGTCTAGTCTATAGTCTAGTCTATAGTCTAGTCCATAGTCTAGTCTATAGTCTAGTCTATAGTCTAGTCTATAGTCTAGTCTATAGTCTAGTCCATAGTCTAGTTTATAGTCTAGTCTATAGTCTAGTCTATAGTCTAGTCTATAGTCTAGTCTATAGTCTAGTCTATAGTCTAGTCTATAGTCTAGTCTATAGTCTAGTCTATAGTCTAGTCTATAGTCTAGTCTATAGTCTAGTCTATAGTCTAGTCTATAGTCTAGTCTATAGTCTAGTCTATAGTCTAGTCTATAGTCTAGTCTATAGTCTAGTCTAGTCTATAGTCTAGTCTATAGTCTAGTCTATAGTCTAGTCTATAGTCTAGTCTATAGTCTAGTCTATAGTCTAGTCTATAGTCTAGTCAAAGACAAAGGCTTCTCGCTGATTTTTGTAAATCTGCCGAAATGTCATGAGGGCACCTTACTCCTATCTTACATTTTATCTCACAATTTCTCACTTTTACAACTAATTTTCCTACTGCATTTCATATCCTGTAACACATCAAGTAAGTTTGAGTTCTTTTATAATAAAAAAGAGCAACAAAAAAATCGAAATGAAAATGTTTCTTTATTGAAAAAAACAACTATAAAAAAGTTATCAAAGTCCTCAACTAAATATGAATTTCTATAGAATTCTAGTTGTTGATGAAGTATGTTTGAATATAAAACATTCAGTTTATACATCTAACAGTACATGTATACGAGTACTTTGCACAAACAGGAACCCAGAAACCAGCAAAGTGAAAAAAAAACGTCAACATTGAAGCTGTTTAGTCAAATAGCCGGAGGCACTTTTGGGGAAAAACTAGGTGGGCAACAAATAGTTCATAACTTTAGTATAAAATGAGATGCTTCAAACAGCTGCCGATAGATACTGCAGCTCCAACCGCCTCTTTAAAGTTTCCTACTCAACCAAACGACTGCGCCATCATAACCATAATCATAACTGACAGTGTAACTGCTGTCATGTTTAATGTTTTAAGATTGAATATTGTTTGTTATTCATCTAAAATACAACTCGAGACTAGGCAAATGTTGGAAAAACTTTCTGGTACGAGAAGTTTTTATAGGTTTTTCATTCAGTCAGTCATTTGTTGGCTGCACTTACCAATATGCAACTTATAAAATATTTGCTGTCTGTTATAATAAAAAAAACATAACTGCAGGCATTTGTGCTTTTTCTATTCCTTTAAAGTTTGCTTTTCAGCTTAAAGTTTGTTTATGAGCTCCGATAATGCTCATGTTGACGACATAATGATGTTGATGATTATAATTATTTCGGAAATGTGGGTTTTTTGAAGTTGTTTTTTTTCTCCTCAACTTAATTTGCTCTAACGGAAATTGACGTTTTAAGCATTGTTTGTTAAAAAGTTGTTTTGAAAACTGTTATTTTTAAAAAAAAAAGAAGTTTAAATTAACAATTTGATTATAGTTTTTAAGGGGACAAGAAGTTTGCTAAAGAAAAAGGGGAAGTATACTAACATATCGTATATTAAAATAACATAAACTAAGCTTTCTAAAGAAATTTGATCAAGCGTAATGGAAAACTCTTCACAATACCTTTCATTTGATGTACATATTATCTATGAAATGATTATATCCAAAATCTCCTGATCATATCTCAGACATTCAGATACATTTTACCAATTTGTAATGGTAAAAGTTTGGCCAGGGTTTTGTTAAGATATCTGGTGCAATCGAAAGGTCTGTGTAATACCTTTCATTTGATATACATTTTTAGACCGATTCAACCCAACCTACAATGTCGAATACGGAAAAGAATTTTTTCAATACTGATATCAGGGGCTGTCAGAATATTGACTTAAATTAACACAAAGACAGACAGACGTTCTTAAATCGAATCATATATCTGTACATACTCATTATGTTCTTTCAAATTACAATTGAAGTAAAAGGAATAAAAATATACCGCTCTCTTTTCTCCCTTTCTCGAACATTTTTATTCTCAATCATAAAATTCTTTAACTCTGCAAATTGCTACAACTGGGACCAATTGACCAACTGAGACTCAAAATTGCCACATTAAATGCATCTGATTTTATGAATAATAACTTTTCTCTTCACTTTTTTTAACAACTCCCTGGGAGAAAATGCACATCACATAACTATGCTGTTTTATTAACCTGTTAAAAAATATTATTACTTTTAAACAGCAGACAAAAGTTTGTTATTTTTTATAACCTGATTATTATGTCAATAAATATTAAAGTACTCGGACTAAATAAACATTTTTTTTACACACTCAATTTAAACAGACACATTTGCCATGTTAAAAAAATATTATAGTGACATTATTAAGTTTATGACAGGAGTAGTAAAATGATGAAAAAGATTGGGAGTTTTGATAAATTCAACTAATATCAGTGCATGTTATGACAGCTTTTGTGCTGTGTCCATTAAATAGATTGAAAGGTTTCAATTCAATGTTCCTGCATGGGGTTGTTGCATTCTGCGGGAGGGAGTTAAGGGTTTAAGAGTTTGAGGGTTTAATGTTGTTGATAAATATTTCATTAACAAAATATTTTTATGAACTGAGACAACCACAAAAATAACAACATTTTTAATGGTTTGTTTTATGGGATGGAAGGATATGAAAGGAGTGATTGTTATGCTACAAAATCGAACATAAAATTTGTCGCAAGGTTTACCCAACATATCATAAAAATAATAATTTTTTGATAGAAATCATATTCTCAAAGGTTCCTTAAGCCTTAACAAAATTAATTTTGAAATCAATTTGTGTTCTCAGCATCAACATTGGTTGCAAATTAAAAGCCTAGGCTATAAACTAGACTAAAGGCTATAGTCTAGATAATAGTCCAGACTATAGACTAGACTATAGACTAGACTATAGACTAGACTATAGACTAGACTATAGACTAGACTATAGACTAGACTATAGACTAGACTATAGACTAGACTATAGATTAGACTATAGACTAGACTATAGACTAGACTATAGACTAGACTATAGACTAGACTATAGACTAGACTATAGACTAGACTATAGACTAGACTATAGACTAGACTATAGACTAGACTATAGACTAGACTATAGACTAGACTATAGACTAGACTATAGACTAGACTATAGACTAGACTATAGACTAGACTATAGACTAGACTATAGACTAGACTATAGACTAGACTATAGACTAGACTATAGACTAGACTATAGACTAGACTATAGACTAGACTATAGACTAGACTATAGACTAGACTATAGACTAGACTATAGACTAGACTATAGACTAGACTATAGACTAGACTATAGACTAGACTATAGACTAGACTATAGACTAGACTATAGACTAGACTATAGACTAGACTATAGACTAGACTATAGACTAGACTATAGACTAGACTAGACTATAGACTAGACTAGACTAGACTATAGACTAGACTATAGACTAGACTATAGACTAGACTATAGACTAGACTATAGACTAGACTATAGACTAGACTATAGACTAGACTATAGACTAGACTATAGACTAGACTATAGACTAGACTATAGACTAGACTATAGACTAGACTATAGACTAGACTATAGATTAGACTATAGACTAGACTATAGACTAGACTATAGACTAGACTATAGACTAGACTATAGACTAGACTATAGACTAGACTAAAGACTAGACTATAGACTAGACTATAGACTAGACTATAGACTAGACTATAGACTAGACTATGGACTAGACTATAGACTAGACTATAGACTAGACTATAGACTAGACTATAGACTAGACTATAGACTAGACTATGGACTAGACTATAGACTAGACTATAGACTAGACTATAGACTAGACTATAGTCCTTACAGGTAACTAATGATTTTAGTGCACTCAAAATAATTAGTCATTACACATTCGTAACATCGCGTGTTAAGAAGTTGTCTCTAAATAAAAATTCTTTCTCCTCTCAATATGGAACACTCCTCAACAAAATATTTTATTTATTGTTTGACACATAGCAACTCAAACATAAATATTGCATGGTTGGCTGGTAAACGCAGCTTATCAGCAACATAAAACTGTCTGTCGTTGTTTTTTTGCTGCTGTTGACTATTAAAATACATTATTGTTGTTGCTACTACAAATGTTGATCTATCTGGTCTGTGGGGGTAGACGGCAAATGTGGGTGTTGGGTAGCAATAAGTTCAGGCAACAACATGATGTGTCGACTATTGCCAATGTAGCTGTTGATGGCCTATGATGGTTTTTGTTTGGCTACTCTGATAGATGATTTCACAAAACGGCCTTTTGTTGCTGATGACAATTTTTTTTATTATTTTAATGTTGTTGATTTTGTTTATTTTTATATGTCTGTGACTGCATACATATTTCTATATGTCTGCATATTTTCATGTTTTGCAAAAAAAAAATATATGCTTTTATGTTTTTCCACTAGTTTTTGTGATGTAAACAATACAAAGGATCTGATCTGCTTTACTCCTGCTTTATAAAAATATTTTGTTTAAAATGAAAATGATGTATGAGTGTGTTTTATTTTGTTTAAATGTGTTTATTGTATTATTGCGGTTTTTGTCCAGGCCTGTTTTAGAGTATATTTTAACAAAATTCATGTTTGATGTGTTTAATCGTTTGAAAATGAATTTGAGTTTATTTTTTGTACACTTGTGTTGAGAGTTTTCTATATATGGTTGTTTTAGGCTTTTGGGCTTTTGTTAATGAAATAGGTTTTTAAATATTTTGTGTAAAATTTAAAATTTGTTTAATTCTATAGACCAATGTTTCGACTTGTTTTCAAATAATATTGAACTAAAAGTAAACCTTCTAGAGCCATGAAAAAACTTAGTAATAACCTGTACTTACACAACATCTTATTTATAAATGACTACTACTTACATACCGTTTAATAATGCCTTACAAATAATCATGTAAGTGTAAAAAAAGTATTATTGCATCTTTGGTTCGAATTGTACGGAAAGGAAAACTTACCTTAATTCCTCTAAGGCAGATAAAGGTAAAATCGCCCAAAGCATCAAAGTAATAAAGAATAAAGACCAAAACATTATAGAATTCTTGTCATATTCTTTATTTACTAGCTTGTCATATTTTTTCATAAAAAGTACTGCAAAATCTAACGTTACCTTGGTTATTAAATTGCAGCTAAATAAAATCTAATCCTTAAAGTATGCAATAAATCTTTTATATATTAAATTACGCAAACTATGCTATAGTAATCAATAACAAAATAATTATTTAAGTATTTGATTACCTTCGTAATGGCCATCACAACAATAATCTCTCTGTCGTTAAATGTCATTAAGACTTGACAAATGGGGTATGAGAGTGGGTAGGTAAATATTTGTATAAAAACAGAATAAAAAGAAACTCAATCAAATAGGAAATACCACATGATAAAACAAATTGTGGGGCGATAGCAGAGAATAGCACATACCACAGATGAAAAAGAGCAGAAAAAATGAACACAAAAGTATTTAATTACAATTGGAAAAATATGCGATAATTAAAAATCAATCACTGTTGTTAAAAAAACAAAGATGAACAGGAAAAAACACAAATTAGTGGAGTGGGTAAGGACAGATTAAAAGCACAAGAACTTGAGTGAGTGGCGCCACATGTTATAAAAATAGAAAGATGCTGCAAAACAACGTAAACATTCCATTACACGTGTATCGGACAGAATACACATACATACATATGTATTAATGCTTTCATTCTGTTTGCTTTTTTTGTGGTTGAATGCAAAATCAATGTTGTACGGACAATTAATTTCTATGCTTGTTACCATCCCTCTCCTGCCATAAGCTTTAGCAACGCACTAGGAACATGTGGTAGAAAAAAAAACTAAAAAAAGCGACAAGATTTACATTTAAGGGTGGTTTTAATGGGCTACAGCTATAGAAAGAGATGTGGACCTAAAGAATCAAAATGACTGGTACGGTAATTGAGGTTGTGTTTGTGATAATACAGTCTGGACACAGCACATGTTTAACGTCAAACCTGAGCTACAATCATCCATCATCGAAATTTGAGCAGAGAAAAAAAACCAATAAATACAACATATTGATGTACAAGATAAAAAAGCTGCAATACACATAATGTTGAAAATAGTAAAATAGCAATTTAACGTTTTTCAATAATTTCCATAAAAAGGGAAAAAATAGAGAGAGAGAGGAGTTTGTAAGGTGTAGTTAAATTGTGGTTATCCTTTATAAGTCTATTTGGTAAGGGAAGGATTTTATTTTTACATCAATTTATTTATCATTAAATATTAAATTCATGCTTGATGTTGGTATTTGTATAAAGTCTTTATAATGGTGTTTATAACCTGCTAAAAATCATATCCTGTTATTTTATTTTTTCTGTGTTCAATGTGTCCAACATGTATTGCATATTTTACAGCTCATCTAGGATTCCTGTTTGTTGTTTGTATTTTCACCACAAAATGTAATTAGCAGCAGCTGTTTTATTCACATTTTTAATGTATATTTTAGTGATGGACTGACTGATGATTGCCGCCATTAATTCTACTACATATGTAAGAATCTTGGTGGTCATTAGTGTGAAGCGATTTAATTCAATGTTTTTAGTTGTTTTGTTGACCACAGGTGTAAATGAAGGGAATTTTGTTATTTTATTTATTCGCTAATTGATTTCGTTAACTTGAATTTAAACTCCAATTTGATTGAAATTAATATGAAATTAAAATAATTTTTAAAATTTTCAAGAGGATGCATGATCTAGAATTGAGTTAGAACTGAACTGAATTAAACTAGAACTGAGCCAGAACTGAACTAGAAATTAACTAGAACTGAACTAGAACTAAACTAGAACTAAACTAGAACTAAACTAGAACTAAACTAGAACTAAACTAGAACTAAACTAGAACTAAACTAGAACTAAACTAGAACTAAACTAGAACTAAACTAGAACTAAACTAGAACTAAACTAGAACTAAACTAGAACTAAACTAGAACTAAACTAGAACTGAACTAGAACTAAACTAGAACTGAACTAGAACTGAACTAGATCTGAACTAGAACTGAACTAGAACTGAACTAGAACTGAACTAGAACTGAACTAGAACTGAACTAGAACTGAACTAGAACTGAACTAGAACTGAACTAGAACTGAACTAGAACTGAACTAGAACTGAACTAGAACTGAACTAGAACTGAACTAGAACTGAACTAGAACTGAACTAGAACTGAACTAGAACTGAACTGGAACTGAACCAGAACTGAACTAGAACTGAACTAGAACTGAACTAGAACTGAACTAGAACTGAACTAGAACTGAACTAGAACTGAACTAGAACTGAACTAGAACTGAACTAGACCTGAACTAGAACTGAACTAGAACTGAACTAGAACTGAACTAGAACTGAACTAGAACTGAACTAGAACTGAACTAGAACTGAACTAGAACTGAACTAGAACTGAACTAGAACTGAACTAGAACTGAACTAGAACTGAACTAGAACTGAACTAGAACTGAACTAGAACTGAACTAGAACTGAACTAGAACTGAACTAGAACTGAACTAGAACTGAACTAGAACTGAACTAGAACTGAACTAGAACTGAACTAGAACTGAACTAGAACTGAACTAGAACTGAACTAGAACTGAACTAGAACTGAACTAGAACTGAACTAGAACTGAACTAGAACTGAACTAGAACTGAACTAGAACTGAACTAGAACTGAACTAGAACTGAACTAGAACTGAACTAGAACTGAACTAGAACTGAACTAGAACTGAACTAGAACTGAACTAGAACTGAACTAGAACTGAACTAGAACTGAACTAGAACTGAACTAGAACTGAACTAGAACTGAACTAGAACTGAACTAGAACTAAACTAGAACTGAACTAGAACTGAACAAGAACTGAACTAGAACTGAACTAGAACTGAACTAGAACTGAACTAGAACTGAACTAGAACTGAACTAGAACTGAACTAGAACTGAACTAGAACATTTAATTTATTTGGGTTTAAATTTAAATATTTTAAAATATTTTCTTTTAAAATCAGATTGGTTTGTTAATGCGAACCTTCCTTACTTTTCTTTGTAACAATAAAGTATAATTATGATCCTATTTATTCAACCATTTATATTTTCTCATACATATATTCTACACTTTGTGTTAATATACTCTTTTCAGCAGAATTCCCCACAATTTGTTATTTGCATATCAAAGTTCTCTAGTGTTCATATATTGTATATTTTTTTTCAGTTCCTGGGTAATTCTGGTTGTTTTCTGATTATGATCCCATTGGATGCCATTAGTTTACATAGCGCCAATAATAAAAATCTCATATTTTATTCAAATTGGTAAAATGAGCTTTATTATGTTTAAAGAAAAAAGAAAAGGAAAAATCTAAAAAAAAAAATCCTAAATATCTAGAAAAAAAAAATAGATTTGATGTAACATGACAACCTTTCATAAAGATGTTTGAAACATTAAATAATGCTCAGCGGGACACTTTTTTCTATTTTCATTTTATTCTAACAGAATTTCTATGGAACAGGGAAAAATTCTGGCTTTGTGTTTGCCGTTTAAATTTTCTTTATTTTTTCTATTTTGTTTCTTCCTTGTGAAAATTATGCTAGAAAAACCAAATGTGCAGCTGTGCAAAGTCTACTACGTTATTGTAATACTTTTACTTGTAATACAATTTCTTGCTTTTCAAAAAAAAACTTTCAATTCCAACCATCATCATCTTTAATTTGGTTGGATTTTTTTATTTAGCTATAGAATCCCTTATATTTTTTAAGCAGAAAAAATACTCCCTTAAGAGTTTTAAGTTTTTTTTCTGCTTTATCCAGTAGCTGTAGTAGTTTCATTATTATTTTTTTTTTTTTGGAAAAAGCTGTAATAGAGTGAGTTTAGTCTTTAGTCCTTAGTTTACTCCACACAATTCGACCGCATATGGTTTTGTGGCCTTGCATTTAGAAAATCATCATTGTTTTCATTGTTGGCGTTTACGAATTTAACTAAGAGTTTAAATTTCTAGTGCATTTTTTATGCTTTCATATTTTTTGGATTTTTTTCTTTGATTTTCTTTTCATTTAGAGTTTTTGTTTTAAAGGTTAAGAGGATTTCTTAGTGGATTTTTTTTTCTGATTATGACTTTGGATTATTTCTTAAAACTTTGATGCCGCTTTTATTAGATGAAAAGTGTTTAAATTAGCAATTTCTCTTAACAAAAAGAAAAGGACTTCCAAAGAAGTGAGAAAAGAAGTAGAAATCGCTAGAGGGCAAAAACGTATGCTCTTCTTTGATTATTTGCTTTATTAGAAGCAGATTTGCATCATTAGATGCATTATTTAGAAGTAGTTTAGTAATGCATTACTTATAAATGATTATTTGCTTTATTAGAAGCAGATTTGCATCATTAGAAGCATTACTTAGAAGTAGTTTAGTAATGCATTACTTATAATTAATGAATTCTCATTTCTTCTACTTTCCGGCTTCTTTGGAAGCTCTTTATTTACTGCATTTTTACAATGTGTTTATTCGCAAAGAAATTTTTTAAATTTAATTTATTTGGAAAACTTCTAATGAGTAATGCTCCAGTTATTTCCCCTATTTCCCTATGTTCTTTTCATTTGTTAGATTTTTTCACTTTTTCATTATTTAAACAATTTTGTTTTCTAAAACACCCTAGAAAAATGATTTTCGTTATCTCAGGCGAAAAAAAAATTGGGATTGAATGAACTTTCTTTTACCATTTTTCGAAACATGGTATGAAGAACAAAGATAAATTACAATGCAGTCATATCTATGGTATGCAAATATTCAAACACATATTAGGGGTATTCACAGCAAACTGAATTCAGAAATTTCTCTGTAGTTGTAGTAATTTTATATAGAATCAGTTGAAATGTGGAATATGGTTCCTGTTAAATTTATAACCAAAACAGGCAATGAATGCACTTAGATTAAACTTAATTAAACTCTTCTCAAATTCTTTGAAATTGAAAAAATATTCGCGAATCCCAAGAATTATTAAAATTTTTTCATTTCTGTTCCACATTTGCTTCTTAATTCTCGAGGTAATCAGTCTGTAGAGTTGCAATTTTGATTCCTAACAAAGTTTTGCAACTATGGCATCAATGGACTTATAGTCTGTAATAATTGATCACTCCTATTAAATTCCTTAACCGCTCTATATTTCTACATACAAAATATTTATTTTTTTGGTGAAGAAGGTTTTCCCCTATGTTTGCTTTTATTTCACTGTTATTTGCAGAATTTTCTCATTTAGTGTTTTTTTTACTTCTTTTTGCATATTTGCTCTTTATCTCTTTCCAATCCTCTCATCATAGCCGTTTTTTTACTATTTGCTTTTCCATGCTATTCATGGTAACTCGTTAAGGCTTTGCGGTATGCGTTAATGAATCTGGTTCTTCTATATTTACAATATTCAGTACCCTTTTTTTTCTCTACACCGTCTACATATATACATTGGTTAACTCTGATTCTATTGCTATTGTCTTTTTTACACTGTTTACTAGTACCAGTAAAAACAATATAAAGTTTTTTTCGCAGTTAAAACAGTGATGGGCAACGTTCATATGATTTAAGCTTAAGTGTGATGAGGCAGAAAACAAATTTTTATTAACGCACAGATTAATGAATTTCGAAGTCGTAAAAAAAATTTACATGAAGTAATGATATAGCATACGCTTGTCAATTTTGCACAGGCTTACTTCTACACCTACATACTATTTGAATAATTGCCCTTAACTGTTGTAAACTTGTATTGCATTCGTACATGTAGAAATTCTTTAAAATGACTCAATGTTTGTGTATAGATGAATTTCAATCATTTATTGTGAATACGCACCTATTTTACGTAAACAATTGTTTTTTTGTGGGCTGAGGAGCGGAGCGATTTTAAGTGCGTATGTGTGTTGCAGCATTAGTGGGTTTAATTTATAAAGCCTTTGTTACGAATGTGTCTTTACATTTCGTAATTGTTTGTTTTACCAGACAGTGGGAGACAATATTGAAAAACAGACCCACAGGCAATAGATAATTCGAAATTAAAATAAAATAATATAGAAATTTTCTATAGAAAAACTTTATATAGTTTAGATAAACTCTCTAGTTTAAAGGGGAATTCTATAAAAAAGAGAGATTTTAGAAAATTTCTCTCTGCTTTAGAGAGATTTTCTATAGAAAATTTCTCTCTGCTTTAGAGAGATTTTCTATAGAAAATTTCTCTCTGCTTTAGAGAGATTTTCTATAGAAAATTTCTCTCTGCTTTAGAGAGATTTTCTATAGAAAATTTCTCTCTGCTTTAGAGAGATTTTCTATAGAAAATTTCTCTCTGCTTTAGAGAGATTTTCTATAGAAAATTTCTCTCTGCTTTAGAGAGATTTTCTATAGAAAATTTCTCTCTGCATTAGAGAGATTTTCTATAGAAAATTTCTCTCTGCATTAGAGAGATTTTCTATAGAAAATTTCTCTCTGCTTTAGAGAGATTTTCTATAGAAAAGTTCTCTCTGCTTTAGAGAGATTTTCTATAGAAAAGTTCTCTCTGCTTTAGAGAGATTTTCTATAGAAAATTTCTCTCTGCTTTAGAGAGATTTTCTATAGAAAAGTTCTCTCTGCTTTAGAGAGATTTTCTATAGAAAAGTTCTTTCTGCTTTAGAGAGATTTTCTATAGAAAAGTTCTTTCTGTTTTAGAGAGATTTTCTATAGAAAAGTTCTTTCTGTTTTAGAGACTTTAGAGAGATTTGCTATAGAAAATTTCTCTCTGCTTTAGAGAGATTTTCTATAGAAAATTTCTCTCTGCTTTAGAGAGATTTGCTATAGAAAATTTCTCTCTGCTTTAGAGAGATTTTCTATAGAAAATTTCTCTCTGCTTTAGAGAGATTTTCTATAGAAAATTTCTCTCTGCTTTAGAGAGATTTGCTATAGAAAATTTCTCTCTGCTTTAGAGAGATTTTCTATAGAAAATTTCTCTCTGCTTTAGAGAGATTTTCTATAGAAAATTTCTCTCTGCTTTAGAGAGATTTTCTATAGAAAATTTCTCTCTGCTTTAGAGAGATTTTCTATAGAAAATTTCTCTCTGCTTTAGAGAGATTTTCTATAGAAAATTTCTCTCTGCTTTAGAGAGATTTTCTATAGAAAATTTCTCTCTGCTTTAAAGAGATTTTCTATAGAAAATTTCTCTCTGCTTTAGAGAGAGACCACTTTATTGTGTAGAATTTTTTGTGTTCCTTATTTGATCAAGTTTTGGTCCCACTGTCGAGTAAATTTACGTTACAATTTGCGTGTGTGTGTGGTCGTTCACGTATACAGATTCGTAAAATTGTTTACCCCAAAAACAATTACAATAGCAGTTTTATGTTAATTGATTGCAAATTGTGTAAATACTGTTAAGAGTATAATAAGTAAACAATAACAACAATAATAATACAAGTATAAATTAGACTTTATGGAAATTGTTTAATCAGCAAAACATTTACAGCTATTTGTGTAATTTTTAAAGAAAAGAAGTCGATACATTAATTAAGCAATTATTGAGAATTTGTTAATAAATAACAGGGATGGGTAAAAGTGGGAACCAGTTAGTTTCAGAAGGTTATTAGCTAAAACACTGCCTAAAAATCTTGAAAGAATGAGATCAATCACTAGTACAAATTAACATAAATTTCGTAAAACTATTTGATGAGAGGAGTTAGAAGTCTTGAATTCTTTTTTATAAGTGATTTTTAATATTTTAATTTAATAAACAGTTGCAAATAATGTTTTTGCTTAACTTTTAAAAATTTAAATGCATTTGGATATAATTTATGCAATTTTAAAATTTTTTTGCAGTCTATGAATATTAATCACAAACAATTAGTTAAAATTTAATGCAATTAGTTCGCTGTATTTTGTCGATAATTAAATTTTAATAAAATAAATATGTTTTCAATTAAATTTAAATAGAAAATTTTATATTTAAAATGCATTTGCCACTACATGAAAAAAATATGATTTATTTAGCTTCTACGACAAATATTCCATGTATTTGCTTTACAATATACACATTACAATTATTTCAAATAAAATTTCATACTTTTAAAAATTCCACACATTCATACGAATTATCACAATAATCAATAGAAAATTTTTCCGTATTTTTCTATTTTGTAATTTAAATGCAGATGAATAAACCAGCCCCAGCAGCAGCCTTATTAAACTGAGTGGGTCTGGCTGGGACTACAAATCGTATGACGATTTTTCAATTGTACAAATGTTGTTGAACATGAAAATTACAAATTTGCATATTTAATGCAATCGAATTTAATAAAATTAATTCTATAAATGTAAACGAGAGTCGCTCCAGACATTATTTGAAAAATGTGACAAAAACCCACATGGTGTTTGTATTTAATCAATGTAATTTTTTTATAAGCAAATGTGGCACAAAAAAAAAACGAAAATAAATTAATAACACATGAGATTTTTATTTAAAAATGTTGGAAAAAAATTATATAATTTCTTTTTTGTTAATGTAATTAAATGCAATTTGTGGTTGACCACAAAAATGACAAACAAACTCTGTTTTCTGTTATTTTTCTTTTTATTTTATTATTGTTTTAACGTAATTTTTATTTCATTGTATAATTAATTGAAATATAATATGGTATGAAATTTAAACAAATAATTTATGTATTAATTACATGAAAAAGACATTTATGTCGATATCGTTATAATTTTACATGTCAACGTAAATTAATTAAAAAGAGATTTTCTGCAGAAAAAAGAGATGAACTCTCTTTATAAAGAGAGTTCATCTCTATACAAAATCTATAAAGATTTTGTATAGAAAAACTCTCTTGAATGTAATAAGATTTTCTATAGAAAAAGTCTCTTTAATGTAGAGAGATCTTTCATAGAAAAAGTCTTTTCAATTTAAAGAGATTTTCTATAGGAAAGATCTATTTAATGTGACATTTTCTATAGAGATTTTGTATAGAAAAACTCTCTTAAATGTAATAAGATTTTCTATAGACTTAATGATTTTCTATAGAAAAACTATCTTCAATGTAGAGAGATTTCCTATTGAAAAACTCTCTTTAAAGTTGAGACATTTTCTGTAGAAAAACTCTCCTTATAGTAAAGAGATTTTCTATAGAAAACTCTCTTTAATGTAGAGACATTTTCTATAGAAAAACTCTCTTTAATGTACAGAGATTTTCTGTAGAAAAAGGCTTATAAAAGGCTTATTAGAGAGGTTTCAAACACTCTTTTATTAGAGAGATTTTCTGTAGAAAAACTCTCTTTAAAATAGAGGGATTTTCTGTCTAAAAACACCTTTTAATGTAGAGATATTTTCTATAGAAAAACTCTCTTTAATCGAAAGAGATTTTCTATAGAAAAACTCTCTTTAATCGAGAGAGATTTTCTGTAGAAAAACTCTCTTTAAAATAGAGGGATTTTCTGTCTAAAAACACCTTTTAATATAGAGATATTTTCTATAGAAAAACTCTCTTTAATGTAGAAAGATTTTCTATAGAAAAACTCTGTTTAATCGAGAGAGATTTTCTATAGAAAAACTCTCTTTAATCGAGAGAGATTTTCTATAGAAAAACTCTCTTTAATCGAGAGAGATTTTCTATAGAAAAACTCTCTTTAATCGAGAGAGATTTTCTATAGAAAAACCCTCTTTAATAGAGAGAGATTTTCTATAGAAAAACTCTCTTTAATCGAGAGAGATTTTCTATGGAAAAACTCTCATTAATATAAAGAGATTTTCTGTAGAAAAATTCTCTTTAATGATTTTCTGATTTTCTATAGAAAAACTCTCTTTAATGTAGAAAGAGATTTTCTATAGAAAAACTCTCTTTAATGTAGAAAGAGATTTTCTATAGAAAAACTATCTTAAGATTTTCTGTCGAAAAAACACTCTTTAATGTAGAGAGACTTTCTGTGGAAAAACTCTCTTTAATGTAGAAAGTTTTTCTAGAAAAAAAATAAAAAAAGAGATTTTTTTATAAAAACATTCTTTATAATATGGAGATATTTTCTATAGAAAAAAATTGTTCTCTTTTATGAAGAGCTTTTACGAAAGGCTCTCTCTTACATAAAGAATTTCTTTAGAAAGGCTCTCTCTTATATAAGAGGATTTTATCATATTTTCCATAGAAAAGGCTCTCTAATATAGATGTATTTTATATTTTATATAAAGAGATTTTCTATAGAGAAATTTTGCTGTAGTGTACAGAGATTTTCTATTCAAAAACTCTCTAATGTTAAGAGATTTTTCTCTAACTAGTGATATCCGTCAAAGTGTGAATTATTGCTTTTGTTATTTATATTAAATATCTAACATTTTAAAAACTAAAAAAGCCTTTGATGTTTTCTACATGCTACCAGTGGTTTCTACATAACATGACAT
The DNA here is from genome assembly GCF_015586225.1 of Lucilia sericata. Taxonomy (NCBI): domain Eukaryota; kingdom Metazoa; phylum Arthropoda; class Insecta; order Diptera; family Calliphoridae; genus Lucilia; species Lucilia sericata. The sequence continues at coordinate 279,593 of NW_023994408.1, read as the reverse complement.
TTTCAAAAATCTCCATAAATTGTTATGACATGCTAAAAAATTCCTTTTGTTTTAACACATTTAACAAACGATTTTTATTTTTTTATGAACATTGAAAAATTTGGCTAATTAATTTTTTCACTATGCTAAAAATATTTGCATTTTTTTTCTCTTGTCAACTTACCCCCTCTTCTTTGCCTTGCAAAAAATGAACAGCTCCTGAACGTTGTATACCGGGTAAAAACCACACTGGATGTGTCAACAACAAACGTTCGACCAGACTTAAATCGCATGGCGGTGAATCATCTGAACCACGTGAAGTTTCACTAGAGGTTTCACCCTCAGCCAATATGCCACCATCTGAACTAGACACCAGAGATGTACGGGACTGGAAGAAGAGAAAAAAATGAAATTTATTAAAATACTTTGTTTTAACACTTTCTCACTTTATATAGTTTTTTTTGCGTAAAGTTTGTAAAGCGGCTTATATATTTTACTTTTGTTTAAAATCTTTGACTTTCTCCTGCCTGATTTCGTTAGAATTTTAAATAAAAGGTTTTTTTGTACTTTACCTTTTTTGCAGGACTTTTTAGATTTTTTTTTGTAAAGTTTGGCAATTGTTTGTTTTTCTTTCCCTTTTTGCATACATACTTTGTTTTGGAGGTTTGTTTGAAAGGGGTTTGCTGTTTGTAGTCACTGTCATTTTCACTAATTTTTACCATGTTCACACAGCTGCTGCCAATTATAGTTGTGTTTTTTATGTTTTTTTTTACTTAAGGTCTATTTTACAGTCTAACAAGCATTATACGGGTGTCAGACAATAAAAATGTATCAAACAAATTATCCGATATAATTTCGATTTTAAATTAAATCGCCTATTTCTAACAAATATTTTATTTTCTAGTGAAATTTAGACTTTTTAGTGAATGTTTGAATTTTTAGTGAAATTACATATTTATGAATTTCTAAAAATAATTAATTGTTCGAACTTCAGAAAAAATTGTGATTTCGAATTTCAATCTTATCGAATTTATATTGAAATTACGAATTTCTAAGAAAATTTTGAATTTTTAGTGAGTTTCTAGTAAAATGTAGAATTTTCAGAAAAATTTCGAATTTCTGGTGAAATTTTATATTTGTATTGAAATTTTGAATTTTTAGCCAAATCTCGAAATTTCAGTGAAATTTTGAATTTCTTCTTAAAATTCGAATTTAATGTTAAAATTCGAATTTCTTATTAAATTTCGAATTTCTAGTGAATTTGGATTTCGAATTCTCAGTAAAATTTTGAATTTCTAGTGAGTTTATAGTATAATGTCGTATTTTTATTAAAATTTCGAATTTCTGGTGAAATTTTATACTTGTATTGAAATTTCGAATTTTTGGCCAAATCTCGAAATTTTAATAAAATTTTGAATTTTTACTTAAATTTCGAAATTTTTCATTTCCATCGAAATTTATATTTTCTAGTAAAATTTTAAATTTCTTGTGCAATTTTGAATTTATATTAATTTTTTAGCCAAATTTCGAGCACAGTTTCAAAATTCAAGTGAAATTTAACTTTTTGGTAAAATTTCGAATTTCTAGTGAAATTTCGAATTTCTAGTAAAATTTCAAATTTCTAGTGAAATTTCGAATTTCTAGTGAAATTTCGAATTTCTAGTGAAATATCGAATTTTGAATTTATGCGAAATTTCGAATTCCTGGTGAAATTTTAAATTTGTTTTGAAATTGTGAATTTTTAGTGAAATGTCGAATTTCGATTTTTTATGACTTTACATCGAAATTTTTATAATTCTAGTAAAATGTAATTTTTTTTTGGTAAAATTCCGAATTTTTGGTGAAATTTATAATTTCTAGTAAAATTTCGAATTTCTAGTGAGATTTCTAATTTCTAATGAAATTTCTAATTTCTAGTGAAATTTCTAATTTCTAGTGAAATGTCTAATTTTTAGTGGAATTTCTAATTTCTAGTGAAATTTCTAATTTCTAGTGAAATTTCTAATTTTTAGTGAAATTTCTAATATCTAGTTAAATATTGTGGAATTTATGTTGAAATTTGTATTCAAATTTCGAATTTCTAGTGAAATGTCGAATTACTAGTGAAATTTCCATTAAAATTTTTAATTAAAAAAAATTTTCGAATTTTTATGAATCTAATTACTAGTGAAATTTAAAATTTCTTGCGCAATTTCGAATTTGTTTTAAATCTTTATCAAAATTTCAAGTGAAATTTCGTAATTTCTATTGAAATTTCGAATTTCTAGTGAAATTTCGAATTTCTAGTGAAATTTTGAATTAACAGCGAAATTTAAAGTTAAATTTCGATTTTCTAACAAAATTTCGAATTTCTACTGAAATTAACAATTTCCAGTAAAATTGAACATTTTTAATAAAATTTCGAAGTTTAAAGTGAAATTAAGAATTTTTAGTAAATTTAGCTTTTTCTAGCGAAAGTTCGTAAAGTATCTTTTCTACCAAAAAGTTCATTTTCTGATGAAAATTCTTCTAGTGATCGGTATTATTTTTGAGTAAAAGCTTCGTTTTCTTATGAAAAGTACATTTTCTGGTGAAAAGTACGTGGAAAGTATATTTTTAAATAAAAAGTAACCCTCATTACTTTTCAATATAAGTTTTTGCTGGGATGTTTAGAACTTAAACTATTTTAAAGGAACTTTTTCAAATTGTAAACCATTTCGTACAAGTAGGCTGCTTTTAGGAGCTTAATTTTATGCTTTTTCTGTGTTAAAGTATTTATATGTTTTTGCTGCTAAAATATTTTACTCATAAATTGTTTCTTTAAATTCTTTTAAATTGTTTATGTAAATTACTCTCATCACTCCCTGTGACGCTTTAATGTAGATAGAAATGTAATAGATATTTTTTATGATTTCTGTTATTTTATCATTAAACATCATCAAAAAGATATTTTTTGAACGTTGGCTTTTTGGTTGTACTTGTTTGTAACTCAATGCCAAAATACTTCAACAAAAAACACACCCACTGTTATTAGATAGATAAAAAAGACAGACAGATATTCGCTCATACACATAGACAAGCGTTATGGAAGCAGGGAAGGAAAAATGTAGATTTTCAAATGGTACTTAAATTGAAATAACAAATTTACTCTTTTTACTTTTTAAACACAAATCTAGTCATAGTGATAGTAAATGTAACTTTTTTTCTATTTAAGATAGAAGAGAGCAGAAATGTAGCTAAAAGTGTTAAATATACAATATGTCTTAATAAACATTTCCAACCCTGGTACAATTGTGCACTCAATCTCCGCAGGCTCTGTGCGAAATGAAAATAAAAGCAAATTCTATATATTTTGTCAACAACATCAAATTGTTTACACCAAACGCGTGTCAATTGAAGCGTGCAAAATATTTATGACTTTTTGCATTCGCAAAAAACAATCAACAACAAACAAACAAACAAAAAACCTGAAACATCAACAAATCTTTTTAATGGTATTGCCCTCCATATAACGAAAAATAAAATAAATATAAAAAAGCACTGTAACGACAGTGACGTTATTAGTGGAAAGAAAAAGTACTTTATGGCTTAAAGCTATAGCAGAAGACTCTACAAACACCAACAAATTCCCTTTTTTTGTTTTAAGTAAAAGAAAGACTTTAAATGTTGCTGACAACCAACCAACCGGCTGACATTTGTATGGTTTATCTATTGTTTAAATATACAAGAATAATCTCTAGGTTACAAAAAGTATATAAATGTATATTATTTTATTTATTACTAGCTATACCCTGTGTGCTTTGCTACCCTAAAAGGAATATGTATAAATAAATACCAGATTTATTATATGTAACATATGAAAGATGTCAAGCAAATTATTGCAAGTTCGCCAGTTTCTATCTATCGCCAATTTCTATCTATCTATAAAAAATTTGAATAATATAAGAGTTTCCAATATGCACGAAATTTTGTATTTAATTCATATATGTTGTGCCAAGCCACCCATTGAAAGTCCGCCCGTTATGCTCTAAATGTTCACATGAATTTCAAAGTTCTCCATGTAAAATTTGAAGATTCTAGCTCTAATAGTTTCTCAGATATACGAATTTTTCTATTTGATTCATGTGGGGGCTTCAAGACCCCCCAGATGAAAGACCGCTTTTTTCCTCCAAAATGTTCAAATGAATATTTAAGTTCTTCGTGCAAAATTTGAAGAATTTAGTTCCATTAATTTTCCAGATAAACGAATTTTTGTCTTTAATTAATATGGGAGGTGCCGCTCCCCTCATGGGTAGTCCGCCAATTTATTACCCAAAATGTTTTGATGGAGGTTAAAGTTTTTCGTGCAAAATTTTAAGATTCTAACTGTAATAGTTTCCAAGATAAACGTATTTTTGTATTTAATTTATATGGGAGGTGCCACGTGCAAAGTTTTAAGAATTTAGTTCTATTAGTTTCCCAGATCAACGAATTTTTGTTTTTAATTAATATGGGAGGTGCCGCTCCCCTCATGGGTAGTCCCCCAATTTATTACCCAAAATGTTTACATGGATGTTAAAGTTCTTCGTGCTAAATTTTAAGAATTTAGTTATATTAGTTTCCCAGATAAACGAATTTTTGTGTCTAATTTATATGGGAGGTGCCACGCCCCCTAATGCTAGTCCGCCTACTTTTTGTCCTAAATGATCATATTGACACTAAAGTGGCTCCGAAAAAATTTGAGGACTCTAACTGTTATATTATCTCAAATATACGGATTTTATATTTTCTTAATGTGGGCCCACTCAATTTTCGAAATAAAAAGTAGCCTATTACCTATTCCAGACATGCCGGAATACGCTGTGAAAATTTCAAGAAAATCGGTTCAGCCGTTTAGTAGTCTATAACGTTCAAACATACAAACATACAAACATACAAACAAACACACATTCATTTTTATATATACAGATAAAATAGATAAAATATAAAAATCTATGTTGCTTAAAATATTTTTTTGTTTATGCAAAAATTTGCATATTTTATAAATTTTTTGTTTAAGTGCGAATTTTTCTTATTTTTTTTTTGCGTGAGCATTTGAAATATGAACTCGTTTAGCTTACGGTTGAAAAAGTATGCATTTCCGTTTGATGCCACAATGTCTGGTGGGATTGAAATGTTTTAGACATTTATTTTTTTTTTGAAAACAATGAAATGTAGTAGAAGAGTTGCCAGACTCAAAAACTTTTTATTGAATTTCCAGTCAATTTTCAAAATTACTTAAAATTATCAAATTTTTTAGTATCATTTCTTATTTATCTATTTCTATTGTCCAGTTCTAGTTCAGTTCTAGTTCAGTTTTTCTTCAGTTTTGTTCAGTTCAAGTTCAGTTCTAGTTCAGTTCTAGTTAAGTTCTAGTTTAGTTCTAGTTCAGTTCTAGTTCAGTTCTAGTTCAGTTCTAGTTCATTTCTAGTTCAGTTCTAATTCAGTTCTAGTTCAGTTCTAGTTCAGTTCTAGTTCAGTTCTAGTTCAGTTCTAGTTCAGTTCTAGTTCAGTTCTAGTTCAGTTCTAGTTCAGTTCTAGTCAATTCTAGTTCAGTTCTAGTTCAGTTCTAGTTCAGTTCTAGTTCAGTTCTAGTTCAGTTCTAGTTCAGTTCTAGTTCAGTTCTAGTTCAGTTCTAGTTCAGTTCTAGTTCATGTTCTAGTTCGTTCTAGTCAGTTCTAGTTCAGTTCTAGTTCAGTTCTAGTTCAGTTCTAGTTCAGTTCTAGTTCAGTTCTAGTTCAGTTCTAGTTCAGTTCTAGTTCAGTTCTAGTTCAGTTCTAGTTCAGTTCTAGTTCAGTTCTAGTTCAGTTCTAGTCAGTTCTAGTTCAGTTCTAGTTCAGTTCTAGTTCAGTTCGAGTTCGTTCTAGTTCCAGTCTAGTTAAGTTCTAGTTTAGTTCTAGTTCAGTTCTAGTTCAGTTCTAGTTCAGTTCTAGTTCAGTTCTAGTTCATTTCTAGTTCAGTTTCAGTTCTATTCAGTTCTAGTTCAGTTCTAGTTCAGTTCTAGTTCAGTTCTAGTTCAGTTCTAGTTCAGTTCTAGTTCAGTTCTAGTTCAGTTCTAGTTCAGTTCTAGTTCAATTCTAGTTCAGATCTAGTTCAGTTCTAGTTCAGTTCTAGTTCAGTTCTAGTTCAGTTCTAGTTCAGTTCTAGCTCAGTTCTAGTTCAGTTCTAGTTCAGTTCTAGTTCAGTTCTAGTTCAGTTCTAGTTCAGTTCTAGTTCAGTTCTAGTTCAGTTCTAGTTCAGTTCTAGTTCAGTTCTAGTTCAGTTCTAGTTCAGTTCTAGTTCAGTTCTAGTTCAGTTCTAGTTCAGTTCTAGTTCAGTTCTAGTTCAGTTCTAGTTCAGTTCTAGTTCAGTTCTAGTTCAGTTCTAGTTCAGTTCTAGTTCAGTTCTAGTTAAGTTCTAGTTTAGTTCTAGTTCAGTTCTAGTTCAGTTCTAGTTCAGTTCTAGTTCAATTCTAGTTCAGTTCTAGTTCAGTTCTAGTTCAGTTCTAGTTCAGTTCTAGTTCAGTTCTAGTTCAGTTCGAGTTCAGTTCTAGTTCAGTTCTAGTTAAGTTCTAGTTTAGTTAGTTCTAGTTCTCTAGTTCAGTTCTAGTTCAGTTCTAGTTCAGTTCTAGTTCAGTTCTAGTTCAGTTCTAGTTCAGTTCTAGTTCAGTTCTAGTTCAGTTCTAGTTCAGTTCTAGTTCAGTTCTAGTTCAGTTCTAGTTCAGTTCTAGTTCAGTTCTAGTTCAGTTCTAGTTCAGTTCTAGTTCAGTTCTAGTTCAGTTCTAGTTCAGTTCTAGTTCAGTTCGAGTTCAGTTCTAGTTCAGTTCTAGTTAAGTTCTAGTTTAGTTCTAGTTCAGTTCTAGTTCAGTTCTAGTTCTAGTTCAGTTCTAGTTCATTTCTAGTTCAGTTCTAATTCAGTTCTAGTTCAGTTCTAGTTCAGTTCTAGTTCAGTTCTAGTTCAGTTCTAGTTCAGTTCTAGTTCAGTTCTAGTTCAGTTCTAGTTCAGTTCTAGTTCAGTTCTAGTTCAGTTCTAGTTCAATTCTAGTTCAGTTCTAGTTCAGTTCTAGTTCAGTTCTAGTTCAGTTCTAGTTCAGTTCTAGTTCAGTTCTAGTTCAGTTCTAGTTCAGTTCTAGTTCAGTTCTAGTTCAGTTCTAGTTCAGTTCTAGTTCAGTTCTAGTTCAGTTCTAGTTCAGTTCTAGTTCAGTTCTAGTTCAGTTCTAGTTCAGTTCTAGTTCAGTTCTAGTTCAGTTCTAGTTCAGTTCTAGTTCAGTTCTAGTTCAGTTCTAGTTCAGTTCTAGTTCAGTTCTAGTTCAGTTCTAGTTCAGTTCGAGTTCAGTTCTAGTTCAGTTCTAGTTAAGTTCTAGTTTAGTTCTAGTTCAGTTCTAGTTCAGTTCTAGTTCAGTTCTAGTTCATTTCTAGTTCAGTTCTAATTCAGTTCTAGTTCAGTTCTAGTTCAGTTCTAGTTCAGTTCTAGTTCAGTTCTAGTTCAGTTCTAGTTCAGTTCTAGTTCAGTTCTAGTTCAATTCTAGTTCAGTTCTAGTTCAGTTCTAGTTCAGTTCTAGTTCAGTTCTAGTTCAGTTCTAGTTCAGTTCTAGTTCAGTTCTAGTTCAGTTCTAGTTCAGTTCTAGTTCAGTTCTAGTTCAGTTCTAGTTCAGTTCTAGTTCAGTTCTAGTTCAGTTCTAGTTCAGTTCTAGTTCAGTTCTAGTTCAGTTCTAGTTCAGTTCTAGTTCAGTTCTAGTTCAGTTCTAGTTCAGTTCTAGTTCAGTTCTAGTTCAGTTCTAGTTCAGTTCTAGTTCAGTTCTAGTTCAGTTCTAGTTCTAGTTCAGTTCTAGTTCAGTTCTAGTTCAGTTCTAGTTCAGTTCTAGTTCAGTTCTAGTTCAGTTCTAGTTCAGTTCTAGTTCAGTTCTAGTTCAGTTCTAGTTCAGTTCTAGTTCAGTTCTAGTTCAGTTCTAGTTCAGTTCTAGTTCAGTTCTAGTTCAGTTCTAGTTCAGTTCTAGTTCTAGTTCAGTTCTAGTTCAGTTCTAGTTCAGTTCTAGTTCAGTTCTAGTTCAGTTCTAGTTCAGTTCTAGTTCAGTTCTAGTTCAGTTCTAGTTCAGTTCTAGTTCAGTTCTAGTTCAGTTCTAGTTCAGTTCTAGTTCAGTTCTAGTTCAGTTCTAGTTCAGTTCTAGTTCAGTTCTAGTTCAGTTCTAGTTCAGTTCTAGTTCAGTTCTAGTTCAGTTCTAGTTCAGTTCTAGTTCAGTTCTAGTTCAGTTCTAGTTCAGTTCTAGTTCAGTTCTAGTTCAGTTCTAGTTCAGTTCTAGTTCAGTTCTAGTTCAGTTCTAGTTCAGTTCTAGTTCAGTTCTAGTTCAGTTCTAGTTCAGTTCTAGTTCAGTTCTAGTTCAGTTCTAGTTCAGTTCTAGTTCAGTTCTAGTTCAGTTCTAGTTCAGTTCTAGTTCAGTTCTAGTTCAGTTCAGTTCTAGTTCAGTTCTAGTTCAGTTCTAGTTCAGTTCTAGTTCAGTTCTAGTTCAGTTCTAGTTCAGTTCTAGTTCAGTTCTAGTTCAGTTTCTAGTTCAGTTCTAGTTCAGTTCTAGTTCAGTTCTAGTTCAGTTCTAGTTCAGTTCTAGTTCAGTTCTAGTTCAGTTCTAGTTCAGTTCTAGTTCAGTTCTAGTTCAGTTCTAGTTCAGTTCTAGTTCAGTTCTAGTTCAGTTCTAGTTCAGTTCTAGTTCAGTTCTAGTTCAGTTCTAGTTCAGTTCTAGTTCAGTTCTAGTTCAGTTCTAGTTCAGTTCTAGTTCAGTTCTAGTTCAGTTCTAGTTCAGTTCTAGTTCAGTTCTAGTTCAGTTCTAGTTCAGTTCTAGTTCAGTTCTAGTTCAGTTCTAGTTCAGTTCTAGTTCAGTTCTAGTTCAGTTCTAGTTCAGTTCTAGTTCAGTTCTAGTTCAGTTCTAGTTCAGTTCTAGTTCAGTTCTAGTTCAGTTCTAGTTCAGTTCTAGTTCAGTTCTAGTTCAGTTCTAGTTCAGTTCTAGTTCAGTTCTAGTTCAGTTCTAGTTCAGATCTAGTTCAGTCTAGTTCAGTTCTAGTTCAGTTCTAGTTCAGTTCTAGTTCAGTTCTAGTTCAGTTCTAGTTCAGTTCTAGTTCAGTTCTAGTTCAGTTCTAGTTCAGTTCTAGTTCAGTTCTAGTTCAGTTCTAGTTCAGTTCTAGTTCAGTTCTAGTTCAGTTTCTAGTTCAGTTCTAGTTCAGTTCTAGTTCAGTTTAGTTCAGTTCTAGTTCAGTTCTAGTTCCGTGCTAGTTCAGTTCAGTTCAGTTCTAGTTCAGTTCTAGTTCAGTTCTAGTTCAGTTTCTAGTTCAGTTCTAGTTCAGTTCTAGTTCAGTTCTAGTTCAGTTCTAGTTCTAGTTTCAGTTCGTAGTCTAGTTCTAGTTAGCTTAGTTCAGTTCTAGTCAGTTCTAGTTCAGGTTCTAGTTCAGTTTCTAGTTCAGTTCTAGTTCAGTTCTAGTTCAGTTCTAGTTCAGTTCTAGTTCCAGTTCTAGTTCAGTTTCTAGTTCAGTTCTAGTTCAGTTCTAGTTCAGTTCTAGTTTCAGTTCTAGCTTCAGTTCTAGTTCAGTTCTAGTTCAGTTCTAGTTCAGTTCTAGTTCAGTTCTAGTCAGTTCAGTTCAGTTCTAGTTCAGTTCTAGTCAGTTCTAGTTCAGTTCTAGTTCAGTTCTAGTTCAGTTCTAGTTCAGTTCTAGTTCAGTTCTAGTTCAGTTCTAGTTCAGTTCTAGTTCAGTTCTAGTCAGTTCTAGTTCAGTTCTAGTTCAGTTCTAGTTCAGTTCTAGTTCAGTTCTAGTTCAGTTCTAGTTTCTGTTCAGTTCTAGTTCAGTTCTAGTTCAGTTCTAGTTCAGTTCTAGTTCAGTTCTAGTTCAGTTCTAGTTCAGTTCTAGTTCAGTTCTAGTCAGTTCTAGTTCAGTTCTAGTTCAGTTCTAGTTCAGTTCTAGTTCAGTTCTAGTTACATTCTAGTCAGTTCTAGTTCAGTTCTAGTTCAGTTCTAGTTCAGTTCTAGTTCAGTTCTAGTTCAGATTCTAGTTCAGTTCTAGTTCAGTTCTAGTTCAGTTCTAGTTCAGTTCTAGTTCAGTTCTAGTTCAGTTCTAGTTCAGTTCTAGTTCAGTTCTAGTTCAGTTCTAGTTCAGTTCTAGTCAGTTCTAGTTCAGTTCTAGTTCAGTTCTAGTTCAGTTCTAGTTCAGTTCTAGTTCAGTTCTAGTTCAGTTCTAGTTCAGTTCTAGTTCAGTTCTAGTTCAGTTCTAGTTCAGTTCTAGTTCAGTTCTAGTTCAGTTCTAGTTCAGTTCTAGTTCAGTTCTAGTTCAGTTCTAGTTCAGTTCTAGTTCAGTTCTAGTTCAGTTCTAGTTCAGTTCTAGTTCAGTTCTAGTTCAGTTCTGGTCCTGTAAAAGAAATGGTTTTCTAAGAAATTCAGTGATTTTGGTTTCTCATTGAGGCATCTTTTATTGTAATCAAAGTCTGTCTATACCTTGTCGACTTGACCTGGTTTTCGCCTGGTACTTAGTGCAAAAGCCGCCTTCACCATTAACCCTCTTAATAAATAATTCCACTAACAAAGTTTTTAAACTATTTAGGTTCTTTTTACTCTGGGGCTTTTCCTAAGAATGAATGTCTCTTGGTTACCCTTTTATCTACTAAGAAGAGCAAAGTTGAATGTATTATACCTTAAGTATTGTATATTCTAATGTTCTTATTAAATAGCAGGTTCTATTATCCCAAAAAAACAATAACAAAGAAAAAAATTATTATATGCAACCATTTGTTTAAATATTTTAACGTTGAAAAAATGTACTCATAAACAACATAAAAAATAAACTGAAAGACAAACCCAAAGATAAATAGACAGATGGGTTCCACTGACAGACAGACTTGAATTCATATGTTTATGAAAGTACATAAATGCCAAGGTAATCCTCTGTCTGTAAATTTTTAGGTTTCAAGTCGTTTGCTTGATGTTTATTTATTTTTTGTTTGATGTAACATAATACCAGCTCTGAAACAAATACCATTTAAAGAAACAAAATTCCAAAAAGGAAAAATACAAATATTGTGTATTTAACAAGACTAGAAAAATAAATATAAAAACAGTTTTTTGCACCAAAAGAAATGAAAAGCAAAAAATCGCTTAAATTGCATACTTAAAAAGGCGTGTTGCTTTTTTCTGCTATTATGATTATTAAAAAATCGCTCAAATGCGTCAATGTGATACCCCATCTGACTCTGCCAAAAGTCATCTTCAAAATTATCAGCCTCATGATTTTTGTTATTTTATGGTTTTTCCACATTTTAAACTTTATGGCAAATTATTGTTTAATTTTTATAACAGACACACGTTTCAAATTGTTTTTCAGTTTCAACATCATCATTTTCGTATAAAAACAGAAAATAATGCTGTCGAAACCTATGATCCTGTTTAGAGAGATTTTTACTTATGTAGATACTTAATGTATGGAGTTTTTAAAAGAAGATTTCTATTATAAAAGCTTTTTCGTTATTATGACTTTTTTTGCAAAAGCGATTTTTCATCAACATTTTATATTTTTCATCTTATTTTTCTCCTAATGGTTTTTGTCATTTGTTTTTTTAAATAAAATGAAGAAAAATATGTATGTGCTAGTGTGTGTGCTTGTTATTGTAGACCGGATATATGATACTTTTATATACTTGCACTTAAAAATAAAGTACATTTTTCAATTGTACTTAAATATTTAATTTTTTTTATACGAATGTAGTTGACTACTGTCAGTTTTAAAAGAAATATGAAAATGACATACTTTTGTTTAATATTTAAAGACTTGATGCATTTTAAAAAATATTAAAAAAAATAATAAATTAAGAATTTTTGATATAATACTGAACAAATTTCTGTAGAATAGTTTGTAGAAACTTGTGACTTTTCTGTACTGCAGATAGACTATTCAGAAGACCAGAGACTACATGCTGTGGCATATTTCAGAGACTGTATATAGTTCTATAGTCCAGAGACTATAGACTGCTCTACAATCTAAAGACTGTAAACTGTTCCATAGTTGAGAGACTATAGACTGTTATAGACTATATAGGTTGACTTCCAAAACGTACCAATACAAAGTTTAAACACATTTTCACTGCAGTATTAGTCCAGAGACAGAAGAACGGCTACAGTAGTCCATAAACTATATCTTATAGATCAAAGACTATAGTCAGTCTCTGGACTATTGAATAGTCTATAGTTTATGTACCTTAGAACAGTTTATAATCCCAGTCTATAGTCTTTAAACTATAGAACAGCCTACAGTCTCTCGACTATAGAAATAGCAATAGTCTCTGAACCATGCGACAGTGTGTAGTATCTGGTCTACTGAGAAGTCTATCTGCACTAGAGAACAGTCACCAGTTTCTGGACTATAGAACAGTTTACAGATTCTAGACAGTTTATAGTCTCTAGAGTCTAGAGTACACATTCTCTGGATTGTAAAACAGTCACCTGTTTCCGGACTATAGAACAGTCTACAGATTATGCACTACAAAGGTCTAAGGTCCGTGGATTTTATAATAGTTTAAAATCGTTATAGAACAAACTGCAGGCCATGTACTAAAGAACAGTCTAAAGTTTCTGATCGGTAGAACTGTCTATAGTGTCTGGACTATAGAAAAGCTTACCGTTTGGGGACCTTATATAGGATAGACTCTGAACTCTAGAGCGGTCTATAGTGTCCAGGTTTGGAATAGTAGAACTGTCTATAGTCTCAGAGCTCCATGGTCTGTAAGGTCTGGAAGAAAAAATAGTCTAAAGTTCCTGATCGCTAGAACTGTCTATAGTGTCTGGACTATAGAAAAGCTTACAGTTTATGGACCGTATAAGGTATAGGCTCTGAACTCTAGAAAGCTTTTTAGAACAGTAGAACTGGCTATAGTCTATGAACTACATGGTCTGTAGTCTCTGGAATAAAAAACAGTCAAACCCAAAGTCTTGGACTACAGATCGGTCATTTAATAAATCTATTAAAAAGATAAAAGTTCACTGTCTTTGGTCTATACTATAGACTCTATAGTCAATCCAATATGTGTGGACTAAAGAAGATTCTTTAGTCTCTCTCTACAGATCAGTCATTTAATAAATCTTTAAAAGTCATAAAACTTTATCTATAAAAATATATTTAAAATATTGTTAAAATCCAAGTTACACAAAATTACTAAAGTTCTTAAAACATTTACCCCTCCAACCGGAAATGCATTGAATTAACATTCTCCATATTTACACATATGACTACACACACGATAAATAGAAACTTTAAAAGAAAAAGTTTTTTTTGCGGCATCAAAATAGACAAAAAATGAAAAATAACTTTTCCTTTCAACCGAATATTTAACACTTCGAATAGATAAGCAATACAAAAACCCAGTCAGTCGCATAAATAAAGAAACATTCAAGGATAATAATGACTAGAGGAGCAGGAAGCAGACTGCGACAAAAAAGTAAAAGTTAAAATGCAATAAGAAAAATCAATAAAAATGCCGGTCGGCCGGCATAACAAATACAAACTCAAACTATGGGAATTTAGGAAATAAACACACAATACTTAAGAGCCGGTTAAGGATTTTCAAAATAAATTTTTCAAAACATTTTCACTAACAAAACTGTAAATGATTTCAAGTTGGTGTTAACTGGTGATTTACGATTTATATTTATGTTTGAGCAGTCACATAAATATTCTGCTTAAAAAAGAAATAAGAAAAGAATGAAGAAAAAACGCTAAACAAGTGAATTTGTTAAGTGTAAATAAGTGAAGTTGAGGCAACATTTTGCAAACCTTATAAATACATGTATGTACATATGTGCTAAAGTCTGAGTGTGTGTTTTTGATAGAATAGAATATTTTGTCTGTGTCACTGTCATTATGTCCTGCAGGCAAACATCCTTTTGCTCCTGAGATTGTTTTCAAGTGCATTTTCACAATTTTTTTCCCTACTTCTTACATTTTCTTTGTTATTTTTTTTTAAACCATGATTGTTTGTTCATAAACCCGTATTGCTGACATCTTGAAGTGTAGTCTATTTTATGTAGAGAAATGTTTTAATATGCTTAAAGCTTTTCTTTTTTCACGTATATATTCACTTTTATAAAGGCGTTAGATACGCCCTTATCTATTCCTTTTTTTACTCCTGTAGTCTACCCATACATTTTTCAAGTAATTTACAGGCGTTTCCCTTCTTGGATTTGTCGTTTTCTCTTCTTTTTTTTTGGCTCTTTATTTAATAAAGTGCAAAAACGGAAATTTAGTTGTGTATTCTGTTCGGTAGCAGTTTGAACTTGATATAAAGAAATGGAAAAAAAAGAAAAAATTGCTGCTGTTGTCTGTTTGATTTTTTAGTGCGTGTTTAATTGAAAGGAAAACATTCCTTTCGTTGCGTTTCACAATGAAAAAAACGAAGTTGCAGACAATTTCATTCAATTAATGTTAGAATTGTGTTGAAATTAATTTGATTTTAACAAACACTTAAAATTTGAATGATTTTTAATGAATATGCAAAAGCAAGAATCTCGATTTGTAATGTGGGGGAAATGAAGACTCTAAGCTGTTTTAAAGCTGATCGACTGTAGGATGTTCTAGAGTCCGGAGGCTATAGACTGTTCTATAGTCCACAGACTATAGACTAGTTTATAGTCCAAGGACTTTAGACTGTTACTGGATCATAGACAGATCTGTTTAGTGGCCAAGAGACTGACTTTTATAGACAATGTAGATTGTTCAGATTTTCCAGAGACTATAGGCCATTCAATAGTTCAGAATCTAGAGACTATAGACTTTTCTACAGTCCTGAGACTGAAGATTGTTGTATAGTGCAGAGACTATAGACTGGTGCAGTGACTATAGTCCGGTCTATAGTCTAGAAACTATAGAGTGGTCTATAGTCCGGAGATTATAGACTGCTCTATAGTCCTGAGACTATAGACTGGTTTATAGTCCAGAGACTATAGATTGGTCAAAGATTATCTACTGTTCTATAATCCGAACTGTTCAATATTCTGAAAACTAGAGACTGTTCAATGTTGCAATACGTATAGACTGTTTTTTAGTTCAAAAATTACCTAAAAGTATGCTACAATTAGTTGAAATTTAATCCAGAGACTATAGCCTGCTCTATAGTCCTGAGACTATAGACTGCTCTTTATTTCAGAGACTATAGACACTCTATAGTCCCGAGACTATAGACTGGTCTATAGTCCTGAGACTATAGACTGGTCTATAGTCCAGAGATTATAGACTGCTCTATAGTCTAGAGATTATAAACTGCTCTATAGTCCAGAGACTAAAGACTGCTCTATAGTCCAGAGCCTATAGTGTGATCTACAGTCCAGAGACTATAGACTGCTCTACAGTCCAGATGCTTAAAACTATTCTATAGATCAGAGACTATAGACTATTCTATAATCTGGACTGTTCAATAGGCCGGAGACTATAAACTGTTCAATAGTCCAGAGTTTATAGACTGTTATTTTGTTAAAAACGACAAGAAAGACAGGATAATTCTTCTTGCCTAAAAGTATGCTACAATTAGTTGAAATTTAATAAAATAAGTTCTTGGAATATTCACGAACAAGCTATTTTTTAGCAAAGTTTAATAATATATTATCAAATCTATTTTGTTTACATTTACTATTTTGTTTTATGCACAATTGACTAATTTCTATGCATTTTTAAATTAATTACAAATTAAATTTTGCTTTTTCTTTCTTTGATTTTTCAAAAGCTTATTTGAACGAATTTAGTAGTAAAAACAAAAACTACACAAAAAATCATGATTTAATTTGGTTCATGTTAAAAGTCATTTATTATTCCATTTCCCAACAAACTGCAATCAAAAAGCTGAAAAAGGGGAGAAATTTTCTTTTCCTTTTTGGTTAAAACAAACAAACAAAAATCACAGTTGTAATGGAGACAAACAACAACAAAAAGCCAAAAAAAAAAAAAAAAAATAAAGACAGATTGAAGAATAAATGGCCGATGGACGAGTAGTAAAAACAGGACACAAATGTTAGTGACAGAAAACTTGGACATTTTAATTTTTTTCTGTTGGTATGTTTTTTTGTTTTGACAAGATTAAATACTTTGACAGGACAAGAATAAGAAGGAGAGACATATTAAAAGGAATAGGAGAAAACATGTTACAGGACTATTTGGTAGAGAAGTGTTAAATACTTATGTAATAAAATAAAATGTTAAACTCACTAATCAGAGTTTAGGATAACATCTGTTGGATGTGACAATGACAAAATATTTACACATACCTACTAAAAGGACGAATTTTAAATTTTTGTAAAGGAAACAGGGAACACCATTTCCCTTTTATGAAGAAGAAATTATAAACTCATTTTGAAGCTAGGCCCATTATATTAAATTTGGGTTATTTTTAAATAAGAGAGGAAGGTCTCTTGATTAATGGTTTATTATTGAAAATTTCTACTGGATTTAAATTTTTTAAAGGAAACGGTGTTTTTTTCGATTTTAGTCTGTGTAATATTAAAGTAAAACATTAGTTACATTTTGAACTGCAGTCAAATAGTTAATTTTTATTAACACACACCATGACAACTGCTTACAGAAATGACTTGAATTTACAGAAAAGTTCATTAACTCCAACTCTGTAATTAGGTTGATTAAAAATATAAAAACAAAACTCTAGTTAACAAAATTTTGATTAAAAAACCTTTTGATTTCTTTGAAAATAAAACGCTTCAATGAAATAAATAAATAAAAAAGTTTTTAAAATAAGGCTAAAGGTTTAGCAATATGAAATGCATCAAATGTTGCCTGTTAACAACATCATCATCATCATCGCCTTCATATTCATCATCACTCACTCCTCATCCTCGAAATCTTTATACTGAGCTGGAGCCATCAACAGTTTTACTGATGAGTGCGTTGTAATGATGAGTGCGGTTGGCTTAGTAACCCATGTTATTCCCTTTTTTAGAAAGTTCAGTATTGTGATAATGGTAGGTTATATAAGTTAGACATGACGTTTGTAAAATATATAATTTCAAGAACTTTATTGATAGAGTTGTTGATTTAGCTATGACCGTCTGTCGGTTTGTTAGTTAAAATACATTTTTCAAAAATCCCTGATTTCTTAAGGACACAAAACTTTAACAAATCAATCGGATTTATATTCGAGAATGTTGTTATTAAAAATGATCAAAATCGTTTCATAAATAGTTCATATATGTCAAAAACCCCAGATTACTTCCTCTGAGGGCCCAAGATATCCTACGGATCAAATTCTGCTTCTCAAAACAATGCAAAATATATGGCAATTCTCCAATAAAGTATCATCAAAAAATTTAAATTTTCAGGTGAAGGGTTTGTGTGATTCGACAAAGTTGAATATTGTAGAACTAACATTTGTTTCATCCTTTATCATTATTGTTTTTTTGGTTTATGTCAGTTGGATTCTATATTTCATTACGGTTGTTGTTGTTTTTGTGATATATATTTTTGTATTTTTAGCTGGATTTGTTTCCGGTACTTTTTAATTTAACAAATAAAAGGTTGCCATCAGCAACATTTTACATTAGGATAAAGGATTTTCCTTTAGTTTGTGCTACGTTCTCTCTATTACAGCTATTTTTATTTAAAACGGATTTCCTTACTAATTAAGTTGCCAACATGTTTATTTGCTGAATTAGTAGAGAGGAAATGTTGATGAAGGAGAAATTATTTAAATGAAATTTAATTTATGTAAATTTTTTATATCTAAAGTACGGAAAAAAAAGTCAACAGAATGTGAATTTTGCTACAGTCGAGGGGCTATAGAACAATCCATAGTTGAGAGACTATAGATTGTTTACGACTGAGAATATAGTGTGATATATAGTCAAGAGACTATAAACTGTTCTATAGTCAAGGAACTATAGACTGATCTATAGTCAAGAGACTATAGACCGATCAATAGTCGAGAGACTATAGACCGATCAATAGTCGAGAGACTATAGACTTTTCTATAATCGAATGACAATAGACTGATATATAGAAACTATAAACTGATCCATATTCTAGACACTATACACTGATCGATAGTCTAGAGACTATAGACTAATCTATAGTCTAGAGACTATAGACTGATCTATAGTCTAGAGACTATAGACTGATCTATAGTCTAGAGACTGATCTATAGTCTAGAGACTATAGACTGATCTATAGTCTAGAGACTATAGACTAGACTGATCTATAGTCTAGAGACTATAGACTGATCTATAGTCTAGAGACTATAGACTGATCTATAGTCTAGAGACTATAGACTGATCTATAGTCTAGAGACTATAGACTGATCTATAGTCTAGAGACTATAGACTGATCTAGTCTAGACTATAGACTGATCTATAGTCTAGAGACTATAGACAGATCTATAGTCTAGATACTATAGACTGATCTATAGTCTAGAGACCATAGAATGACCGATAGTCTAGAGACTATAGACTGATCTACAGAGACTATAGACTGATCTATAGTCAGAGATTGTAGACTGATATATAGACAAGAGACTATAGACCGATCAATAGTCGAGACATTATAGACTTTTCTGTAGACTGATCTTTAGTCGAAAGTCTAAGGACTCTTCTCTACTCGAAAATATAGACTTACTAAAGACGAGAAATTATAGACTTATCTGTAGTCGGGAGACTGTTCTTTGGTAGCAGGCTATAGACTGATCTCTAGTCGGGATTCTATAGCCTGGTCTTGATTAAGTTGATTATAGTCGAATGATTACAAACTGAAGTATAACCCAGAGGCTATGGACTGTTTTATAATCGAGAGATTATTGTCTGTTACAGACAATAAAGAGACTAATCTTTAGTCGAGATTATTACAGACTGGTCTTTAGTCCATACTATATATAATTCGATAGTCGAGACACTGTCAAACAACTAAAGAGTTGATTATAGTCGAATAAATACAAATCTATAATCGAGAGGTTATGGACTTTTCTATAGTCGAGAGACTAATATTTAGTCGTGATCATTACAGACTGATCTTTAGTCCAGGGACTATACAGTCTGTAGATTATTCTATAGACAAGAAACTCTGTTATAGCCAAGAGAATATAGGCCATAGACTGTTGTATAGTCGAGAGATTATAGATTGAAATCTAGTCTAGACAAGTGGAGAGATTTAAGACTATGGAGACTAGACCTGTCTATTCTATAGCGAGTGGTTTGTTGATCTCTTTATGTTTTGAAATGAGAAGCTAATAGATATCAAAACATAAAATTCCTTAAAAAAACTTTTCAAGGTCTTTTCAATATCTTCCAACAGAATGAAGAAGAAACTTTTGCATTCAATGCCTTTTCTTTAAGTAATATAATTAATCTTTATGATGATTCATAAATTCCCAAACTCATCTGCATATTCTTGTACATTTTCTTCCAGACAGTCCCCCACAATACCATCATCACCACCACCATCAGACACATTAATGGAAGACAATGAAGTAGAAGATAAAGTAAATGTAAGTACGAATATTAAAACATCTTTATACAAATGTAAAGTTTGTTACTTAAAACACAACATAAATCATAAAGACAAAAAATCCATAGATTGTTTTAAGGATTTTTTAACTTTAACAACCATAAAATATAAATATAATCCCACCAAAAGACTTAAAACATAAGTAAAACGACTTCCTCATAAGTGTATAAGTAAAACGAAAGAAAAACTGTATTCAAATTTATCTGTAAGACATGAAGAATGAAATTAAGTGTAAGATGTAGGAATAAAACTACAAATCAAAATTAAATTCTTAGCAATGAATAGGAAAAGAAGTTGTAAGCTAAATACTAAGGTGTAATTGAGTAAAGACAGGTTATCTAATATATTAAGCCTAAAAGTATGCCACATAATTGCTGTACATTTTTAACGAGTAGTGCAGTTCTTGGAATATTCACGAAATATTTTGAACGAGTTATTATTTAAAGATTTTTTGAAGTTTATAAATGTTGAAGAGTAAAGTAAGTTCTTTCCTTATTCTTATGACTCAAAGTATTAGACACAGCTTGAAACTTTAAGAAAATGCAAGAAGATAATAAAGATTATATAAAAAGAAGATATATGAATAGAGTATTTTACATACATTTCAAAAAGACGAAATAAACAAATAAAAGTGGTTAAATGAAATGGAAAGGAAAAAATTCCTTAACGTTTATTAATTTTTAAATAAAAAAGAAGCTTTCAAATACATTTCACATCTTAAAATAGGAAATTGATTTAGGGCAAACAACCCCTGAAAATACTGATATGAATAGCAACATAATAAATAAATAAAAAATAATATTATTTCGAGACTACTTTTAAAACGATGATGGTATAAATCATAATCATTGCTTTAAGCCTTAAATATTTAAAAATTGTTTTCCTTAGAGACTTATCTAAATTATTTAACTTAAACCTCGTATATGTCATAAACAGCCGGTTTCTTAGAGAGTAATACTTAGTCTAGATGGTATTTATATTATTATGTTATTATTATTATTATTATTTAAAATGCTTGAATGCATTTGTATGATTATTTATCTGACTCGGTGAAATTGTGTATTTATTTTTCATTTATTTCTATTTGTTGTAACAGTCTTGTGCAGACTTTGTTTACTATTTGTTTAGAGTACTGCAAATGTCAGTAAAGATTTCACATAAAGTTACCCTATAGGAAAAAGGTATATATTAGTTTGTTATTGCGTTTGAAACTTCCATAAGATATCTATACATATATACATATTCTAAATCTTTGTAGATAGAGAAGTTTATAGATAGCAAGGTCTGTCTGTCGTGTGTTGTAATAAGTTTTCATATCTCTGTTATCCCTTTCATATGATATGACTTCACCACACATTTTATTTTTATATATATTAATCATTTTTGATGAAAAATGGAAAAAATGTTTTCGAAGGATATCGCAGAATATTATCCTTTTTAGCATGTAGTGACATTAAATTCTAAAAAATAACTTATTTTTCTTTAGAAATGACCGTTCACTGTAGCTGTAAACTCAAAATTAAAATCTTGGGACACCGGTGTCCCATATACGTGAAAGAGTTATTAGAATTCGTGAATATTCCAAGAATCTGTTCTTGTGAAATTCAAAATTATACAAACACCTAGAAAGTTCCACTGACCCAGATGAAAAATAAATATATGCCATATATTGTGAATAAAGTGGTTACATAAAGTTAGTCAAATCTACAACTTCTTCGATTTTTGAAAAATATTTTTCGATATCTGATAAATCCAGTTCCCTATGAATATAATATGAATACCAAAAGAAAGAAAGATAATTTTAATGGCTACTTTCAACAAAGATAGTTTTTAACAAAAAACTGAAATGATTTTCTTGCAAAGCTTTAAGTTGTAGAGTATTTAAAATTCGTCTTAATCTTACTTGTCTATTTTTTTCCTTCAAATTTTCAATCATAGGGTTGGTTTATTTTGTCATTGTATTGTCTACATCTAGAAAACGTTCTGGTAATATTTACATATTATTAAAGAAAGTGTTTAGATAGAATTTACTTTATATTTTATTTTGGATTTTCTTCTGGTAAATATTTTCTTATTTAACTGGATTTCAAGTGTTTAACCACAACTGATGGCTGGTATTTGCTAAGAATATTAAATTCAGAAAAAATACAATTTTGGTAAATAGTAGATAAGATTTAATGATAAATAAAATTAAATGTTGTAATAAAATAAGTTTATTTAATAATAAGAATTATGAAAATTACGTTACGTTATTCTTCGTTTAAGAAGTAAAAGGCTTTTTTTATAAATTTAAACTCACGTGTGTTGCAGATTTAAATAATTTGTTAGTTATTTTTTTAAACCTCACCTGTAAAGATAATAAAATAATAGTTTATTAAATTAATGTTCAAATAAAATTTAATTTAATGAATTTAATTAAGATAAAACTAAATTTTCATAGAGCTAACGTCAAACCTAAAAGTATGCAATAATTTTTTGCACAATATTTTTTTATAAGTTATTAATAAAAATTCTTGGAATATTCACGATTGCTTCTGAATTAGAAACCATTTTATTATAACCTTCAGCTTCGTGAGAAGAGCATGCCTAAAGAAGTTTATTTTTAATTTCCACAACATAATTCCACAGTCCGTCTGTCTATATGACTGTCATTGTAATCAATTTTCAGAAGATATCCAAATCTTCAATAATTCTATCAGGCATGCTTTCGAGAAGTTTGATATTTAAAATCAGCAATCGGTCTATAAATAACAAACGGTCGAAAATAAATAAGAGCGAAATTCCGAAGCAACCGATGAAAATATTGAATTTAAGAGTTTTTGCTAATACATAGTAAAACACAATGAAAAAACAAAAACTAAAGAATTGTGTTGCGCTGAATACGAATCAGACCTCAGAATTTTTTATAAAAATATAATTTAGTCTCTGGGTTTTCGTTTTTTTTCCAGTTTTGTCACCTATTTATTCATTATCCGTTTTTAAAACTGGTTCAAATCTTAAAAATTTTTATCAAAAAATTATGAAAAAAGTGCTAGTTGCAGAACTGTTTTAGAGAATATATATAATATATTCTCTAAAGATTCCCTAGAAATTATTATTAAAGAACTAGTCATAGAAATGTTCCATAGAACGAGTGTCGATTACATAATGCTTTCACAGAATGGAACGAGTACGGGCTAAACCATGCAATGTAGAACTAGTTGCGGAACTAATAAAATTTATCCTTTTGATGGAGATAGCTCAAAATGTTCTTAAGATATCGATGTTCTAAGATATCGATAAGTCTAAAAGCATATTCTTATTTCAGCGTTTATTTCTGTATAATCTCGAATTTAAATAGAACACATTCTTGAAATATTCGCGAACATTTTTAAACATATTTTTTTTATTTTAATAAGAAAATTTTCCTTTAAAATTAAACATGTGAGTAAATTCTAACAAAATGGTCATGGTGCCTAATTTGAAATAAATTTGTTCAATGATCATCAATGATATGATAAATAAATTCTTAGTTAGGCTAGAGTTCAAATCACACCCTTGCAAGAAAACTTTTCAAATTGCAATGGTTTTTCAGATTACAGTTATTTTTAAAACACAAGCAGAATGAATAGCATTTTCAGTCCCGCTACGGCTCCTCATCAGCATTCATCGTTCTATATTATTAGTGTCATTAGTAAACATCAGAAATTCTAGGAATATTCACGAATAAATTATTAAATTCCCATAGAATAAAAAAAAATTGCACAAAAATTGGAAACACACTAATCAAATATTAAGCCTAAAAGTATGTTACAAAAATAAGTTTCTAATTGTTTAAAACCTAACAAATTCTTAGAATATTCACGAAAATTTTGAATAAACATTTTTTTTATTTTATTTTTACAAGAAATCTTCCTTTAAAATTAACCATTAAAGTAAATACCCCCAAAAAGTACTTTAATAAACCATTATTGCAAATGTGGTAAATATATAATGCACAGAGGTTAATATTAAAAAAAAAAAAAACAGAAAATTACAAATAATAATGATACTGATGATGATGTTGTTATTACTTGCAACATATGTTGCTTACTGCAATACAAATACTTTAAATACACTGCTGCTGTCTGCAACACTTTGCAGTTTTTTCTACTTTGCCCTTTAAAACAATCAATACAAATTTGTCTGCTATAAAGTTGTAAAGGAAAACACTTAAAAAGTATTACCATCTATTACATATATAAAGAAGACTTGTCTTTACTACTGTTAATGTTGTTGTTGTTTTAACTCCTGCATAACATTTTTTTATTATTTTTCCATTGGCTCACAGACACTTTTATCGTTTTAATACTGTTGAATATTCATAAATAAAAATATAAAAGTTTTTTTTTTCGTAGGGAAAAAGTAACATAAAAGTCTCTTCTTTCAGTTTTAGCGTTCATGTTATTGAAAATATACTTTTGCTGGAGAAAAAAATCAATAAACTTGGTTTTAACAACTGTTTGATATACAAATATGCAGCAGAGAGTATTTGCTTTTTGTAGGGAACTTTGTATTTGGTTTGAATTAACTCGGAAGTTTTGCAAGGAGACAAGGATTGAATTCCTTTTAGACAATTAATGTTTAACAGATTGACTTCAAATTATATATTTTTGTCTAAAAAAGTTGTCAATTGTTTACATAACTTATCACTGGTAATTAGTTTAGTAGTCAATTGCCGCGTTTGTGTCTTTAAGTAATCTGGAAGAAAGTCTAATAATTTTTTTTTTAATTTTTCTTAACAAAACTTAAACTATAGTAAGGAGGGTACTATGCGTTTGTGCTGATGTTTGTCACACCCAAAATATTGGTCGTACACCCACCTATACCAATCGGCTCAGAATCAGTCGCATTAGCTATGTCCGTCCGTCTGTCACTCTGTCTGTCTGCCTGTCCGTCTGTGTGTCCATGTAAACCTTGTGCGCACTCTATAGTTTCAAGATAATTAGATGAAATTTTGCACACATCCTTGCCCAAGGACAAGGACTATTAATTATTTCTTATAGCTTCCATACAACCGTACCTCCCCGAATAGGCCTTTTGAGCTCATAAATATGTTAAATGTTTGTGTATCACTTTAAAAATATGCAGAATTTAGTTGTATATAAGTCTTAATGATATTGCTGATATTCGTAATGATCGGGCCTCAAAATGACTTGATGGTCAAAATTCACTTCACAACACTAATATCACGATGATATTCTGCATAAATAACTGATGTAGATATAAATTCCTCTACCAAAATTTATAAGGATAGGGCCATATTAACCCTCCGTCCCCATATAACCCCTCTTTAAAAAAATCCAAAATTTGTAACATAATAACTAGTGTAGGGTATCATATGGTCGGCCATGCCCGACTATAAATTCTTACTTGTTTAAAAATTTGTTATGTCCTTATCAAAAACCACTAAAACGGTACATACATCCAGAACTGCTGGGTATTTGTGTTGCAGCCTAGAAAGGAATTTGTATGTGTTTGAGTGTGTGTGTGTGCTTTTATGAATGTATTTGAGTGCAGTAAATCATAAAATGGTACAATTAAATTCATTTTATATCCTTGAAAAGGATTTATTTTACTACTGAAATAAATCAAATGAATATTAAGAAAAATAAAATAAAGAATTTTAATGGAAACACAAGTTTCCGTTTTAAACTTTACTTTAAATTTTCGTGTAATTTTAAAAGACAAACATAAAAGTTTTCAAACAACTTCCCTTGGATAAACAAAGACATTTTAAGGATCTTAAAATTTAATATTTTAAATAAATGTAATTAATTTTAAATTAGAAATTTGGCCATATCCTGGTAAATTTGTTTCCTTTATTTTCTGCTTAAGTCATTTTCTCTTTTCAAACTGTAATAAGCTCCTTAGTTTATTAATAATTAAGTCTTATATGAACGTCAAATGTGAATTTAATATCATGTTATATTCTTACTATTTTTATAACTTTTACACCCCCATGGAGTAATAATGTCCTAAGTGTTTCTCTGTTATAGTTTTGCTTTTTAATATGGTCATTAAAAGTCTCTACTGTTGGTCATTTTATTTCTCTCTACATGGTTCGTAGGACCATGTGTGAAGTAACATTTTCAAGTGTTATTCTTTCATTTCATTGCAGAGTTTAGTTTTTTCTTTTAAGTTTTTTTTTAAGTATCTTTTTTGCCATTTTGTGGTTTACGAGTTATAGAACATATAAATTTACAACAATTTTTATTTTCTAAAATGTTTTTGTTACTGACATTTCATTCCATATCCTTGTGTTTATGTGTGGTTTTGGTTGATTTCTAAAAAAAAAAATAGAAAATATTTTTCCTGTTGAGACTGTCTGAGAGAATCAGCACTATGAACAGAACATGACAAAATCTGTTGCGGTTTATTCTTTTTTAATATATATATTCACAGACATGTAAGTAGAGTAATATAGTGTAGCAGGAAGGTGAAAGGTTAAAGGAGTTGGGGGCCAAAGATTTTTATAATCAACACCAAAAAGGTTTCATTATTACGTTTGTAATACCCCAGAATTTAGACCGTAAACTCACAAAAGTACTTTTGCATTCTAGATCCTTGCGAACCAGCTATAACCGTCCGTCCTTCTGTTTACTTAAATAGGATACCTTTCTTAGAGAAAAAATATTCCACAAATACTAACCAGAGTCTTCTGAATTTTTATATATTTTTACGATCCGCTTAAGGTTGCCTTTCACTGCCTTTTAAAACATTGTTACAATCCCTGCATTGTAATAATTTAGTCTGCCTTTGTAATAAAATAGTTTTTTACAAATATGTAACTACTTTATATGTGTTTTTTTTTACTAGCTGCACTTGTAACTGTTAAAAAATTCACAAGCTTAAAAGAACAAGGTAGTATTTTCTATCTAGTCATGTGTTGCTTGGTTGGATTGTGATCAATAGAAATTTGTAACGCAATGCAACGAAACATGATACAAACTATAATATTAGAATTTTAATAAAACATTAGGTGGAAGACAGTGGGACAAAAGAGATGCTGAAAATGGTTGAAAATAGAGGAGACTAACTCATGAAAAGTTTAAATATTCAGTGTTGTAATAATTTTTTGAGTAAATCTCTCTATAATATTTTGCCAAATTATTTATTTCAAACAATTTTTAAATTTTAAATATTTTGAGTTTTTTCGAGAATATTCCCAGAACTGGTTATTTCTTAATAACATTAATAGTGAGTCCAATGATAAAAATTGCATACTTTTAGGCATTTATGTTTTAAAATAAATTTTATGTTTTTCAATGAAAATAAGATGCAGGGAAGAATGTAAAAGAACTTTAAACTATTTTCAAAAAGTGGAATGTTTCTAAATTCATATTTAATAATACATTCTCAAAACTCTGAATAACAAGTATGGAAGGAAATTTTTGAGATCGATCTAACTGAGGATTTTGATTTTTTCGTGAATATTCGCAGAATTCGAAATTTTAACATTTTGATCTAAAATCTGTAAATATTTTGAATTGATTTCAACGTAACAATGACCTTCAAACCCTCAAAAGAAAGGTATTATCAAATCTAATATTTTAGCTACAACAGTTTTTTTCAGATGAAATAAATATCTTGTTTGATAATTAAGACACAGAAGTTCATTTGGTCCTTTGAAATTTTAAACTCGATGAAACCTTGCTCGTTCGATCAACTAATTAAGTCCAAATATTTTTTAATTGTGTATTTATATTCAAAACTATTTCAAACAAAATTTCAATTATTTCAGATCTTAAAATTTTTCGAGAATATTCCCAGAACTAGACATTTATTTATATCACTAATTCATTTTATATAACAAAAGGTTGCATGCTTTTAGGGATTACTATAAGCAATCCAATTAGATTGGATTAGAATTTTTACCAACAAACCCTCTGTGCGACTAAAATTATTTGAAAATACAAGTTAAAAATATTAATAAATCTGTATATAATATTCCATAGAATACTTTATTTCCAAAAATATGTACTTATTTCAGATTCCTAGCATTTTTCGTGAATATTCCCAGAATTGATTATTTATTTATTAAATTAGAATTAAATTTTCATAACAGTTGCATACTTTTAGGCATTTAATATTTTTAAGGAAATATTGTTATGAAAAAAACTATTTTTGACAAAAACTTATATTGTATAACACTTTTCACATTTAACCTTCAACAAACCCACTGTGCAACTAAAAATATGTATGCTATACATCAGCAACATTATACCCCAGAGACCGAGGCGCGTGCTAGGCGCTAAAATACACATATTCACATAAAAAACAACTGCAGTTGGAAAATTTCACCGTTATAAAATATTTAAAGAACAATTTTCCCCAGAGGTATAAACAGTACAACATTTATCAAGTGGTAGAGACAAACACACACAAACTATACATATATAAAAAAAACCCCAAACAAATGAATGCCATGGTTTTTGTGGGAATTTCATTCACAAAATTATGGTTTGAATAGAACAGAGAAAAGAATTAGGTGCGCAATGCGACATGTTGGCCATAACCAAAAGTACTAAATATTTTACAGCAACAGACAACATGTGACAACAACATTAACGCAGCAGACAACATATAACAGCAACAACTATAACAATTTTTATTTCCCACTATAATAGTTTATGTTACAGCTAACATTTCACTTGTAACTTGTTTGTTTGTTTGAAAATTGGAAAATGCTCTTTTCAGCAACAAATAAATATTTGTTCCCCAAACATTTCCTTTCTACTACTTTTTGGCTGTAAAAAAAGCGAAATTACTTTATTTTCAAGTTTAAGAGCGAGTTCACTAAAAGGGCGTGAAAAAAATACAAAAAATAAATTCCTAAATTGCTTCTTTGCAACAGTCTGTTGCACTTGTAAAGTTTTTTATTGTTTAATTTTCTTATACGAGTAGTTATTTATATACATATAGTTTTTTTTAGTATTTTTCTTTTTTATTTTCCTGTTTACAATATATATGTATATTCATAGAAATTCTTTTTTTGGCACAACCCTGACCATGAAATTTTAAACTGTAACAGACACCAGGCAGCATGACACTTGAAAACTTTCCAATAAACACGATCAGCCAGGCATCCACATGCATGTACAAGGCACAATTGATACGTGCATACAGAAAATGTACTGAATTTTAGATTTAAAGGTAAAATATCTTAAAATGTTGTTGTCGAGCAAAAAAAAATTATTTTAATTTGCTAGAGGTAAACAAAATTTTGTAAATTTAAATTGACTTTTTTGAGAATCATTTGTTATTGGGATGATTTTATTTAATGTCATTGTCATGAGTCATTTTAATTGGGGTATTTTGTAGTTATCTTTTAGGTCCTATTACGTTTTGCCAAGAAAACATTTTCCTCTAAAATTTTAAGCCTAGACTATAGGCTATTCTATAGTCCAGACTAAAGACAATTCTATAGTCCAGACTATACACTATTCTACAGTCTATAGTCTGGACAATAGAATAGTCTATATTCTGGACTATAGAACATCTTATAGTCTGGACTATAGAATAGTCTATAGTCTGGACTATAGAATAGTCTATAGTCTAGACTATAGCATAGTCTATAGTCTGGATTATAGAGTAGTCTATAGTTTTGACTATAGAGTAGTTTATAGACTGGGTTATAGAATAGCCTATAGTCTGGACTATAAAATAGTCTATAGTCTGGATTATAGAATAGCCTATAGTCTGGACTATAAAATAGTCTATAGTCTGGACCATAGAATAGTCTATAGCCTGGACTATAGAATAGTCTATAGTCTGGACTACACACTATTCTACAGTCTATAGTCTGGACTATAGACTATTCTATAGTCTGGACTATAGACTATTCTATAGTCTGGACTGTAGACTATTCTATAGTCTGGACTGTAGACTATTCTATAGTCTGGACTGTAGACTATTCTATAGTACAGACTGTAGACTATTCTATAGTCTACAATATAGACTATTCTATAGTCCAGACTATAGACTATTCTATAGTCCAGACTATAGACTATTCTATAGTCCAGACTATAGACTATTCTATAGTCCAGACTATAGACTATTCTATAGTCCAGACTATAGACTATTCTATAGTCCAGACTATAGACTATTCTATAGTCCAGACTATAGACTATTCTATAGTCCAGACTATAGACTATTCTATAGTCCAGACTATAGACTATTCTATAGTCCAGACTATAGACTATTCTATAGTCCAGACTATAGACTATTCTATAGTCCAGACTATAGACTATTCTATAGTCCAGACTATAGACTATTCTATAGTCCAGACTATAGACTATTCTATAGTCCAGACTATAGACTATTCTATAGTCCAGACTATAGACTATTCTATAGTCCAGACTATAGACTATTCTATAGTCCAGACTATAGACTATTCTATAGTCCAGACTATAGACTATTCTATAGTCCAGACTATAGACTATTCTATAGTCCAGACTATAGACTATTCTATAGTCCAGACTATAGACTATTCTATAGTCCAGACTATAGACTATTCTATAGTCCAGACTATAGACTATTCTATAGTCCAGACTATAGACTATTCTATAGTCCAGACTATAGACTATTCTATAGTCCAGACTATAGACTATTCTATAGTCCAGACTATAGACTATTCTATAGTCCAGACTATAGACTATTCTATTCTATAGTCCAGACTATAGACTATTCTATAGTCCAGACTATAGACTATTCTATAGTCCAGACTATAGACTATTCTATAGTCCAGACTATAGACTATTCTATAGTCCAGACTATAGACTATTCTATAGTCCAGACTGTAGACTATTCTATAGTCCAGACTATAGACTATTCTATAGTCCAGACTATAGACTATTCTATAGACTATTCTATAGTCTAGACTATAGACTATTCTACAGTCCAGACTATAGACTATTCTATAGTCTAGATTATAGACTATTCTACAGTCCAGACTATAGACTATTCTATAGTCCAGTCTATAGACTATTTTATAGTCCAGACTATAGACTATTTTATAGTCCAGACTATAGACTATTCTATAGTCCGGACTGTAGACTATTCTATAGGCTGGACTGTATACTATTCTATAGTACAGACTATAGACTATTCTATAGTCCGGACTGTAGACTATTCTATAGGCCGGACTGTATACTATTCTATAGTACAGACTATAGACTATTCTATAGTCCAGACGAGAGTCTATTCTATAGTCCAGAGTATAGACAATTCTATTGAATATTCCAGGGGTAGAACTATTGACTATTCCAGGGGTATAACGGACCAGCTATGATCTTGTTTATGTTGAAATATAAAATTTGTATGTTTTTTATAAATAATATAAAAATTTTAAACTATAAAACCTGCTGGCATCATTCCTTTAAACAAACTTAAATCTATAATTAAACTATTTAATTATCAACAACAAATTAATCCAACAGAATATTGCTACATAAACGTCTAGCAACCATTTCCTTACATTTTATAACTATCTGTCAAATACATTAAAGTCTTAATTGTGTGTATCTTATAAAAAAAGGATACTAAACAAGTTTCTATTGTCCAAACTCTCGACTAATCTTATTTCTGTACAATCTTCTAACATCTAAAGTCCTTTTGTTTACGTTAAAACTTTGTCTAGAGTTTACTCCTTTGATGTTGTTTATTTTTATTTTATGTTAGTTATTTTTTTTTACATAAATATTTTATAAATATTGAAGTTGACACTGAGTGACATCTAAAGTTAGATAGACAGACATAAGGACATGCGTTACTACTACTTCTACAATTTCCTTTTCCCCAAAGAGACAAGACAAAAACTATCAACAGTATTACAAAAGTCCTGCACACTTTAATACAAATAGAATGGAAATTTAAAGGAGTTGTTTCAAATAGTGATGATGTGGTCGTTAAAACAGTGGAAGTGGTAGAATATGGTTTCATTTTACTTTAAGCAATATGGTAGTTTTAGTTTTAAATATTAACTTTGCAAGTGTGAGCATGACTTTTTAATAAACAACAACAAAAGATGTTCAAAGGACCTTATCGAAAAAAAAGTATTGAGTTTCCTGTTGCTTTATATATATATATATTTCTATACACTCATACATACATATGTATATGTAAATATTACACATATGGTTTTGCAGCATAAGCCAGAACTACTCTGCCAAATGTGAAAAACCCAAAATGTCAGGTTGTATTCTGTTTCCTGTTATTAAAAAAATGCTATTTCTACAATTCTCCTTTTATATTCCGTTAGTTTATTTTAATATACAAGTGGTTGTTACCAATTTAATATTGTTTTACAATTCTCCATATCCTTTTTGCTAATAGTTTGTCTCTGTGTAAGTGTATTTGTAAGTGTTTGAGTGTAGTAGTTGTTGTCACCACCATGCTAAACTTAAGCCATCTTTATTATTCTAGTTTGTTTGTATATTTGTGTGGTTTTTAGTTTAGTTTCCGGTTATTTTGGTTTTCTAATTCTTGTTGTGTTGCATGTTATACATTTCTGTATGTTTAGCTGTTTTCTTATGTCGTTATATATTCTAGGACCTTAAGCCTTAACAGGTTTATAGCTTCTTATTTAAGACATTTGCTTGTTTGTTTATAGAGAATTTTGTCCAAATATTGTTTTGTATCTGCTTGGCAATTTATACTTCCCTTTACTATCACTACCACCACAACTAAAACTTTATTTTTCTTCTAATTCCTATTCTGTTTATATTTTTGTATACACTTCTCTGTAAATGTTTTAAACATTGAATTTAAATGTTATTGTAGTTATATATTGATTTTTTTCTGTCCCTTTTCTTGTAGCTGTATTAGATTTGCATAAAATTTAATATTTTACTTACGACATTGCTTGCTGGTTATTTCTGTTCTGTTTCGTGTGTTTTTTTTTTTTTTTTTGTAATTTTGTCATTTTGTGGTTTTTTGGTTTTTTATTCAAGGTGTCTTGTCTTTTGTTTTGTTTTATGCAAATTTAAATGTTTATTTACATTTCAAATGATGATGCTTTTAAGGATATTTATTTTATGTTTTCTAAAGACACATACATATATTTTTTGTTTTAGCCTTGTTAATTTTATGCAAATGTAAATAGTTTTTTTTTCTGGAGCGGGATAATGTACAATTTCAATAAAAAATGATACAATTCATGTTGAATTTTTAGTTCAAATTAAATTGAAAGAAGAACAAAATGTATCAAGAGATTTATGTGTTTTTGAACAGACATTTAAATGATTTTATTGCGGAGCTGGATATGATAAAGACTAGACTTTAGTTTTACTATAGTACCATAGTCATAACTACAGATCAGCCAAAAACCTATAGACTGTAGACGATAGATTAGAAAATATACTACAACAAAGATAAGACTACGGGATACACTATAGAGTAAACTGTAGACTAAACTATAGACTAGACCAAAGACAAGATTAAAAACTAGATTAAAAGCTAGACTATAGACTAGACTATAGACATAAGTATGGACTAGAGTATAGGCTGAACTCAAGACTAGATTACAGACTAGACTATAAACTACAACAAAGACTAGATTAAAAACTAGAATAAAGGCTAGCCTACAGACTAAACTATAGACAGGACTAGACTACAAACTAGTCTATATACTAGACTATAGACTAAACTATAGACTAGACTATAGACTAGACTATAGACTAGACTATAGACTAGACTATAGACTAGACTATAGATTAGACTATAGATTAGACTATAGACTAGACTATAGACTGGACTATAGACTAGACTATAGACTAGACTATAGACTAGACTATAGACTAGACTATAGACTAGACTATAGACTAGACTATAGACTAGACTATAGACTAGACTATAGACTAGACTATAAACTAGACTATAGACTAGACTATAAACTAGACTATAAACTAGACTATAGACTAGACTATAGACTAGACTATAGACTAGACTATAGACTAGACTATAGACTAGACTATAGACTAGACTATAGACTAGACTATAGACTAGACTATAGACTAGATTATAGACTAGACTATAGACTAGACTATAGACTAGACTATAGACAAGACTATAGACTAGACTATAGACAAGACTATAGACTAGACTATAGACTAGACTATAGACTAGACTATAGACTAGATTATAGACTAGACTATAGACTAGACTATAGACTAGACTAGACTAGACTATAGACTAGACTATAGACTAGACTATAGACTAGACTATAGACTAGACTATAGACTAGACTATAGACTAGACTATAGACTAGACTATAGACTAGACTATAGACTAGACTATAGACTAGACTATAGACTAGACTATAGACTAGACTATAGACTAGACTATAGACTAGACTATAGACTAGACTATAGACTAGACTATAGACTAGACTATAGACTAGACTAGACTATAGACTAGACTATAGACTAGACTATAGACTAGACTATAGACTAGACTATAGACTAGACTATAGACCTAGACTATAGACTAGACTATAGACTAGACTATAGACTAGACTATAAGACTAGACTATAGACTAAACTATAGACTAGACTAAAGACTAGACTATAGACTAAACTATAGACTAAACTATAGACTAGACTATAGACTAGACTATAGACTAGACTATAGACTAGACTATAGACTAGACTATAGACTAGACTATAGACTAGACTATAGACTAGACTATAGACTAGACTATAGACTAGACTATAGACTAGACTATAGACTAGACTATAGACTAGACTATAGACTAGACTATAGACTAGACTATAGACTAGACTATAGACTAGACTATAGACTAGACTATAGACTAGACTATAGACTAGACTATAGACTAGACTATAGACTAGACTATAGACTAGACTATAGACTAGACTATAGACTAGACTATAGACTAGACTATAGACTAGACTATAGACTAGACTATAGACTAGACTATAGACTAGACTATAGACTAGACTATAGACTAGACTATAGACTAGACTATAGACTAGACTATAGACTAGACTATAGACTAGACTATAGACTAGACTATAGACTAGACTATAGACTAGACTATAGACTAGACTATAGACTAGACTATAGACTAGACTATAGACTAGACTATAGACTAGACTATAGACTAGACT
Organism: Lucilia sericata; assembly: GCF_015586225.1. NCBI lineage: Eukaryota > Metazoa > Arthropoda > Insecta > Diptera > Calliphoridae > Lucilia > Lucilia sericata. The sequence goes on along the minus strand of NW_023994408.1, from coordinate 244,975 downwards.
ATAGACTAGACTATAGACTAGACTATAGACTAGACTATAGACTAGACTATAGTAGACTACTAGACTAGACTATAGACTAGACTATAGACTATAGACTAGACTATAGACTACACTATGTGGCCTCCGGTAGGTTAGTGGTTAGTGTTCTAGTCTGGTAGACCGGAGGTGGTGGGTTCGATTCCCACCTGAGGCACTGGTTAAGGAGCGCACAACAGGCCCGATAGAGGCCAAGGTGTATTTCTTCGGATTTGATGTATATACATCCTCCTTTCAAACTAACTAACTAACTAACTAACTAGACTAGACTAGACTAGACTAGACTAGACTATAGACTAGACTATAGACTAGACTATAGACTAGACTATAGACTAGACTATAGACTAGACTATAGACTAGACTATAGACTAGACTATAGACTAGACTATAGACTAGACTATAGACTAGACTATAGACTAGACTATAGACTAGACTATAGACTAGACTATAGACTAGACTATAGACTAGACTATAGACGGACTAGACTAGACTAGACTAGACTACTATAGACTAGACTATAGACTAGACTATAGACTAGACTATAGACTAGACTATAGACTAGACTATAGACTAGACTATAGACTAGACTATAGACTAGACTATAGACTAGACTATAGACTAGACTATAGACTAGACTATAGACTAGACTATAGACTAGACTATAGACTAGACTATAGACTAGACTATAGACTAGACTATAGACTAGACTATAGACTAGACTATAGACTAGACTATAGACTAGACTATAGACTAGACTATAGACTAGACTATAGACTAGACTATAGACTAGACTATAGACTAGACTATAGACTAGACTATAGACTAGACTATAGACTAGACTATAGACTAGACTATAGACTAGACTATAGACTAGACTATAGACTAGACTATAGACTAGACTATAGACTAGACTATAGACTAGACTATAGACTAGACTATAGACTAGACTATAGACTAGACTATAGACTAGACTATAGACTAGACTATAGACTAGACTATAGACTAGACTATAGACTAGACTATAGACTAGACTATAGACTAGACTATAGACTAGACTATAGACTAGACTATAGACTAGACTATAGACTAGACTATAGACTAGACTATAGACTAGACTATAGACTAGACTATAGACTAGACTATAGACTAGACTATAGACTGACTATAGACTAGACTATAGACTAGACTATAGACTAGACTATAGACTAGACTATAGACTAGACTATAGACTAGACTATAGACTACTATAGACTAGACTATAGACTAGACTATAGACTAGACTATAGACTAGACTATAGACTAGACTATAGACTAGACTATAGACTAGACTGTAGACTAGACTATAGACTAGACTATAGACTAGACTATAGACTAACTATAGACTAGACTATAGACTAGACTATAGACTAGACTATAGACTAGACTATAGACTAGACTATAGACTAGACTATAGACTAGACTATAGACTAGACTATAGACTAGACTATAGACTAGACTATAGACTAGACTATAGACTAGACTAGACTAGACTATAGACTAGACTATAGACTAGACTATAGACTAGACTATAGACTAGACTATAGACTAGACTATAGACTAGACTAGACTAGACTATAGACTAGACTATAGACTAGACTATAGACTAGACTATAGACTAGACTATAGACTAGACTATAGACTAGACTATAGACTAGACTATAGACTAGACTATAGACTAGACTATAGACTAGACTATAGACTAGACTACAGACAAGATTATAGACTAGACTATGTGTGTGTTAATGGAATGAAACATTTTATGTTGTTCCTTTCATTTTGTACTAATTACTTCGTTTAAAAACCTAACACTAACCATAATATTATGAAAAATAAAAATTTTCTTTACACGTTTCTTGAATAAACAACATTTTGACAATTTCTTCATAAAGTCCCCAACATTCTAGACATTTTCCTTAATATAAAAGCACACTAAAGGTCCCTCTATTAACCATAATGAAATCACGTGTCAAAAAACTTCAATATTTTAATCAAGTAACAAAAAAAAACAAAACTTTGAAATGGACTCTGTCACACGTTTCAACATTTTTAGAACAAATTTGCAACATCCTACAACAATTTCAATTAATCTTTTGACACAAAAATGAAAATAGAAACAGACTACAAATATAGACTGGTTGACATGTTACAGTAATTTCCCAAACACGTACAACATTTATCATACTTAAGTAAGAAAAAAGGAAACAAACAAAAAAAACATTCCTTTACTATTGAACACAAAAACAAATAAATGAACACGAAGTTGTCAAAAGTGAAATGAAAAAAGAACGTTAATTTAAATACTCACTTAAATATTTTCATTACACAATAATGGTTTAATTTACCCAAACTGTCAAATGATGAAACACAAGCAGTGTTCAAAGTTAGTTTAAGGCATAGGGGACTTCCAATTAAACCTCTGCGTGTGGTGTGTTTTTGTCTTAATATCATCATCATTCCATAAACTAAATGCTTGAACAATTTGACAAATCAATTTAGTAGATAATTAGTTATGCAAATAGCACAAACAGCAAAATTCTTCTAACGTTTTGTAAAATTACTCTACACAGTCATGTAAAATGTATGAAAATGAATGAATGCAAAAATTGAACATTTTACATAGATTATGGAAAAGTGTTTGTTAGCTCAGCCAATGAAGGAAATCAAAAGTGAGTGTTAAAATGTTGTTGTTGTTGTTGTTACTTTTAGGGTGTAGACACGTTATAATCATTTTAGATTGTGTTTGTATTGTTTGCTATAATTGTTATTGCTATTGTTGCTGATTTTGTAATTTCTGCATATTTAATTAAAATATCTTTAGAGTTTGTTAAAATACCAGAGCAATTTTAATGCAAAATATTTACTCTCATATTCAAAAATAAAATTTTATTTTATTAAAGGTTTATGATACTAAATTTGTCTACAACGTTTATTGTATAAACCTTTGATAAAATGAAAATTTGATTATGAATAAGACCTTTGTTGAGAGAATTAACAATTTTGTGGCAAATTTTGATAAATGGTTTTATTTGTTTGTTTCTAAAAAGGGGACAGTTTAGCAAGTCATGCTTGACATGATTATATTTGTTGTGTTGTACTTGTATGCTTTGAATATTCATATTGAAAGTTGAATGAACTGTTTGTTGGTAAAGGGTTTACCAGTGCGTATACTTAATGGGAGATTGCCTATTATGGTGTAAGGCGTATACTTGTTATTAATACGATTCTAAGGAAATTAAGTATACTTCACGAAAAACTAATTTAGTCAACGGGATCCAATAAAGAGATTTTAAATAAATATCAATTTCTTAAATTTGTTTTTAATAGAATTTTGTCTAATATTCTCTTTATAAATTCACTTTAAATTTATTTCAATCAATATTTTTTTATTAAATTGTTTACATTACATACAAAATACTATTTCAATTCTCTTCCTTTTTTATCCTTGTCCTGTCTCGTTTGCTATCTGTCTTTTTTTAAATTGTAATATTTTATTTGGGAAACCAATAAAAATAGATTTTTTTGACAAATACATTTAACAAAACCACCCTAATTTGTAATAAAAAAAAAACAGTAACACAGTCTAAAATAATAGAAATCAATGTTAAGAATTTTTTTGCCTTAAAAAAAAAATAGTAAAAAACACTGACAAACCAACAGATGTAAATACTCATATAAATGCTACTTACGCACATGTTACAAATAAATTACACATATCATGACATTAAAAACATACACATAGACAAACAAATTTATAAGACTATTAAAGTGTGGTGGTATTGGTAACAGACACAAGTGGGTAATAATAACTGAAGTAATGAAAAAAAAACAGACAAGATTTTCTCTCTATAAATAAAAGGAATCTGTAGAGGTTTAGGGCTGTAGTATGTGTGTGTGTTATGGCTGCAATTTGTGGGGAGGGAGTGATCAGATTCTTACCAGGAAATGCAAAAATTACTGAAGGGCATATAATACAACATGTTTACAAATATTTTATGTTACATCTGTGTGTGTGTAAAGGAAAGAGTAAGATGTTGTGGCGATATGTACTTATGTGTTGCTATGCTTGCAGCATTGTATGGAACGCAGACGACATGTGAAACGCAAATAAATAAAACCTCAAGGGATGCACTTAAACTTATAAATGTTACAATTACATACACATATAACATTTTTCTATTATAGCTTTTTAATGTATATGTAAGCATGTTGAAAAGCAGGGAATTAAAGGAGTTTAATTTAAAATGTAACTTGGTTCGACAATCACGACCTTGTCTGTCACATATAACAGTAGAAGCCTTGACAGTTGAACTAGTTAATGTCCCTTTAGGACTTTGTTAGAATGAGCAAAATTGTTCACTTTAGGAATTGAAACTTGGGGTAGCAAGTAGTGCTGGTTATGGTCTCTGAAACAGATTACGGTTTTAAGGAATGTGATGTTCCTAACCTCGGATTGCTATTTTTAAAGTTTTAACTCCATTATCCCAGAATTGAGGCTTTATGAAACCATTTATTTACCATTCTATGTATTTTATTAATTATTATGCTTAAAGTGATCGCAAATTCTTAAAATGACATTTTTTACAATATTGCCCATAAGAACAACATTTCTTTGAGGTCTGGTAAAATACTTTAGAAATAGATAAGGGAAACATAAAGATTTCCAAAACTGCTTTCCGTTTTGCAATTCTAACTTGGGGTTTTCAGAACATATGGTCCAAATTTTACATTTTGATTCACAATTTGTTATTTTTGATCTAGATTCAAAATTGTTTGCTTGTGTTGGTTGTCTATATTCAAAACATAAACTCAAATACACCTGGGGTACGTTCATGACAAATTTTATCCAGGACATACAAAGGACAGATAGACAGAAAGATAGACGGACAGACAGACAGAAATACAAATATAAAGACAGACAGACATAAAAAAGAAAAAAGACAGACAGAAAGACAGAAGGACATAACTTAATCGACTCTGATATATATAAGGATCCTTTATAGTGTCGGAAAATTATATTGTGGAAATTACAAACGGAATGGCAAACTTGTATATACCCTTCTCACGAAGGTGAAAGGTATAAAATCATAACTGGTATAGGGTATCATTTTAAACTTCTGATTATTTATCCTCAAAATTGCTTTTCAATCATCCACTCTTTTAAATCCTGCCACACATAAAAATCAATGTAATAGATTTTTTCCTACAAACACACACATCTTCATACACATTACATCTTTAACAATATTTCTAAGTATGTGACTTATATTCTGAACATTTGTCACAGAAGCTTCAATAGTACAAAATTACCTTGTTGAAAAATTTAAAAGCAAATAAATCTCAAGAAATAAATTCAAGGGAAAATGTACACCTTTTATACAAAGTTAAAAAAATAAGCTAAAAAGTACTTGAAATATATATTTACGCGTATTTTATACAAAAATAAAACCTTAAATAAATTCTACACAAAAATCCTTGTTATTTATGTGTAAAAAGATACAAATACACATACAAATCTAACCAAACAAAAGACAAAAAAGCAGCGAGCAACCAAAAGTATGCAGCATGAAAATCAAATTTAAAGTAATTTGCACTGCATGAAATAAATCAAATAAAAACACATACAAATAACACACACATTCATTCATTTCATTGAATATGTGTTTGTGAAAAAGGAGCATAATAAAATCCAACAATTTTTTTTTTTAAAAAAGGGAAAAAGTTCTTGAAATATTTTTTTTTATTTCAACAAAAAATAAAAATAAATAGAGAAACCAAATATTGCCAAAAGGCTTCATTGACATTGTTGAATGTGGGGTATGATTTTTTTTGGTGATACGTCTCCTTGAATATGTATTTTATTTTTTATTATTCATATTTACACATTTTATTTATTATGTTCATATATATGTATAAAACTCTTGCATATTACGTGAATAGGTTCATAGTTATTGGGGAGGCACTATTTCTGGGGAACCCAAAAAATATAAAGATTTTTTTGTAACAAATTTTAAATTTAAATAATTATTACAAAAGTTTGGCTTCAGTGATCTGGGTCTAAAAGATTTGTTTATAAATTTGTTCCTGATTTTTTAATATTTGTTCTCCCTAATGTTTTTTATATTTTATTGCAGAAATTCCAGTCTGCATACTTTTTCTTTTGTTATTAAGTTGATGTTTTTTTTATTTTGGTATTTTGTATGAATAATATGCAATATTTTTTTCTCAGAGTAATAGTGTTGCCAACATATTTATTTCAGTTGCAATGTGTTGATGCATGAAAAATATAATTGTCGGGTGTGTGCTTTTTTTTTTGCTCCTTTTTGTATATTTGTTATAAAATTTATAGTATTTTTTCACATTTTTGATGAGATTTTTTTTAGCAAAATTGTTTGCAAATAAAAAGAAAATAATAAAGTAAGAGAGAGAGAGAGATGTTTATTAAACAAATATATATATATATATATATATATATATATATATATATATATATATATATATATATATATATATATATATATATAAATAAGTACAATTTTTATTTATATGGCTTAAATTTAAATTAAGAAAACGAGTTATTAGAAAAATGAGTAATAAATTGAACTTAAATATTTAAAATTGTTTATACTAGACCCTTTCTCTTTAAGTCATGTTTTACTATTAATATACAGGGTTTAACAGTAAAAGTACCAATCTGCACTTTCGTGTTTTTTAAAATGAAAAAGAAAAACTGGGTTTTCTAAAATTTGTTATATTTTTATGTTCCCGGGAAAAAAATTTCAGATTTGTTGTTTGTCTTGAACAACAATATTGGAATTAGGAAACCCATTCTGTGGAGTTTTTAATTAACAAGTTCTGGCAGATGAATTCTGCAACAAAATATTCTAAAAAAGGTGTAAATGAACAAAGCTTCGCTAGAACTAGGTTGCATAGTGACTAATTCGAAGATTAATCATTGATTAAAGAACGATGTTAAGAACCATTCCAAAGAACAAGTTTTGACCGTTATCACGACAATTGGATCTTTGCTCCGGAACGACCCGAGTCATACTCTGCCAAAGATTGTCAACCCAGCGACAGCTGAATCAACCGAAAGTTTTTTCCCCAGGAAAGAAGAGGCTTCCGAATAAAGGTTTAACTTCAGTTATAACCCCTTTTAGATATCCCCCCGTCTGGTCACGTAATCTTGATATGTTCCAGAGTTATAGAGGTGCTACCAGTACCTAAAGTATCTCGGGGATATACTTGAGGAATCATTTGACTCGCAGTCTCATCGGATAACCTAACCGACCTGGTAACGCGGAATAGAATATAGAATAGAATATTGATTTAAAGACTGATGCACGGTGAAATCAATATTTCGGGATAAGTTCGGTGCAATTGCCGGGGGCATGTTTCCTTTATGAAAGACCCTCATCTTGGTGTATGGCCCGGGGTAAAGAGGTGATACCAATACCTCTAGTCTGCCGGACTATAAACTTGTGATGTCACTTCACACATCGGCTAGTCCTTGGGGTCTAACCAGAGAACCTCATAATCTGGCACTACGGGTAGTTGCCCACATAACCTGTCATGGCTGGTCAGTTGGTTGAGGTTCTTTCGGAATCCACGTAGTGGCTGTGGTTTAAACCGAAATTAGCGGGAAGAGTAAGTTGCGGTTAAAAGACTGATGCACGGTGACAAGTTGTCGAATGACAACAGATACCCCACAGAGGAGTGGCTGTGGAACTAAGCGTTGGAAATGAGTTGGTGTTAATTGTAGGGTCAAAGATTAGATAGCTCGAGCACTCGAGCAAAGTGCACGTATACTAGACAGGAAATTTCATATACGTAAATTGCCACCTGCGCGTAAGAAGCACAATGGGTCTTCTTACAGTGGTTGAAAAAACCACCGTGAAATAAAGCCGTCATGGCAGGTGTTTACGTAAAGCACTTCGACATTCATGTCGTAATGACAAGAGAGTTGATGACTATTGGAATACTCAAATGAGAGTGTCGTGTGCTTGATGATGTATTTGTGTGTTATCGATTAAATTCCCATCTTTTTCCTGTTATAATTATTTAGAATCTGTCTTTGGCTTAAATGATGGATTCGTACTTCACTCTATTGATTACATCTTTAGGTGCTATTGCCGAATCAACTGATGCCATTTCACCCACGGTGATGTAAACAGGGATTTGTGTTCACTTTAGTTGAAATAATGGACTGAGTTCGAATAGACGCTCAGGTACAATGAAGTGCAATTTAACATTACGTTTATTAAGCTTATTGCAACCTGTACCTTGTTTACAAGATTTTGTATGGGGGGACAGACAGGCAAACATCGTTAAATGAATAGCAGCTCATATGCACTTTTTGGTATTTAGTAAATTTGTTTAAAAAATTAAAAAAATCTATATAAAATTAATATAATTTATTTAATTTTTACCTAAAATATTACTAAATTTAAGCCCCAAATAATCCAAAAATAACAACTTTAAAAACTAATTTAATTTCTTACAAATTCCTTTCTTTAAACAAATATTATTTTCTCTTTACTGCAAAAAAAGTCCAATTTGTTTTGCTTCACGTAAATGGAAAAACAGCAACAAGAATTTGCTACATCATTTTCCCTCAAGGTAAATAAATTTAAAATAATAATACTTCTTGTATTTAGCTTAAGATCTCCCTTAAAGTATACAGCATTTTATGTTTTCTTACACATTTTTGTTGTTGTTGTAACATTTATATTTAAATGTACATAAACATACATATACTTTTACACACAAATACAAAAACACATTTGTCTTCATTGTTTACTTATTTACACTGGCTTATGAGTAATTTCGCAAAACAAATACCTCAACATCAAGAGGAGTAGCGTACTAACCCTCGGCTCTTACTGTAGATAGATTTGTAAATAGATTTCTTTTTCAAGGGTTTTAGCTCTAGCTTTGGAGTATATAAAGGTATGGAGAGGAAAAGGAAGTGGAGAGTGTTTTGTTTTAGTATTGAGTTTTATGAACAAACACTTTATGTTTATGAACCAAGTTGTGTTTAAATTGTTGTAAAAAAGAGCTTCTGTAAGGATATATGATGGAGTAATATTGAGGAGAAAAGGATGTATTAATCAATAAAACATTTACATTCAATATGTAAATCATTGTTTATGAAAATATTACTCATACTTCCCGTGGTTCCTTTTTTAGGAAAATATTACTCATACTACACGTGGTTCCTTTTTTAGGAAAATATTACTCATACTGCACGTGGTTCTTAAAACTTAACTAATTTATTGGCCAACAGTATTATTGCATATCTTTAGGAGTAACATTCTAAATCTTCTCTAAAATCGATTACAAAACTAGAATATTGTTCCCCATTTACCCACTCACGTTCTTCCCACACTCACCTGACTTAATTCATCTCTCGATAGACGTGAACATTTTGGCAATAACGCCTGCATATCATCTTCAAATTGTCCATCGCCACAGCATGAACTATCGTTGGCGTCCAACGAATGAAATTGATCCGAAGCATTATCGATAGGCAAACTGATACCGCCGCCTATACCCCCACTGCCGACGCCGCCGCCACCATGAATTATTGTATGCATACCCATGTGGCTGCCATTTAAGTCGAAACTTAAATTTGTTTTGCCACCCATTAAACAGCCGCTGCCACCAGCAATTCCATCACCACCATTATTGTCACTTCCTTTAATGGAATCTAAACCACAAAATGGTAGACGTTGATGGTTATTTAAGCTGCTGCTGTTGTTGTTATTGTTATTATTATTTGTTGTTGTTGATGATGTCGTTGTTGTATTTGTTTGAAATTGATTTTGTTGATGTTGTAGTAATGCACCAGTTGCACTATGATGATGTGTGGCTATTGTTGTGGCTGATGCTGCCGTTATTGTTGAAGAATCGGAGGATCTAAAATTTTTAAAAGAAATTATAATATTTAGTTAATATTTGCTTAATTTTTAATAACATTTTACTTTAATTTTAAAATTTTCACTTGTTGCCAGTTTAACAGTTTGTTGGTCTTTTTTTTAAACTGTTTTTTTAAAGGAAACTTTTTAGGCCTTGTGTGTTTGCATGTTTTATGTTAATTAAACCTGGTATTTTTATTTGAAGTTTAATTGAGCAACTTAAGTTGTTTTAGCAGTTTGATTGTTTTTGTTGTTGTTTTCTTAATTTCGCTTTTAGTGGCAATAAACTTTTGATTTGTGTGAGTGTATTTAAGTTTTTGTATTGTTTTTTTTCTTTTTTAAGTATTTATGCAAAAGTTAATGATTGTTTAGTATGTTTGAAAACAATTAAATTTTAAGGGAGTTTTTTTTTCGTAATTATTTGTAATTTCAATTATTTATTTGCTTTATTTTGGTTTTACATTGATTTTAAGATGTTGTTTCTAATGAAAGTAAAGAAAATGGTCTTAAACTAAGCAAATAATAAATTAGCTGTATTTAATCTTTCTTTTTGTAATATTAAGCAAAGTCCTGTTATTTCCAAACAATTACTTCAAAAAAGTTTTCGTAAAAATCTACTTGAAATTGTATTAGTTCCATAACTAGTTCTAGAATACATAATTATTGTATCTAGTCAGTTTGAAATTGTCAACATCGTAGCTAGTTCTATGAAAATCTTATAGTAGTGAATCGTTTCTAGAACCAGTTTCTTAATCACTGATTTTTGTTCAAATTTATCACCCTCAAAACTAGTTGTTAAGAAGCTTTAAGGAACGTTCTTTAGAGGAGTTCAAAAACTAGTTCTTTCTTCATCAATTCAGTTTATTATTGTTTAAATTGGAATTGACTTTGAGAAAAATCTGCTGAATTTTTATCGGCTTAATTATTGGTTCCAAGAAGTTGATTCGTAATTAGTATATATTCCACTGATCTAGTACCAATTCATAACTAGTGCAGAAGAATCGATTCCTTAAAATAACTTTGTTCTCCAGATCTTGTTTTTTGCATAAAAAACAGCATAATTCTTATTCTTTAATTATTAAAAATAATTTTTTTATATTTTAATAAAAAAGCATCAAGAAAAAGTTTTTCATCAGAAACCAGTTTTTCATCAAAAAACAAGTTTTTATCAAAAATCTAGTTCTTTCATCTAAATCCATCTAAAACCAGTTTTTTCATCAAAAGTAATTTTTTTTACAAAAATTTAATTTTTTCTATCAAAACCAGCTACTTTCGTTAAAAATCAGTTTTTCTAAAACAAACAGTTTTTATATCAAAATATTTTTTTTTTTTTAAATAAAAATAAATTTTTTTGAAAAATAAGTTTTTCTAGAAAACTGTTTTTTTTTTCATCAAAAAACACTTAATTTTCTCGAAATTTTATCAAAAACCAGTTTATTTATCAAAGAACCTTTTTTCATCAAGAACCATTTTTTTCATTAAAAAACGCTGATTTTTATTAAAGTATTTTCATTGAAAATACTTTAGAACCAGTTTCAACATTCAAAACAACATATTAATTCCATTAAACGAGTTTTTCAGTAAAACTCGTAATTAAAAAACCGATATTTTCACTAAACCCCGTTTTCCATTATTAACCAGTATTTTCATTAAAACTCTGTATTTTCATTAAAAACTATTTTTTTCATCAAGAACTAGTTTCGTCACTCAAAACAAGACAAAAAAAAAAAAACTGTTATTTAAATTAAAAAACCGATATTTTCATTAAAACCCAGTTCTTTTCATCAAAAACCACTTTGTCAATAAAAATCGGATTTTTTATTAAAAACCCCGTTTCTTCATAAAAAAACATTGTTTTCATCAAAGCAAAGATTTAAAACTCCGTTTTCCATTAAAAGCAGATCTTTAGCAAAAACCAGTATTTTCATTAAACCGTATTTTTCATTAAAAATCAGTATTTCAAAACATTTTTTTTTCATCAAGAACCAGTTTCTTCATTCAAAACACGATTTTCCATTAAAACCAGGTTTTCATTAAAAACCGGTATTTTCATTAATAAACCGATATTTTCTTTAAAAACCATTTTTTATAAAAAAAAGTTTATTCATTCAGTTTTTTCATTAAAACCCCGTTTTTTATTAAAAGCAGATTTTTCATTGAAATACATTTTTTCATTAAAACCCTATTTTTTCATTAAAAATCAGTATTTTCCTTAAAAACCTGTATTTTTTCATCAAGAACCAGTTTCGTCATTAAAAACAAGATTTTCCATTAAAACCAGTGTTCATTAAAAACCCGTACATTCATTAAAAACCCGATATTTTCGTTAAAACCCAGTTTTTTCATCAAAAACCAGTTTCGTCAATAAAAAACCGATTTTTCATTAAAACCCCAGTTTCTTAGTGATAAAATTGTTTTCATCAAATCACAGATTTCTTACTTTGTAAAAAATATTTGAAAAAATTTTATTTCATTATTTTTAAAAAATGTATTATCTTACTTTTTTCCCATTATTTACTTAAACCATTAGGAAATAAAAACACATTTGTAGTAATCATAAACGACGTGATGTCTCTCTTACTTTTCAAAACTCAACTTTGACTTTCCATTTTGGTTAAACAAAAATGTCTGACAAAACTTTTAATACAAATATGAAAAAGTTTTAATATTCCAAATGTATTTTAAACGGAAAAACAAAAAAAATTTCTTAGCAAACAAATATTTTATTGTAAGAAAAAAACTACACACCAAAGATGCATGTAAATCATACAGATTTTATAGTTAAAAGATAACCAATGTTATATACAGTGGTGTCAATGTACAAATTTCTAATGTCTCTAATAGAAAACGAACCTGCCATCTCCATGCTGATACACCTTCCGTTCGAATCGAATTTCATTAGAACGTTTCTAAAAGTAATGATGAAAATTTTAGTAAAATTTTCGAGGTCATTTATAGTAGTGGCTGTTCCACTGTAAACAAAAACTTTTTCTTTACACAACTTTCCCTATAAGTATTATTTCTATTACAATAATATTTGTATTTTGATTGAAAAAAGTGATAGAAAACACATTAATATTTAAATAACTTATAGCATATCTATAAGAATTTTTCTTAAAAATTGAAAAGCAAATACTTTTCAATTTATTTTCTTATTCTCTTTCTTAGTTTTCCTCAATTTTCTATAACAAAAAACTTTTTTTTTACAACATTATTTACGAACCCAATTTTTTTCATCACATTGTTCAAGAAAAAATCCTTAACCTTATTTATTTTTATTTCTCTTACAATTTAAATTCTATTTAAATAAAATATTCACAGAAAGAAAAAAGTGCAAGTACTTTTGTAAAAAAATTTTTTTCATGTCTATTTCAAGCAGTAATTGCAAGCAATGCTCGCTTGAAATAAAAAAAACGCAAAAAATTCAATTAATGTCAATTGCATTTTCATTAACTTTGTTGTTTTTTTTTCTGTTTTGACCATTTGCTTTCAACTCTTCAAATTATTTAAAAAGTTGTTTTTATTTTTGAATAGTCTTTACAGCGCAAATAAAATGAAACTTATTTCCAACAAAATTTCTGAGGATTTTCTAGTTTTGTTTGAAAAATTTTCAATTTATTTTTGGCTGTTTTAGCTTAAGGCGCTTGGAAAAAGTTTGTTTTGAGGTTGTATTTTCTTGTTGTTGTAATATGTTAGGAAATTTGTTTATTTGTATTTGTTATACAAAAAATCGAATTTAATTATTAATTGATGTAAAAACAAAAGTTTTACTTTATTTTTTTCAGGGCTAAAAACGACCCAAAATTAGTGAACATACAAAGTTTTAAGAGGATTTTTTTCTGTAATGTAGTTTTTGCTTAGCTTAAAATAATATGCGTGAATTTATTATAAAACAGATTTTGGATTTAATATTTGATGAAATTGGTTTTAACTGAATAAAAAAAATGTCAGTTTATTAGTTACAAAACAGTCTATAGTTGTTGTCTAGATTTTATATGTTATGATAAAGTCTAGCTATAGTCTGGTTTGGTAACTGTCTTAAATAGTCTAGTCTAAGTTAGTCTACTAGTCAGTCTATAGTCTAGTCATAGTCTAGTCTATAGTCTAGTCTATAGTCTAGTCTATAGTCTAGTCTATAGTCTAGTCTATAGTCTAGTCTATAGTCTAGTCTATAGTCTAGTCTATAGTCTAGTCTATAGTCTAGTCTATAGTCTAGTCTATAGTCTAGTCTATAGTCTAGTCTATAGTCTAGTCTATAGTCTAGTCTATAGTCTAGTCTATAGTCCAGTCTATAGTCTAGTCTATAGTCTAGTCTATAGTCTAGTCTATAGTCTAGTCTATAGTCTAGTCTATAGTCCAGTCTATAGTCTAGTCTATAGTCTAGTCTATAGTCTAGTCTATAGTCTAGTCTATAGTCTAGTCTATAGTCTAGTCTATAGTCTAGTCTATAGTCTAGTCTATAGTCTAGTCTATAGTCTAGTCTATAGTCTAGTCTATAGTCTAGTCTATAGTCTAGTCTATAGTCTAGTCTATAGTCTAGTCTATAGTCTAGTCTATAGTCTAGTCTATAGTCTAGTCTATAGTCTAGTCTATAGTCTAGTCTATAGTCTAGTCTATAGTCTAGTCTATAGTCTAGTCTATAGTCTAGTCTATAGTCTAGTCTATAGTCTAGTCTATAGTCTAGTCTATAGTCTAGTCTATAGTCTAGTCTATAGTCTAGTCTATAGTCTAGTCTATAGTCTAGTCTATAGTCTAGTCTATAGTCTAGTCTATAGTCTAGTCTATAGTCTAGTCTATAGTCTAGTCTATAGTCTAGTCTATAGTCTAGTCTATAGTCTAGTCTATAGTCTAGTCCTATAGTCTAGTCTATAGTCTAGTCTATAGTCTAGTCTATAGTCTAGTCTTATAGTCTAGTCTATAGTCTAGTCTATAGTCTTAGTCTATAGTCTAGTCTATAGTCTAGTCTATAGTCTAGTCTATAGTCTAGTCTATATCTAGTCTATAGTCTAGTCTATAGTCTAGTCTATAGTCTAGTCTATAGTCTAGTCTATAGTCTAGTTCTATAGTCTAGTCTATAGTCTAGTCTATAGTCTAGTCTATAGTCTAGTCTATAGTCTAGTCTATACTAGTCTATATTCTATAGTCTAGTCTATAGTCTAGTCTATAGTCTAGTCTATAGTCTAGTCTATAGTCTAGTCTATAGTCTAAGTCTATAGGTCTAGTCTATAGGTCTTAGTCTAGTCTAGTCTATAGTCTAGTCTATAGTCTATATCTAGTCTATAGTCTAGTCTAGTTAGTCTATAGTCTATCTATAGTCTAGTCATAGTCTAGTCTATAGTCTAGTCTATAGTCTAGTCTATAAGTCTAGTCTATAGTCTAGTCTATATCTAGTCTATAGTCTAGTCTATAGTCCTAGTCTATAGTCTAGTCTATAGTCTAGTCTATAGTCTAGTCCTATAGTCTAGTCCTATAGTCTAGTCTATAGTCTAGTCTATAGTCTAGTCTATAGTCTAGTCTATAGTCTAGTCTATAGTCTAGTCTATAGTCTAGTCTATAGTCTAGTCTATAGTCTAGTCTATAGTCTAGTCTATAGTCTAGTCTATAGTCTAGTCTATAGTCTAGTCTATAGTCTAGTCTATAGTCTAGTCCTATAGTCTAGTCTATAGTCCTAGTCTATAGTCTAGTCTATAGTCTAGTCTATAGTCTAGTCTATAGTCTAGTCTATAGTCTAGTCTATAGTCTAGTCTATAGTCTAGTCTATAGTCTATTCTATAGTCTAGTCTATAGTCTAGTCTATAGTCTAGTCTATAGTTCTAGTCTAGTCTAGTCTATAGCTAGTCTATAGTCTAGTCTATAGTCTAGTCTATAGTCTAGTCTATAGTCTAGTCTATAGTCTAGTCTATAGTCTAGTCTATAGTCTAGTCTATAGTCTAGTCTAGTCTAGTCTATAGTCTAGTCTAGTCTATAGTCTAGTCTATAGTTAGTCTATAGTCTAGTCTATAGTCTAGTCTATAGTCTAGTCTATAGTCTAGTCTAGTCTAGTCTAGTCTATAGTCTAGTATAGTCTAGTCTATAGTCTAGTCTATAGTCTAGTCTATAGTCTAGTCTATAGTCTAGTCTATAGTCTAGTCTATAGTCTAGTCTATAGTCTATATAGTCTAGTATAGTCTAGTCTATAGTCTAGTCTATAGTCTAGTCTATAGTCTAGTCTATAGTCTAGTCTATAGTCTAGTCTATAGTCTAGTCTATAGTCTAGTCTATAGTCTAGTCTATAGTCTAGTCTATAGTCTAGTCTATAGTCTAGTCTATAGTCTAGTCTATAGTCTAGTCTATAGTCTAGTCTATAGTCTAGTCTATAGTCTAGTCTATAGTCTAGTCTATAGTCTAGTCTATAGTCTAGTCTATAGTCTAGTCTATAGTCTAGTCTATAGTCTAGTCTATAGTCTAGTCTATAGTCTAGTCTATAGTCTAGTCTATAGTCTAGTCTATAGTCTAGTCTATAGTCTAGTCTATAGTCTAGTCTATAGTCTAGTCTATAGTCTAGTCTATAGTCTAGTCTATAGTCTAGTCTATAGTCTAGTCTATAGTCGTCTATAGTCTAGTCTATAGTCTAGTCTATAGTCTAGTCTATAGTCTAGTCTAGTCTAGTCTATAGTCTAGTCTATAGTCTAGTCTATAGTCTAGTCTATAGTCTAGTCTATAGTCTAGTCTATAGTCTAGTCTATAGTCTAGTCTATAGTCTAGTCTATAGTCTAGTCTATAGTCTAGTCTATAGTCTAGTCTATAGTCTAGTCTATAGTCTAGTCTATAGTCTAGTCTATAGTCTAGTCTATAGTCTAGTCTATAGTCTAGTCTATAGTCTAGTCTATAGTCTAGTCTATAGTCTAGTCTATAGTCTAGTCTATAGTCTAGTCTATAGTTTAGTCTATAGTCTAGTCTATAGTCTAGTCTATAGTTTAGTCTATAGTCTAGTCTATAGTCTAGTCTATAGTCTAGTCTATAGTCTAGTCTATAGTCTAGTCTATAGTCTAGTCTATAGTCTAGTCTATAGTCTAGTCTATAGTCTAGTCTATAGTCTAGTCTATAGTCTACTCTATAGTCTAGTCTATAGTCTAGTCTATAGTCTACTCTATAGTCTAGTCTATAGTCTAGTCTATAGTCTAGTCTATAGTCTACTCTATAGTCTAGTCTATAGTCTAGTCTATAGTCTAGTCTATAGTCTACTCTATAGTCTAGTCTATAGTCCAGTCTATAGTCTAGTCTATAGTCTACTCTATAGTCTAGTCTGTAGTCCAGTCTATAGTCTAGTCTATAGTCTAGTCTATAGTCTAGTCTATAGTCTGGTCTAGTCTAGTCTAGTCTAGTCTATAGTCTAGTCTATAGTCTAGTATATAGTCTAGTCTATAGTCAAGTCTATAGTCTAGTCTAGTCTATAGTCTATAACCTAGTCTATAATCCAGTCTATAGTCTAGTCTATAGTCTAGTCTATAGTCTAGTCTATTATATAGTCTATAGGCTAGTATATTATATAGTCTATGGGCTAGTCTATTACCTAGTCTATAGTCTAGTCTATAATCTATTCTATAGTCTAGTCTAAAATCTATTCTATAGTCTAGTCTATAGTCTAGTCTAAAGTCTTGTCTATAGTATAGTCTATAATTTTTTTTATTTTCGTATAAAAAACTGTTTTTTTTACCTAAACTTGATTTTCTTTCAAACTCAAATTGTGTACCAACAAACATTCATTGCTGAAAATGACTGGTGTAAGGTATTATATAGTCGAACTACTACTCTTACAGATGAGTTTATTCCAATAATTTTCTAGATATAATTTATGATTTCTGATATAATTTTTTTATTATACCCAAATCTTCTAAAATATTTATGTCTGTTGGTAGTTGTTTTTTGTTGCTATTCTTGTGGATCACATGTCAAGTGTATAATTTGTGACATATTTCAATTTGACATTTAAACTTCAATTTAATTGAGAGCAAAACAGACTTTAACATGATTAATGATTTTGCAGACGAACTTTTTTTATAAATTTTTTTGTTAGGGGTGATTTCTGTAAATCAAATATGTTTTTCTTATTAGATAAACTTAAAAAATTGTTTGACTGTTTGTATCGGATAAACGATTTTTTTCTTTGTAAGTTAAATGTCATAAAGTTTATAAGAAATCATTAATTTGGTATTAAATCAAAATCTAATCAGTGACAATGAATTTGAGATTTTTTGGCAATTTATTTGACTTCTATTTATTAATCAATACTTCAGTTTATTAAAAAAAAATTTTTGCTTCAACATTTTTATAAGTAACATAAATACCAACGATTACACAATTATTTAATGTAAAATTTCCAAATTGTTAAATAATCCCCAAAAACAATTTATTACAACATTCATAGCTAATAGTGCACCATATAAATACATATCTATCTACTAGAAGAAAATACATTAACAATTTGTGTCGTCGCACTTTATTATATCATAATTTACAACATTTTACAACCTGTAATTATAGTGAACATAAAACTAGGAAGTTGTACTAATTTTTTCATGTTTTTTTTTTGTTGTTTTAAATTTTCAAATTCATAAAAAACCAATAAAAACCTCATTTATACAACTTCAGCAAACATTCCCTCACGAAGACTCACAACTCAAGTTAATTAAAAGTTTATTTTTTTAAATATTAAAAAAAAAAAAAAATAAACTGTATTTCTTTATACATAAACATAAATTTTATAGTTTTATAAATACCGATACATAGAAGAAACACAAATTTATAGAAATGATAATAATAAAACTCATAATGCATTTTGAAAAAAAAAAATGCAAAATCTATGGAAATTTGTTTAAAATCCCCTTTAAAGCTCATAAAAACAATATAAATGTTTAAAATGCTTATTTTTTTGTATTCAATGGAAAATTTAATACTAAGAAAATTGTTTTACACTATAATGGCTCATAAATACATGTGCAGTCATTTACTATGCCAATAAACCGCAAATTGTATTTAATTTTCTTTTTCTTTCTACAAACTCATTATAGTGTAGTTTAAAAAAAATTATTATAGAATAAAAAAGTATAAAAACGCATCAAGAAATATGCCAGACATTAAGTTGGAAAGAAACAATATGGGGCATATCACCGACCACATTCTGCTCTATAACATGAAGATAGACAGACAGACAGACAGAGAGACTGATAGGTAGATAGATAGATAGATAGATAGATAGATAGATAGATAGATAGATAGATAGATAGATAGATAGATAGATAGATAGATAGATAGATAGATAGATAGATAGATAGATAGATAGATAGATAGATAGATAGATAGATAGATAGATAGATAGATAGATAGATCAGATAGATAGATAGATAGATAGATAGATAGATAGATAGATAGATAGATAGATAGATAGATAGATAGATAGATAGATAGATAGATAGAGTAGATAGATAGATAGATATTACTATAGACTAGACTATAGACTATACTACAGACTATACTACAGGACTATACTACAGACTATAGACCAGACTATAGACTATACTGCAGACTATAGACCAGACTATAGATTAGACTATATACTAGACTAGACTATAGACTAGACTATAGAC
Source organism: Lucilia sericata (assembly GCF_015586225.1). Classification (NCBI taxonomy): domain Eukaryota; kingdom Metazoa; phylum Arthropoda; class Insecta; order Diptera; family Calliphoridae; genus Lucilia; species Lucilia sericata. The sequence continues at coordinate 225,360 of NW_023994408.1, read as the reverse complement.
TAGACTTAGACTATAGACTAGACTATAGACTAGACTATAGACTAGGACTATAGACTAGACTATAGACTAGACTATAGACTAGACTATAGACTAGACTATAGACTAGACTATAGACTAGACTATAGACTAGACTAGACTATAGACTAGACTAGACTATAGACTAGACTAGACTATAGACTAGACTATATACTAGACTATAGACTAGACTATAGACTAGACTAGACTATAGACTAGACTATAGACTAGACTATAGACTAGACTATAGACTAGACTATAGACTAGACTATAGACTAGACTATAGACTAGACTATAGACTAGACTATAGACTAGACTATAGACTAGACTATAGACTAGACTATAGACTAGACTATAGACTAGACTATAGACTAGACTATAGACTAGACTATAGACTAGACTATAGACTAGACTATAGACTAGACTATAGACTAGACTATAGACTAGACTATAGACTAGACTATAGACTAGACTATAGACTAGACTATAGACTAGACTATAGACTAGACTATAGACTAGACTATAGACTAGACTATAGACTAGACTATAGACTAGACTATAGACTAGACTATAGACTAGACTATAGACTAGACTATAGACTAGACTATAGACTAGACTATAGACTAGACTATAGACTAGACTATAGATCAAGGTAGATAGCGAGAGTTTTGTTCAAAATTTACTTTTATGGTTCTAGTCATTTTCCGGTAATACAATGGTACATAAAAGTCCATCTTATGTTTTCTGAATAGGTAGGGTAATAAGAAGAAAATCGAAGTAAAAATAAATAAATTAAAAACAATAAATACTACAACACGCAGAGGCGAACAACAACAACGAAAAATATGCAACAAATGTGGGTCACATCTGATGCATAAAAATAAAATTTATTTTTTCAAACAACTTGTTGGCGTAAAATTCATAAAAATTACAACAAATAAACAAACAAAATAATCATTATAAATTTTTGTTTTGTTGTTTTTTCCAATAAATAAAACAACAAATTTATACAAAAATTAAGTATGTTTAAGAATTTTTATGAGACGGGATGCCTTTTTTTGAAAAAGAAAAATAAAACAACTAAAAACTTGTAAATGTGTTAGACAAATTTACATATTTATTTATTTTTTATGAACTGCAAAATAATATTTATTTATGGTTGTTATTGCATTTTTTGTATGTTGCTTTATTTTTCATTGCATTAGTCTGAAGGAAATAAATAAATAGACATTTGAATTTGGATTTTTTTTCTGAAAATAAATTAACATTTTTATGTTTTTGGTAATTCACAATAAAATGTTACTTAATATCCGGATAAGTGATTAAATGATGGGAGAATTTGCATATGAAAACTATTACTGATTTTAGTGAAGCCTTTCCGATCATTATTTTAAAAATTTATCCCTTTATATTGTAATAATTTCTCAAGATTTTTTAAAAAACATACAACATAAAAATTTTGCTTCATCATTTTTTTTAACTCGTAAGAACTTTTTATGTTTTCTTAATAACTTTATGGTTATTTTTAAAAAAGTCATTTCATATTTTTTCCCTAATGCCACCTATAATTCTTAACAAATCTTTCTTTCATAATTTCCAATAATCGCCCAATATTTTAAAGTATTTTTTTCTTTTCTTGACACATTTCGTAAAATTCAATTTGTGTAAGAAACAATGACCTTCAGCTAGATATTTTTATGGGTGTGTATATGTGCTGCTGTCCCTTTTTAAAAATAAATCTATGAATTTCAAAATTGTTACCATAAAATATGAAAAAAAGAAAAATCTTTTTTTAGTTTAACAATTTTGTGGACAATTTTTTTGGAAATGGAATGTGTGAATTTTTCCACGTGGCTATGAGAAGGATAGAACTTATAAATTAATGTTTTTGTTTATAAATAAATGAAAAAAGTTTTTAAATTATATGAGGAGAACATTTTCTAAATACTTAAAAAAAATATTGAATTATCTTGTCTATACATAATGTCGAATATTGAGTACTTCACTCTGACCTATAATCAAAATTATAGTCTGGTCTATGTACAGCCGAGATTATAGTCTATACTATTGTGTGGTTATAGTCTACAGTTGATACTATAGTCTAATTTATAGTCGATACTATTGTCCAGACAATAGCCTAGTATACAGTGAAGTCTATAACAGAGTATACAGTTAAGACTATAACCTATAGTCTATAGTCAAGACTATAGCCTTGTCTATAGTCAAGACTATAGCCTTGTCTATAGTCAAGACTATAGCCTAGTCTATAGTCAAAACTATATCATAGTATATAGTCAAAGTCTAGTCTATAGTCAAGGCTGTAGTCTAGTTTATTTTCTAGTATATAGTCAAGTATATAATCAATACTGTTGGCTAGTCTACAGTCAAGACTATGTTCTAGACTATAGTCAAGACAATAGTCTAGTCTATAGTCAAGGCTGTAGGCTAGTGTATAGTCAAGTCTATAGTCTAGTCTATAGTCAAGACTATAGTCTAGTCTATAGTCAAGACTATAGTCTAGTCTATAGTCAAGACTATAGTCTAGACTATAGTCAAGACTATAGTCTAGTCTATAGTCAAGACTATAGTCTAGTCTATAGTCAAGACTATAGTCTAGTCTATAGTCAAGACTATAGTCTAGTCTATAGTCAAGACTATAGTCTAGTCTATAATAAAGACTGTAGTCTAATCTATAGTAAAGACTATAGTCTAGTCTATAGTCAAGACTATAGTCTAGTCTATAGTCAAGACTATAGTCTAGTCTATAGTCAAGACTATAGTCTAGTCTATAGTCAAGACTATAGTCTAGTCTATAGTCAAGACTATAGTCTAGTCTATAGTCAAGACTATAGTCTAGTCTATAGTAAAGACTGTAGTCTAGTCTATAGTAAAGACTGTAGTCTAATCTATAGTAAAGACTATAGTCTTGTCTATAGTCAAGATTATAGTCTTGTCTAGAGTCTTGTCTAGAGTCTTGTCTATTTTCTAATCTATTGTCAACACTATAGTCTAGCTTATAGTATTGTCTTTATTATAGTCTATAGCCAAGATTACAGTCTAGCTTATAGCTAAGACTATAATCTATTGTCGAGACTATAGTCTATTCTAAAGTCAAGACTCTAGCTTAGTCCATATTTAATAGTCACGACTATAGTCTAGCCTATATTCAAGACTATTGTCTGACCTAAGTTCGAGACTTTGGTCTAGTCTATAGTCAAGACTATAGTCTAGTCTATAGTCAAGACTATAGTCTAGTCTATAGTCAAGGCTATATATAGTCTAGTCTAGTCTAGTCAAGTCTAGTCAAGTCTAGTCAAGTCTGTAGTCTAGCCTATATTCAAGACTATAGTCGGGCCTAAGTTCGAGACTTTGGTCTAGTCTATAGTCAAGACTATAGTCTAGTCTATAGTCAAGACTATAGTCTAGTCTATAGTCAAGACTATAGTCAATTCTATAGTCAAGACTATAAGCTAGACCATAGTGTTGACCATAGATTAGAAAATAGACAAGACTCTAGACAAGACTATAATCTTGACTATAGACAAGACTATAGTCTTCACTATAGACTAGACTATAGTCTTGACTATAGTCTTGACTATAGTCTTGACTATAGTCTTGACTATAGTCTTGACTATAGTCTTGACTATAGACTAGACCAAAGTCTCGAACTTAGGCCAGACTATAGTCTGGAATATAGGCTAGACTACAGACTTGACTAGACTAGACTATATATAGCCTTGACTATAGACTAGACTATAGTCTTGACTATAGACTAGACTATAGTCTAGCCTATATTCAAGACTATTGTCTGGCCTAAGTTCGAGACTTTGGTCTAGTCTATAGTCAAGACTATAGTCTAGTCTATAGTCAAGACTATATATAGTCTAGTCTAGTCTAGTCAAGTCTGTAGTCTAGCCTATATTCAAGACTATAGTCGGGCCTAAGTTCGAGACTTTGGTCTAGTCTATAGTCAAGACTATAGTCTAGTCTATAGTCAAGACTATAGTCTAGTCTATAGTCAAGACTATAGTCAATTCTATAGTCAAGACTATAGTCTAGTCTATAGTCAAGACTATAGTCAATTCTATAGTCAAGACTATAGTCTAGTCTATAGTCAAGACTAGTTTAGTCTATAGTCAAGACCATAGTATAGTCTATAGTCAAGACTATAGTCTAGTCTATATTTAAGATGGTCTGTTCTATAGCACAGTCGAGATTATAGTCTGTTGTAGTTCTTGCAATGAGAGTATATATATTTCTGATTAAAAATACAATGAATTTAAAATAAAATTGTAATCGAATTACATTTGTATACTTTTAATTGATCTCTCTTTAATCACCCCAAATTTCCAACATTACCTAACAACAACAAAAAATCTCATTAATACTTAACAAAAAAAAAAAAAATAAACCTAAATAAAACACTGTATAATTAAATGCGACATAATTTAAGGTTAAAAACATGTAAATATTCAACTGAAGAAAAATAAAAAAATTACACAAATATTTAAAAAAGGAAACCATATACATACAACTTGTTGCCCCAAATAATGTTTTAGACACGTATTTTGTTAAATAATTATAATACAGTTTCCGTGTTATCACAAGACAAACACAAAAAAACCCCCATTTCCCTCTACAACCATAGAAAACCTTCACAAAACCACCCTTAGAGCAAGAAAAAAAATTCAACTCCCCCATTCATGTAATATCTGTTCAGCATTCACAACACTTGGTTTTTCTGGTTTTCATTCATTTACTGTAATCGTCTCTCTAAAGCTTCACTACATTAATTAAACATAAAAGTTTATTTTCATACATACTACGGGTTTTCTGTAGATTCCATTACAATTATTTCATTATTATTATATTTTTTTTTCTTTTAATTTAACATCATTAATATTGTCATTGTTGCTATTTCTCTTTAAAGAAACACATTTAAAGTTTCTAACAAAGTTTTATTTTTCACTCTAGTTACATTACAAAGTGGCCTATATTGTATCAGCCATGTCAATTAGCCATGTTAGAAATGTTAAACATGTTGTGTTTTGTTGCTTCATGTTCTAAATGCTGTTTTTTGCCATGTTTGTTTAAAGTGTGGAATGTGTTTGTGGAATTTTTGCTGTTGTCTCTTCGTTTTAAACATTTAATTGAATTATTAATAATTAAAATGTTGCAAGAGTCTAAAAGGAGATAAAAGGGTTTAAATCGAAATTTGTTTGCGGGGAGAAGGGTTATTAATTCCTTTGTTATGTTAAAGAGCAAAATGTTAATGAGTTCATTGCCCTTTTAAGTATATATGTATTTCAGCAAAAACTTTACCTATATATAAACACTGATCTACGATTTGGATTCTTAATATATCTGTAGACCTCAAGATGTTGCGCTTGGATAAAAAATCAAGAAATTTAATATACATACGTATTCTAGCAAAAACTTGGTAATGACATTCGCTTACTTAATAACATACTTTACATTAATTACTACTTATAGTCATAATTACAGAGAAGTAGTTTAAAAACGACTTATTAATAACATGATATATAAATGGTTATCTATTCAGTGGTCATATACCTCGCAAAGCTAAGGTACGTAAATTTAAACGTTTTTCAACCAATTTACACTAGTTAGTTTGCTGATTGCTTGTAATCGTTTAAGTCATTATTTAAAAATGATTTAATTTCCATCCGTCGTATGTATATTCATATTTCAATTCTTCCAGCTCTTCAAAAGTATGCTTCCTTTGATATCTATGTTACTAGAAGGTTATTGTTAGGAAGTTAATATGATAAAGCTTCGAATAAAGCTACTACGTTCCTCTTAGTCAGTGATAGTCGCTTGCGTTGTATTCAGATCGGCATTGGACCAAGTGGATGAATCTAAACAGGACTCCAGGACTCCTACCTAAATCTAACTTAGAATTACAATCCGAAAAGATAAATTCTGTGAATCACGGCCGTCTAACGACTAATTATGAGATACCAGTGTAATCCGTTGTTATTTCTTCAAACCTCATCGGCTGGACTTATTGGCTGATATATACATACAATACAATCCGACAACAATACATCTGCTCCCGGTCGGCTAATGAGTACTTATGAAAAAAACAATACTTACGAATGCATTCCGATAAGATTAATTCTTGAACTCTCATTCGGATAACTACGATTTATTGGTTAGCCGGTATTCATAAACGATATTAATCGTTTATTTTATGTTTATAATACATACATATTATCCATACAACTTCCTACAATAGGTCATTAGCAACTTTATTAAATGGGGGTAAGATTACACAAGCCAACAAAATTTCAATCCAGAGACCAAAGTATACTTTTCTAAAGTCGAAAGATAGGACTTTCAGATGACATAATAGATTTTAAAAATAAAGTTATTCTCGGGCTGTTATAGTGGCTAAAAAACGAGGTAGTTTTCAAACTTCATTACACGATATCTGGAAAACCTGGAAAGCCGATCATTTCATGTCACGGTTTTGTAAGATTTGTGAATCCCGAGATTTTCTGTATCGAGTTTTTCGTTTGTCATAACCAAAAGATTTATTTGGCAGAAGGAAAACTGTCTTTGCATTAAGGAATATTCGTGTTCAGTTTTCCGATTTAGAGCTTTCAAGAATTTCTGGATTGGTATTTCACTTTTGGTATCTCTAGTAGTATTTATTTTTATTCATTTTTTTTGTTTGATTTTAGAACCTAATGACCACGGATTGAAATATTTCATTCAACATTATAATTCCTATAAAAATAGTCAGTTTATATAATACTCTGAATCGGGATTTCCTGTTTATCATCTATGTGGTTAGTCGGGCAATAACGTATTTTTTTATATATAAAGACATAAATTCTTGTTTGAGAGTCTTATTACGATTTCCACTATAACATTCGTTTTCGACATCCCTTCAAATAACATTCAAACAAAATTTCCATTTACCTTTTAAATGCTGTACAAATGCATTAATTAATGTTCTAAAAAACAAACTTTTTTTACAATACAAATTTTTTGAAAAACATTCTTTTGTTAAATTTAAAAAATAAATAAACTTACCGTTTGTTACCCTTAAATTGAGCTACTTCAGCATAGCGTCTACCCATGGGAGCCTCTTGAGGACTTAACAAAGCATCACATGGTGGTAAACTACGTGGTTGAGCATCCACATCATCTAAACCCTCATTATGCTCACGCACCACAACTTTCGCATCTTCATCGTCATCCTCCTCCTCACCATCATCAATATTACCCTCATCGGCATCAGTGGAATTACCACCATTTACGGCATCTTGTGCTTTAGCATTAACATAATTTTCATATTTCTGCCTTAACGAATAGTCATCTATACAGGAGGAGGCATTGGAAACACAATTTTTCCTTTCTGATTCCAAATCATCTATAATATTACCATTTTCCAAATCTTGATAATCATCATCGAGTATGACATCATCTCCAGAGGAGCTGGATTTTGAAGAAGTATTAGAGGAGTTAGTAGTGGCTGAACTATTTGAGCGGGACACACAACTATCTACACTGGCCAGAGAATTACGATTACTGGACTTTTTTACATTAAGATTTTTATGTTCATTTAAATCCTCTTCATCGGTACAAGAGTGATTCGAACATATAGAAGATTCTAAAGATTTTGAACCAGATTTATCTAGTGTTTTCTCTTCATCGGTAATAAGTTCATTGCAATTCTCGTGATCTATGGTGGAAGAACTCATATTGTGTGTGATGTTAGTGGGGTAATCATCATCGGGTGAATCTTTTTGGGGTACTATAATAAGGGAGGTGCGTTTTCTTAGGGATTCATCTTTGGCATCTATGTTTTTTGTTAAGGTTTTATCCGATTTACTCATAACAATAACCTCAACTTTGGAATTATCATTAAGACAATCATCGGAACTGTTGTTGCTTTTACTGTTGTTGGTGCTGGCAGTAATGCGGGAGTTTAGTGTATCATTTAAAATATCGTTAGACATTTTGGAGGATTTGTGGGTTGAATTTTTGATTTTTTAAAATTTTAGTTTTTTTTTCTATTTAATTTAACATTTTTAAAGTCTTTTTTATTATAGTTTTTCTTTTTCTCAATATTTTTTTTAAATTTCTTGCGGGATCTGAAAATTTTTGAAATATTTTTTTTTGGTTTTTAGAGTTTTTTTGTACTAAAAAAATATCATTATGTGTTTTATTTCCTTATCGAAGTCTTCTTCAATTCTTGTTAATTTTATATTTATTTATTTATTTTATAAGGTTTCATCATAAACTTATTAAATTTTAACACTTGTCAATCATTTTTGCATTTATTTATTTCATCGTTTATGTCACATTTCATTTTTATTTAATTTCTTTTTATAACATTATATATTTTCTTTCATTATTATTTAGTATCTTAAAAATAAATATTGCTAACCCCCCCCCCCCTCCTTTACTACCAAATCCACTCGTTTACCAGTAGAGTATAAATTTCATAAATTGTAAAAAAAATATTCATTTTCATATTTTTTGAATATTTAATTTCAAAACTTTGTAAACGTCTCAGGAAAGAGACTCAGTCATCATTATATACCAGTCAGTTATTCCTACAACTCACCACACATGTTCAAGTACAAGTATTTTGTTGTTGTTATACGTTTTGAAATTGATATTTTTTCGTTGTTGTTGTTGTTACTTTTAAGAGTCTTTTTTTATATACATATGTATATATAAAACGCACAGAAGAGGTGTCAAATTTGATCGCTTATTATTTATGTTTGATGAATATTAAATAATATATATATATATATATATTTTTCTTTATTTGTGGTCTGTGTCATTCCTCATATGCACTTCCACAAATGTGTGGAAAGTAAAAAAAATCAAAAAAAAAAAAAAAAAAAAAAAAACAATTTGAAATGGTATGTTAAGCGAAACGAAAAAGTCACCCTTCTTTTAATGTCACATCAAAATTCTTTAGGGGAATTGTATGTTAAAACGGACTGACTTCAATTGTCAGTTGACATATGGTGGCAGTAATGAGGGTGTTGAGATGTTTTGTCGATTTTATATATTTTCCAACAATAAGAATGTAAAAAGCTCAAGGCTGTTGGTAGTAAATTCATGCATATTCTAAAACGCTTTTAAATATTTATATTTTGATTATAGAAAATGTTACAAGTTTTAGATATTTACATAAAACTGAATTGAAAAGTAGATTTTGCAATTTGTAACAACTGTAACGAAAGGATTTTAAAACAACTATAACCAATTTAATTTATTCTAATTGTATGTTTTAAGCGAAAATTAAAAATTTTCAATTTAAAACGAATTTTTTGTTGAAAAAGGTTTTTCAGTGAAGTTTTTGCTTAGTAATCCCTTGAGTCATTTAAACTTAAACTCGAGTGCTAGTGTCGGTGTCGATACTTATAACGAATCTTAACAACTTCCATTTAATACAATTAAATCGATTTCGCTAAAGAAAGACTACCAAGGGAGAAATACATACATATGTATCTCTCTCAGTATTATTCGGGTCAAAAGACGTATCTATAGCAAAAGCTGACATGTCTTACGAAGTTCAAATTAAAGTAGTGACAAAGCTCACACATACTGGGTGGGTGTGTCTGTGTATCTGCAGAATAAAGTCTTTAGTAAGGCCTCTATACTGCATCTTTTCCCCGCTGGGTCTCAACCTATACTTGCTGTTTATAGCTGTTTGAGTCAATCAATGTCTGAATTAAAGTTAGAAATAAAACATTTCAACCTCAAGATCGATTTGAAAAAACTGAGAGACTTACGTTCGGTATTAAATCAGGGTCCGAATTACCGCATATGTGATCGAACAAGCGTTCGTATAGTAAACACATTTCGAAATTAAATGAACTAGACTTTTGTTCGAATGCCGATCGAATTACGATCAATTTTACTTGATCACATGAGGTATTCGGCTTCAGAATAACATCTCCTTTAAAACTTTCAATTTCATAACGGACTTTAAGAGTGAAACATTATTTAAGAAAACAGAGTTAAGGTCTTCATGATCTTGGTAATATATAATTTTGGATTCCGCTATAAACGGTAGAGGCACATTTATTACATGTTGATTTAAAGAAAATCTTTAAGTCGATCTATATCTTCATATAAGAAGCTGGAGACTTTGAAATCTGAGATTAAAGTTGAGTTAAAGTTTAACAGCTTTAATTGTCTTCAGCAGTATAAATATAGAGTTTTAACGATCTTTACCAGGCTATATAGTCTGGATTCCACCAGTCAAAATATGACCTTACTTTGAGATAAAATTAATGCAAAAGGTTATTGCAGACAAAGTATAACTTTTTTTTAACCCTGAGACCAAACTTTTCTAAGAAACTGTTCTAAATCTAATCTGACCTCAGAATTTCTACATCATATCTGCGATTTAAGATATCGTGTTCTAGAGTTTAAAAAAACGCCATTTTTGGCTCTTTTTGAGACGTTATAACAGCGCCAAAATAACTTTATATATAAAATATTGTATGCCATCTGTAAGTCCATTCTGTCAGATTCGGATTCAGTGCTGCTCAATCCTTTAGAAAAGTATAACTTGGTCTCAGCGTTTCGACTTTTTTCTTCAAATTTTAACTCAGACCTGAATTGCGACTGATCTTGACATATTCATATCGAACTCATTTTGAGAAAAAACACATGTTATTAGTATAAACAAGACCGATCAGAACGATGTCCAACGAAGAATGACATAAATATAGAATATTTTTAAAGATTTCTGACAGACTTATCAACTCATTTTAGAAGCAAACAAACATATGACTAGTTTAAACCAGACCGATCAGAACGATCTCCAGCAAGAATGACTAAAATGTAGAATATTTTTTGGATTTCTTAAACTTATCAACTCGTTTCAGAACTATCAAACAGACGACTAGTTTTCTGTCGGTTCTCCTCCATATTGGGAAAGTACTTAGAGACTCCGATCTCTAAGCTAACGAATTATTTTCCCCCTTTCAAAAGCATTTCTTTTCAACTTTTAATATATTTTTCTTTAAATAAAATGCAAATTATTTTTATACATCACGTCCACAGCCAGTAATAATCGTAACAATATTTGACAACATTAAGATTTGTTTTAAAATAATAAAAAATAAAACTCATGACAACAGTTGTCATTTATTGCAAAAAAACTCCACATTATTATAAATACATTTAATATTTATTAAATAACATTTAAAATGTTATTAAATGTCCATTAAAAGTTTATTATATTTTGACAAATGACTTTAACATAATTTCAAATAAAATAATAGAAAATTGTCTTTGTAAATGATTAAAATTTAAAATGAAAATAATGATGTAGTAAATACTGTCTAAGTCATTTTGTTAACTTTGAGGAAATTTTGCTAAATTATGATATTTTAAAAATAATAATTTTATTTCTTAATAAAAAAGACATTCATTCATTGTTCAACAGAGGCCTGAAGGTATGGAGTATATGGTTACCCATTACTTAATACCAATAAGTAACTGCTGGTTACTTTCAGAGTTGCATTTTTCAGTGCCATAAGGAATTCAACTGTTTCATAAATTGAACTGTTTTAATAAGAACAAAATTTACTTTTTGTACCCTACACCACTATAGTGGTGCATTTGAGCCAAAAATATTGCTCCTACACCCACCTCAAGTATCAGAATCACTTTCTGGGTAGATTTAGCTATGTCCGTCCGTCCGTCTGTCTGTCTGTCCGTCTGTGTGTCCATGTAAACCTTGTGCAATTTTCAAGATAATTTGATGGAATTTGGCACATACTCTTCTCTTTACCCAAGCCTATTGAAAATGGTTAAAATCGTATAGCCCCCATACAACCGTACTCCCCGAATGTTCTTGTATCACTTCAAAAATCGACAAAACTTAGTTTTATGTAAGTCTTAATGATATTGCTGATTTTCGTAATGATCGGGCCTTATTTGATCCTATCCGCCATACTAAGTCCCCTTCAGAAAATGACTTAACGGTCAAAATTTAGAAAATTTCTGAATTAAGGCAAAAATTAAATTAAATATGTATTATTAATAAAATTATCAAAATTTTTAACATAATCACTAGTGTAGGGTGTCATATGATCGGCAATGCCCGACTATAAATTCTTACTTGTTTAAAATGAGAATTTTTAAAAGTATTGAGTAATCAAAATGTTAAATACTTTACAACACTTTTATTCAATTTACTTTTCTTTAGTTTAAACAATCTGGTCATTCACTCTTTTTCATTAATTATTTCTGCTTAAATTTATTTCTCCACCAAGTTTTTGTGTAAATTGTATTGTTTACTATATTTTGTTTAAAAACCAATTATTATTGATTTTGTTTGATTATCTAGTTTTTTAAGTTTAACTCTCTTTTTTAATAAGATTTTTTCCTCTACAGTTAAATGTTTGTCTGTCTGTCTGACCGCCCGTCTGTCAGTCTATTTATCTTGCTGCTGCTGTTGTGAAAATGTTTAACCATTAATCACTTTCGATTTCAAGTTTTTAGCCAATAATTGTTTAGCCATTTAATATTTACTCGTTTATATGAAATCGACCAAAAAGTAATTATTGGGAGAAAATAATTTTATGTAATTTTTTTCCTACCATTTTTTTACACAATTAACCAAGAGATTTATGGGTGGCTGTATGAACAGTTTTGAAAAGAAAACAAGTAAATTAAACTAATTGTAGACTTTTGAAATTGGTTTGTTAAAGTTTAAAGCAGGTTTATTTAACAGGTATATGCGAGGGCTGAAATATAAGTTATGAGAAGATCTTATAAACAGTTTTACACTTTTTTAAAAGTTATTTTTAAATTGACTTTTTTATATAGAATTAAAAAAATACTTTTTTCACCAATTATATCAAATGACTGCATATGACCTAGTCTTTAATAACTTTTTTATATAATTTTTTATTAAACTTAACGAAAGGAGTTTTTTCTTATTCACAACTAAAAAAAATTGCCCATTACATTTCTTTGCATAAATTTAATGATTATTCAATTAAGTTTTCCCATATTTTGGGTCCCATATCTATAACGTGCCCAACTAATTTCGTATGCAAACATTGTTTGGTTCAATGGCTAAAAATTAAGTTAAATAAATATGTATGGCGCCAGTTATGTTGTGTTTTATTTTTTAACATTTTTTTTCTAAATTGTTTTATAAACAACTAATAAATATGTTTTGTATACAACCACAAACCATCTGTATTGCTGAATACAATTATGTTGTTTTATATGCCAGATAAAAATTTAAAATTATTATTTGAGGTTTTTTTTTTTTTTAAACCAAAACATATTGAAAATAAATATTGTTATTAAACAAATATGGTGCAGTGAATGAACTTATTTGCAACTTGTACATTTGTATATAATGGATTTGCATGGTTATTTTGAAAATATTAGTTATTAGTTGAGAAAAATTATAAGGAAAGTTGAAAGAAAATAGAAACTGGAATGTTGTTCATTTAGATGATGATTTATAAAAGATAAAAAAAATGAAATTGAAATAAAGAGTTTTGCTAACTAAAAAGGTCTTCAAGGTCCATAGTCTATAGTCTAGTCTATAGTCTAGTCTATAGTCTAGTCTATAGTCTAGTCTAGTCTAGTCTACTATAGTCTAGTCTATAGTCTAGTCTATAGTCTAGTCTATAGTCTAGTCTATAGTCTAGTCTATAGTCTAGTCTATAGTCTAGTCTATAGTCTAGTCTATAGTCTAGTCTATAGTCTAGTCTATAGTCTAGTCTATAGTCTAGTCTATAGTCTAGTCTATAGTCTAGTCTATAGTCTAGTCTATAGTCTAGTCTATAGTCTAGTCTATAGTCTAGTCTATAGTCTAGTCTATAGTCTAGTCTATAGTCTAGTCTATAGTCTAGTCTATAGTCTAGTCTATAGTCTAGTCTATAGTCTAGTCTATAGTCTAGTCTATAGTCTAGTCTATAGTCTAGTCTATAGTCTAGTCTATAGTATAATCTATAGTCTAGTCTATAGTCTAGTCTATAGTCTAGTCTATAGTCTAATCTATAGTCTAGTCTATAGTCTAGTCTATAGTCTAGTCTATAGTCTAGTCTAGTCTATAGTCTAGTCTAGTCTATAGTCTAGTCTAGTCTATAGTCTAGTCTAGTCTAGTCTATAGTCTAGTCTAGTCTATAGTCTAGTCTAGTCTATAGTCTAGTCTAGTCTATAGTCTAGTCTAGTCTATAGTCTAGTCTAGTCTATAGTCTAGTCTAGTCTATAGTCTAGTCTATAGTCTAGTCTATAGTCTAGTCTATAGTCTAGTCTATAGTCTAGTCTATAGTCTAGTCTATAGTCTAGTCTATAGTCTAGTCTATAGTCTAGTCTATAGTCTAGTCTATAGTCTAGTCTATAGTCTAGTCTATAGTCTAGTCTATAGTCTAGTCTATAGTCTAGTCTATAGTCTAGTCTATAGTCTAGTCTATAGTCTAGTCTATAGTCTAGTCTATAGTCTAGTCTATAGTCTAGTCTATAGTCTAGTCTATAGTCTAGTCTATAGTCTAGTCTATAGTCTAGTCTATAGTCTAGTCTATAGTCTAGTCTATAGTCTAGTCTATAGTCTAGTCTATAGTCTAGTCTATAGTCTAGTCTATAGTCTAGTCTAGTCTAGTCTAGTCTATAGTCTAGTCTATAGTCTAGTCTATAGTCTAGTCTATAGTCTAGTCTATAGTCTAGTCTATAGTCTAGTCTATAGTCTAGTCTATAGTCTAGTCTATAGTCTAGTCTATAGTCTAGTCTATAGTCTAGTCTATAGTCTAGTCTATAGTCTAGTCTATAGTCTAGTCTATAGTCTAGTCTATAGTCTAGTCTATAGTCTAGTCTATAGTCTAGTCTATAGTCTAGTCTATAGTCTAGTCTATAGTCTAGTCTATAGTCTAGTCTATAGTCTAGTCTATAGTCTAGTCTATAGTCTAGTCTATAGTCTAGTCTATAGTCTAGTCTATAGTCTAGTCTATAGTCTAGTCTATAGTCTAGTCTATAGTCTAGTCTATAGTCTAGTCTATAGTCTAGTCTAGTCTAGTCTATAGTCTAGTCTATAGTCTAGTCTATAGTCTAGTCTATAGTCTAGTCTATAGTCTAGTCTATAGTCTAGTCTATAGTCTAGTCTATAGTCTAGTCTAGTCTATAGTCTAGTCTATAGTCTAGTCTATAGTCTAGTCTATAGTCTAGTCTATAGTCTAGTCTATAGTCTAGTCTATAGTCTAGTCTATAGTCTAGTCTATAGTCTAGTCTATAGTCTAGTCTATAGTCTAGTCTATAGTCTAGTCTATAGTCTAGTCTATAGTCTAGTCTATAGTCTAGTCTATAGTCTAGTCTATAGTCTAGTCTATAGTCTAGTCTATAGTCTAGTCTATAGTCTAGTCTATAGTCTAGTCTATAGTCTAGTCTATAGTCTAGTCTATAGTCTAGTCTATAGTCTAGTCTATAGTCTAGTCTATAGTCTAGTCTATAGTCTAGTCTATAGTCTAGTCTATAGTCTAGTCTATAGTCTAGTCTATAGTCTAGTCTATAGTCTAGTCTATAGTCTAGTCTATAGTCTAGTCTATAGTCTAGTCTATAGTCTAGTCTATAGTCTAGTTCTATAGTCTAGTCTATAGTCTAGTCTATAGTCTAGTCTATAGTCTAGTATAGTCTAGTCTATAGTCTAGTCTATAGTCTAGTCTATCTAGTCTATAGTCTAGTCATAGTCTAGTCTATAGTCTCTAGTCTATATAGTCTAGTCTATAGTCTAGTCTATAGTCTAGTCTATAGTCTAGTCTATAGTCTAGTCTATAGTCTAGTCTATAGTCTAGTCTATAGTCTAGTCTATAGTCTAGTCTATAGTCTAGTCTATAGTCTAGTCTATAGTCTAGTCTATAGTCTAGTCTATAGTCTAGTCTATAGTCTAGTCTATAGTCTAGTCTATAGTCTAGTCTATAGTCTAGTCTATAGTCTAGTCTATAGTCTAGTCTATAGTCTAGTCTATAGTCTAGTCTATAGACTAGTCTATAGTCTAGTCTATAGTCTAGTCTGTAGTCTAGTCTATAGTCTAGTCTGTAGTCTAGTCTATAGTCTAGTCTATAGTCTAGTCTATAGTCTAGTCTATAGTCTAGTCTATAGTCTAGTCTATAGTCTAGTCTATAGTCTAGTCTAGTCTTATGAATCTTTTCTAATCTGACCACTTGACTTTATTTCGAGCATTCGAAAGATCAAGGAAGTGATTGTCCGATAAGAAGGCGAGAGTGAAATTCTTCAACAACTCTAAATTTTTAAAGTTTTTAAAAAATTTAAATTTTGTAAAATACATACTATTATTTGCTACAAACAAACAAATTAAATTACTAAAACTAATTTAAAATTTTTATATCAATTTCTCCAAATGCATTCATAATATACAAAAATTGCATTAACATTTCCTTCTGAACAACAACAACAATGTTGCATATTATTATCATCTATCTCATGGCCAATAACAGAGAAAAATACAACAAAATTTTTGTTAATTACATAAATTGCATTTTGTTTTTTTTTTCTACATACCAAAAATGGCATGAAAATTATATTAAATTATAGATTCGTGAGTAAAACTTTTATTTATACCATTTTTGGTTTATTATAAAAAAAAATCTCATTTAAATAAACTCCAACACGAAATTGAATACATCAATTAGTTTTAATAGCTCGAACAATGTTATAATGTAATTATTTTTAACAATTGTTAAATTTTTAGTTCAATTACATTTTACATGTTCTATTAATTAAAAGTGATTTTTTTTCTTTTTAAACAAAAATAATAATAATATTGGTTTAATTATATTGTTTTAAGGGTAAATGGAAACAAATTCGTGACTATTTATAGGAAATTTATAAATTTAATAATGTTTTTAAAGCAAAACTTTGCTATAAATAGGTGTAACGTCATGTTTAGTTAACAAATACTATTACAAAAATGTGGCAGGGAAAAATGCAATTTGTAACCACAAAAGAAATGTAGCAAAAGTAATTTTTTTTATAATGTTTCAAAATTTAATAAATATTAGAAAATATAACATTTTGAATTAAAACTTGAGAGTTTTATAAAAATTATAAAAAACCTAAGTTAGCATATTTTACATCTAAACCCTATGTAACGTATATGATAAATATTTTCATTAAATTTGTAGTTTTTGATAGTGACATTCATTTCATTGCCTAAATTTTAATCGATAATCAATTAAAAACTCATTACAAATTATTGACAAGGGGATTTCTAAGACCCTAAAAATTCTTTTCATGTTTTCTTTTTTAAAACTAACAAAGTGTGAACATTTTCAAATTTGACAGTTAAAGAAAAAAAATACTATTAAAAAATTTGAATTTAAAATAGATTTCTATTTTCAATATTATCCGTCTACCCCTCTAACCCCTACTCAAAGTATTTTTGAAATAGATAAAAAGGGTATATTTGTATGTATTTACCAAAAACATGAGTGTGAGTTTAATTTAACCCCTAATAAGAAATTTAATTGTGTATTGAAATTCTTGTCCAAAAATAATTCTTTTAAAAACAATTGTGGGCTTTGGGTTTTGTTACTCAATTGCTCTTAAATGTGCGGATGGTCGGATGGTTGTTTGTGCTACACGTGCCAAAGTCATAATTTATGATTAAATTAGAAAATTGAAAAAAAAAAACATGTTTGAAATGTATTGCCATTCAGAGCTAATATTTAATGACAAATGTGCTAAAAATTGTCAAAACATTACTAAAGGGAAAAAGTCATATATGATACAAATATGGGGGTGTTGACAGTCAAAGTTGCTAAAATAGAAGACAATAGGGAGCAAAACAAAATTTGCCTCAAAATAGAATTATGATTATCAAAAATCATTTTTGGAGATTTGAAGGAAAAAAATCGATTTTTTAAATCGTTATTTTAAGTGAAACATTGGATTTTTAGTGAAAAATCTTCTTTTAGTGAAAAATTAAGAATTTGAGAAAAAATTGTACTTTTAACGCTTGAAGAAGACATTATATTTGGGATCAGCGTTTCGACATATTCTGTGTCTGCTACTGGTATTTGCTCTAATGTTCCGCTTGACCAAGATATTATATCTGGGACCAGCGTTTCAAAGCTTCCGACATATTCTGTGTCTGCTATGCGATTAGGCACGTCCGATGATTGTGTATAACATTCCAATTTGTCCAGTATATATTGATAACCGCTTTTGGCCAGTTCGTCTAAAGTAAAGAGCCGTTCGGCTTTAAGCGCCTCCTCATATATTAAATATGTTTCAATAGGGGGAATATCTAGTAATGTTTCCAAAGCCTTAGTTGAATTAGTACACTTGGCACCACGTTTACCCAAGCAGCATGTGATCTGAACTGATCTGAACTGTAGTAGTTTGATATTACACACTTTTTGTCCAAAGCAGTCCACCAGATTATTGAAGCATAAGTTAGAATTGGTCTAATTACACTTTCATACAGCCAATTTGTCATAGTAGTAGTAAGACCCCATTTCATGCCTATAGTTCTTCTATATATCACCCAGCACCGATGTGCCTTATTGATCCTATCCCATATGTGGTGTCTCCAGCTAGAATTGGTCTAATTACACTTTTATAAAGCCATTTTGTACGACTAAGACCCTATTTCATGCCTATAGTTCCCCTACATGTCTCCAGCTATAATTGGTCTAATTACACTTTCAAACAGCCAATTTGTCATAGTATGACTAAGACCCATTTCATGCCTAAATATCGTCCAGCACCGATGTGCCTTATTGATCCTATCCTAAATGTGATATATCCATTTTTTGAAAAATTTATTTTTTTTGTGACAAATAGTAATTTTAGTGAAAAATCGTATTTTTAGTAAAAATTTGGAATTATAGTGAAATATAGGATCTTTAGTGAAAAATCGTATTTTAGAGAAAAATCAATAGGTCGAGGAAAAATTGGATTTTTAATGGAAATTTGGCGAAATTTTTAGTGATAAATCTAATTTTCAGTGACAAGTCAAATTTTTAGTGAAAATTTGGATTTTTGAAGAAGTTACGAAAAAATTAAACTTTTAATGGAAATTTGCTTAACAATTTGGTCTTTGTGAAATCTTTTAATTTTAGGTTAAAACTGGGATTAAATCTATGTTTAGGCGATATATAAGATTTTAGGTAAAGCCCTCAGATTTTTGGAGAAAGTCTTTGTTTTAGTTAACGTGACATATATAAGTAAAAAAAATTCAGATTTTGAGTGAATTTTATGTTTGTTTTTGATTTTTAAAGAAAATTTTAATTTTAATTCAAAGTGCTTTTCTTGACAAATTAGAACTATCAAATGAAAATATGTGCCAAATATCTCTCTCGGATGAACTCTCTTAAAGATAATAAGTATGTATTCGTGTTAAAGAACTTATCGTTTGATGTTGGCGCTAGAACGGTTTAGTGATCTCGTTCATATGAATTGCGGATCTTTATAAAAGTGATCTAGAACTTATCCGCAGATCATTTTGCTAATACGTATAAAACATGTTTTATCTTGTTAGCACAAGTTACAGATGGTAAAAACTCGATTTGTAAGCATCAAAGTTAATTTTACTAATTCACCGAAAATCAGCTATCATATCAGCACAGACATTTATCGATCTTACTGGCCAATTAACAGTTCCAAAAGTTCTTTCAATATGTGGATAAGAAAACGATGCGAAAACTTGAGCGTTCGTTCTCTTAAAGAGAATATTTAAATAGTTTGGGAGAATTTATTGCCCTTAAGTCCTGGTTTAAATTTAAGATTTGATAGAAAAGATCGAAAATAATCACGAGCAAAGGCTTCACAGAAACTTATCTTGATCATAAATTGCTCGATTTTGGAGGCCAAAAAGTGAGCTTGTCTTTCCGTTAATTTAAGGAACTTAAAGTTCTACAAATGACTACTGCTCTTCTAGTTACCAACTCTGTATATAATTTTGTTCTTTAGTATTTGTATAGATTTCAAAGACAACTGGTAAATGTATTTAATCATATTAGTTATAACGAACCCTTCTCGCTTTAAAAATCCTTTAAAAGGGAAGCAAACATGAATTTTTTCTAAAGTCAAAAATACTGCTGAGTTTTTAACTGGTGTATGACCTTTAATTTTCTATGTATATTTTCTATATAAATTTAAAAGCACTGTCATGTTACTTTTATTTGCTGGTTTGTTTTACACACTTCTATTGAAATAAATACTGTTTTTTTGTTTTGAATTTTTTAAAGCCTCTTTAAGGCATAAATCATGGTCTAAAAAGGAGAAGGAGTTTAATGAATTATATTAATAGAAAAAGGGTTGAAATGTTAGAATATTTTAAAGGACAGGGAAAGATGAGGTAAAGGGCTTTAAACAGGGAATATGTTGAAAGTAAAAATAGCAACAAAATTTGCCAAACTTAAAGTTAACGCAACAAATTTTTAAAATTTGAATTACGCAAATACATATAAACAAATATATTTGAGTAACGGTTAACTATTTCTAATAAAAATTTTAAACTTTGAAGTCAATTTGTATAAACACGATGTGTTACCGTTTGTCTAAGGTATATTTATTCAAAGTCCTAGTCATGTCCGTCCGTCTATCTGTTAAAAGCATGATAGGGTCCTAGCAGGTGGGTGCTGAATCAAATCTTCTCCATAGATATGGGCAACGATTTCGCTGAATAAGAGAGTTATATAGACGAATAAAACTTTCGTTCTTCTTTACATTATTTGGATTTTGTGACATATCGAATTTTTGCACTAAGCTCTCAATATATTTGAATTCTTAAACATTGCAACTAGCTTTAAACCATTTCTAACTTCTCATTCTGTTCCAATTATAGTATTCAAACTATTTTTTTCTCCCACCAATCAATATATCACAACGAAAAAATTTCATTAAAAAAATTCTTGAAATTCCATTTATATATTTATCTAATTTCCATATGAAATTTTTAATCCTCTAAAAAACAGTCATGTGTAAAATTCACAAATATACCCATCAAATTTTCATAATACCAACACACGATAATTTCCAGCGATATGAATGTAACCCAAACCATAATTGTCATATAGTAAATCATTCCATAAACAGCGTGTCAATAAGATGATTAAGGCATTATAAAATTATCCACTAAAAACAGATACACATATTCTGTCTTGCAAAAAGAAAAAAAAAAAAAAACATTGTAAATTGAGATCCATTCAGTATAATACAAAACCCAACCAAATCAAATGAAATGAATTGAAACCGAACCAAGTCAAACAAATAGCAGAGCAACCACACCCAGTTATTAAAAAGCAGTAGAGCAAAATTATCGCATAGAAACAGTTGCAAAAAAAATATATTACAAATCCCATACATATTATATACAATTTTATACTTCCATATATAGAACATTGTTACAAAAAAAAAAAAACTATTTGAAAACAATTGCTGTTTGTTAGGAAAATCGTTTTCTTTTTTTTTTTTTTGGGAAAATAGATTTTTCCAACGTTAAAAACTAACGATGGTTTTCTTGTATTTTCTTTATGGAAGTTGTAAAGCTGTGTTGTAATAAAAAAATTTGTTTTAGTGTGTGCCTTCACCAAAATGTCAAGAACTTTGATTTAATGTCATGTTATGGTACAAATAGTTGTTAACTTTATACTTTTCAATTGCTAAACGAGTAAATTCTTACATCCCTGTATAGTTCGCTGTATATTTTGATATAGTTTAGTGGACTTGTAGTTTTTTCAGGGTTGAAAATATTTGTGTGTAAGTTTTTTTTGTAGTTCGCGCGGTGTTTGGATTGAAGTAAATCGTTGAAAATAAAGAAACGTGTGAACTGAGCTCTGTTGAAAATAGTAGAGGCTAAGAAATCTATATTGAATTGCTGGGCAAATCACGCACATGCTAGGCAAAAGTTTTACAAAAGTCGTCAGAGAAAACTACACAATTTCTCATCATTTAATAAGATCACAAACAATTGAAGATGAATATACATATAAGACAATCCCAATACAAATTTTCTGTTTTTTTCTTAAATAGGGTTATTTGCGATATTCTCGCGAATACTCACGAGCAAAAACCAATATTAGCTTAAGTTATCTCTATTGTCTAATCTGTAGTCTAGTCTATAGTCTAGTCTGTAGTCTAGTCTATATCCTAGTCTATAGTGTAGTCTATAGTCTAGTCTATAGTGTAGTCTATAGTCTAGTCTATAGTCTAGTCTATAGTCTAGTCTATAGTCTAGTCTATAGTCTAGTCTATAGTCTAGTCTATAGTCTAGTCTATAGTCTAGTCTATAGTCTAGTCTATAGTCTAGTCTATAGTCTAGTCTATAGTCTAGTCTATAGTCTAGTCTATAGTCTAGTCTATAGTCTAGTCTATAGTCTAGTCTATAGTCTAGTCTATAGTCTAGTCTATAGTCTAGTCTATAGTCTAGTCTATAGTCTAGTCTATAGTCTAGTCTATAGTCTAGTCTATCGTTTAGTCTATAGTCTAGTCTATCGTCTAGTCTATCGTCTAGTCTATAGTCTAGTCTATCGTCTAGTCTATAGTCTAGTCTATCGTCTAGTCTATCGTCTAGTCTATCGTCTAGTCTATCGTCTAGTCTATCGTCTAGTCTATCGTGTAGTCTATCGTCTAGTCTATAGTCTAGTCTATAGTATAGTCTATAGTCTAGTCTATAGTCTAGTCTATAGTCTAGTCTATCGTCTAGTCTATCGTCTAGTCTATAGTCTAGTCTATAGTATAGTCTATAGTCTAGTCTATAGTCTAGTCTATAGTCTAGTCTATAGTCTAGTCTATAGTCTAGTCTATAGTCTATAGTCTAGTCTATAGTCTAGTCTATAGTCTAGTCTATAGTCTAGTCTATAGTCTAGTATTCTAGTCTATAGTCTAGTCTATAGTCTAGTCTATAGTCTAGTCTATAGTCTAGTCTATAGTCTAGTCTATAGTCTAGTCTATAGTCTAGTCTATAGTCTAGTCTATAGTCTAGTCTATAGTCTAGTCTATAGTCTAGTCTATAGTCTAGTCTATAGTCTAGTCTATAGTCTAGTCTATAGTCTAGTCTATAGTCTAGTCTATAGTCTAGTCTATAGTCTAGTCTATAGTCTAGTCTATAGTCTAGTCTATAGTCTAGTCTATAGTCTAGTCTATAGTCTAGTCTATAGTCTATAGTCTAGTCTATAGTCTAGTCTATAGTCCTAGTCTATAGTCCTAGTCTATAGTCTAGTCTATAGTCTAGTCTATAGTCTAGTCTATAGTCTAGTCTATAGTCTAGTCTATAGTCTAGTCTATAGGCTAGTCATAGTCTAGTCTATAGTCTAGTCTATAGTCTAGTCTATAGTCTAGTCTATAGTCTAGTCTATAGTCTAGTCTATAGTCTAGTCTATAGTCTAGTCTATAGTCTAGTCCTATAGTCTAGTCTATAGTCTAGTCTAGTCTAGTCTATAGTCTAGTCTATAGTCTAGTCTATAGTCTAGTCTATAGTATGCTATAGTCTAGTCTATAGTCTAGTCTATAGTCTAGTCTATAGTCTAGTCTATAGTCTAGTCCTAGCTAGTCTAGTCTAGTCTTAGTCTAGTCTATAGTCTAGTCTATAGTCTAGTCCTATAGTCTAGTCATAGTCTAGTCTATAGTCTAGTTATAGTCTAGTCTATAGTCTAGTCTATAGTCTAGTCTATAGTCTAGTCTATAGTCTAGTCTATAGTCTAGTCTATAGTCTAGTCTATAGTCTAGTCTATAGTCTAGTTCTATAGTCTAGTCTATTAGCCTTAGTCTATAGTCCTTAGTCTATAGTCTAGTCTAATTCTAGTCTATGTAGTCTATAGTCTAGTCTATAGTCTAGTTCTATAGTCTAGTCTATAGGTCTCGTCTATAGTTCTAGTCTATTAGTCTAGTCTATAGTCTAGTCTATAGTCTATTGGTCTTCTAGTCTCGTCTATAGTCTAGTCTTATAGCCTTAGTCTCTAGTCTAGTCTTATAGCCTTAGTTCTATAGTCTAGTCTATAGCCTAGACTAGTTCTACCCTAGCCTAGTCAATAGTTTTAGTCTATAGTCTAGTCTATAGACTAGGACTATATTATAGACTAGACTATAGACTAGACTATAGACTAGGACTATAGAACTAGACTATAGACTAGACTATAGACTAGACTATAGACTAGACTATAGACTAGACTATAAGACTAGACTATAGACTAGACTATAGACTAGGACTATAGACTAGACTATTAGACTAGACTATAGACTAGACTATAGTACTAGACTATAGACTAGACTATAGACTAGACTATAGACTAGACTATAGACTAGACTATAGACTAGACTATAGACTAGACTATAGACTAGACTATAGACTAGACTATAGACTAGACTATAGACTAGACTATAGACTAGACTATAGACTAGACTATAGACTAGACTATAGACTAGACTATAGACTAGACTATGACTAGGACTAGACTACTAGACTAGGCTATAGACTAGACTATAGACTAGGCTATAGACTAGACTATAGACTAGACTATAGACTAGGACTATAGACTAGTACTATAGTACTAGACTATAGACTAGACTATAGACTAGACTATAGACTAGACTATAGACTAGACTATAGACTAGACTATAGACTAGACTATAGACTAGACTATAGACTAGACTATAGACTAGACTATAGACTAGACTATAGACTAGACTATAGACTAGACTATAGACTAGACTATAGACTAGACTATAGACCTAGACTAGACTAGACTATAGACTAGACTATAGACTAGGCTATAGACTAGACTATAGACTAGACTATGACTAGACTATAGACTAGACTATAGACTAGACTATAGACTAGACTATAGACTAGACTATAGACTAGACTATAGACTAGACTATAGACTAGACTATAGTATAGTATAGTCTATAGTCTAGTCTATAGTCTAGTCTATAGTCTAGTCTATAGTCTAGTCTATAGTCTAGTCTATAGTCTAGTCTATAGTCTAGTCTATAGTCTAGTCTATAGTCTAGTCTATAGTCTAGTCTATAGTCTAGTCTATAGTCTAGTCTATAGTCTAGTCTATAGCCTAGTCTATAGTCTAGTCTATAGCCTAGTCTATAGTCTAGTCTATAGCCTAGACTAGTCTACCCTAGCCTAGTCAATAGTTTAGTCTATAGTCTAGTCTATAGACTAGTCTCCGTCTTTTTTAAAGAGATATCTAGTTAAGCTATATATTAGTCTTTAAACGTAATTCAAATTGGGCGCTTTTTTCCTTTACTAATAGAAACAGTGTAAACGTCACTATCCCTTTATAAAGAACTTAAATATTTTGTTTTCGTATTTTAGTTTTCATGTGAATTCTTTTATTTGAATCACCCTAAAATTGATGTATTTATAAGAGAAAAGTTGTTCAGCCCTAAAAATACCATCTTATAGTTTGCAACAGTACTGATACTAATAGTAAGTACACCCCGCCTTTCATTAAAAAAAAAGAGAAATATTGACAACATATGTAACTTGATACTTTTGTAAATTTTAATATAAAGATTCAAAACATAATGTTCTATTAATTTCGAATACAAAATCTTTAATAATTAAAATAAATGGTCCAAAGTTTGAGAAATTTGAGAATATTATTTGGAAAATTATTATCGAACTTGTATATGGAAGATAGATCGTTTTAAAAATATTGCAAATCTAATCTTCTTTTGTATAGAGCATTTTGTTTATATTTCTCTTATAAATATATCCATCAATGTAATTTCCTTCCTATCAACCATCAATTCTTAAAGTTCAAGTTCTACAGCTGTACAAAGTTTACTTAAGGTGTCATGTTGTTTTCATTTCTTATTTTCTATATAAACTCGAAGAGGGCGACTTGCAGCTTTAATAAACTCCCTCATTCTTACCACATTAAAGTCCTAAATGGTCAGTTACATTACAGAACTAAAAAAAGCGAAAGAAACTTGAAATAAACGGTCATGTAATTTGATGCACGTTTTCTTTGCCCCAGCAAATCTATTTTATATATTTCTTGTTTTGAATATACACGAAGTATTTAAGTAAAACGTGTTACACATGCTGAATCACGCACATTTATAATAAATTATTATGTATTCTTTTTAATATCAAGGACATTGTTGCAGGACTTTATATGAAAAAGAGAGAAAAATTACTCGTATTAACGTTTAACAAATTAATGTAGTAGAATTTATGCAAAATAAGGAAAAATTCAGAAAAAAAGCACAACGGAAATCCGGCAATTATATTTTGACAAGTGTGGGGATTTATTTTTACAAAACACAAGGATTTATTTTATGCGCAGTGTATTTACATGTCCTTTGAATTTATTCATATTTATTTTTCAGTTTTTTATCCTCTAAGTTTTATTTAACAATAAAGAGTTTATAAAAATGATTGCTGTTCTTTTTGTCTATGTGTGTGTGTTCTTAATCCTTCTTTTGTTTTTTTATCTTTGTATGTGAATATAAAATTGATATTGCAACCCTGTTGTTTGCTTTTTTAATTTTTATGTGTTTTTGTGTTAATTTGATGTTAAAGGTTTGAGAGTTATGATTATAACGGGGATAAATTTAATATATTGGAAGTTAGAAAAGTTGCCAGAGTTTATTTTGTGTTATTAGTGAAATTCTTGTTTATAGTCTAGTCTATAGTCTAGTCTATAGTCTAGTCTATAGTCTAGTCTATAGTCTAGTCTATAGTCTATAGTCTAGTCTATAGTCTAGTCTATAGTCTAGTCTATAGTCTAGTCTATAGTCTAGTCTATAGTCTAGTCTATAGTCTAGTCTATAGTCTAGTCTATAGTCTAGTCTATAGTCTAGTCTATAGTCTAGTCTATAGTCTAGTCTATAGTCTAGTCTATAGTCTAGTCTATAGTCTAGTCTATAGTCTAGTCTATAGTCTAGTCTATAGTCTAGTCTATAGTCTAGTCTATAGTCTAGTCTATAGTCTAGTCTATAGTCTAGTCTATAGTCTAGTCTATAGTCTATAGACTAGACTATTAAAGAACTAAACTAGAACTAAACTAGAACTGAACTAGAACTGAACTAGAACTGAACTAGTACTAAACTAGAACTGAACGAAGCAGAGATATTAGAAAATATTTCCTATTATTTTCAGAGCTTTTAAAACTTTCACCATTTGATCTGCTAAAAATATAACTTTAATTTAATCTACATTTTTACCAAAAATCACACACCCAATTCTTTAATAGTCTGTAAATGTCTAGTCTATAGTCTAGTCTATAGTCTAGTCTATAGTCTAGTCTATAGTCTGGTCTATAGTCTAGCCTATAGTCTAGTCTATAGTCTAGTCTATAGTCTAGTCTATAGTCTAGTCTATAGTCTAGTCTATAGTCTAGTCTATAGTCTAGTCTATAGTCTAGTCTAAAGTATAGTCTATAGTCTAGTCTATAGTCTAGTCTATAGTCCAGTCTATAGTCTAGTCTATAGTAGTCTATAGTCTAGTCTATAGTCTAGGCTATAGTCTAGTCTATAGTCTAGGCTATAGTCTAGTCTATAGTATAGTCTATAGTCTGGTCTATAGTCTAGTCTATAGTCTAGTCTATAGTATAGTCTATAGTTTAGTCTATAGTCTAGTCTATAGTCTAGTCTATAGTCTAGTCTATAGTCTAGTCTATAGTCTAGTCTATAGTCTAGTCTATAGTCTAGCCTATAGTCTAGACTATAGTGTAGTCTATAGTCTAGTCTATAGTCTAGTCTATAGTCTAGTCTATAGTCTAGTCTATAGTCTAGTCTGTAGTCTAGTATATAGTCTAGTCTATAGTCTAGTCTATCTAGTCTTAGTCTAGTCTAGTCTAGTCTATAGTCTAGTCTATAGTCTAGTCTATAGTCTAGTGTATAGTCTAATCTATAGTCTAGTCTATAGTCTAGCCTATAGTCTAGTCTATAGTCTGGTCTATAGTCTAGTCTATAGTCTAGCCTATAGTCTAGTCTACAGTCTAGTCTATAGTCTAGTCTATAGTCTAGTCTATGGTCTAGTCTATAGTCTAGTCTATAGTCTATAGCCTAGTCTATAGTCTAGTCTATAGTCTAGTCTATAGTCTAGTCTATAGTCTAGTCTATAGTCTAGTCTATAGTCTAGTCTATAGTCTAGTCTATAGTCTAGTCTATAGTCTAGTCTATAGTCTAGTCTATAGTCTAGTCTATAGTCTAGTCTATAGTCTAGTCTATAGTCTAGTCTATAGTCTAGTCTATAGTCTAGTCTATAGTCTAGTCTATAGTCTAGTCTATAGTCTAGTCTATAGTCTTAGCCTTAGTCTAGTCTATGTCTAGTCTATAGTCTAGTCTTAATCTAGTCTAAGTCTAGTCTATGTCTAGTCCCGAGAGTCTAGTCCTAAGTCAGTCTATAGTTCTATAGTCCTAGTCTATAGTCTAGTCCTATAGTCCTAAGTCTAGTCTAGTCCTAGATCTAGTCTAATAGTCCTAAGTCCTATAGTCTATCTATAGTCTAGTCTATAGTCTAGTTAGTCTAGTCGATAGTCCTAGTCTATAGCCGAATCTATAGTCTAGTCTATAGTCTAGTCTATAGCCTAATGTGCGGTTCTATCGATTGCCAGAAGATTTATGCTTTCAAATAAAATTTCAATCTGGTATCACTGTCGCTTGCCTCAGTTCCACTCTTTCTAAAAATGGGTTTTTTAATGTGGCGTGTGTGTGTTGTTTTTTCTTCAGAATCCACATAAAAATCACCTTTTATGTATTTTCAAGTATTTTATTTTGTGTCGTATTTGTTTTGTTTAGCAACCATTTGATTTTTATGGTTTTCAAAGTTTCATCACCCCACTTTTTGTTAATTTATTTTACCGCACTGTTCACTGCTCTTGGTGGATTTCATTAATATTATACCAGAAGTATTATTCACTGGCAACGAGCTAATCCCATTTCATGTTTTGACATTGTTCGGTATGATTTTTTATAGACTTTTAAATATGTTGATTAATTTTTATGATATTCTATGTAAATGTAGATGAAATAAACTTGCCACATATGAATTTAATTACTTTTTAAATAAAATAATTTTTATGATTAAAAGTTCACTTAATGATTTGTGTTAATTAAGGAATTTTTTTGTAAGAAAGTTTTTTTTTATAAAGTTTAATTAGGGTTTTAATTACATAAATAAAGAGTGATTAATACATTTGGTAAACAAAATTCTCGGTTTTTGTTAAAGCACCTGTTCTTTGTTTGGATAATTTGTTTTGTGTGTTTCTGTTGTCCTGTTATCCAACCACAATTTATGGTTGCTGTATACTCTTTTCTGTCTCATTGCTTCCTTTCTTAAATCAATGATATCAAATTACAAATCACTCCACTAACTAACTGTCTTGTCTATCTATCTTTTATATCAAAACTTAAAAAACACAAGAACATTCTATATTATTTTTTAGCAAACAAACGAGTCCCTTTTTTCAGAATTCTTTTCAAGATAAAGTTTCTTTCATTCTACTTGTTCGAAAAAAGTAGCTAAAGAACACATGTCAAAAAAAGTTTTTATAAAAAAAACTATAATATCTGCCTGCAACATTTAGTGAATGGCAATCATTCAAAAACTATTTAGGATTGGTTCTTTATTCAAACATGTGAAGTTAAATGTATATTTTTTTGCTCGTTGCAAGAAACAAACAGCAGCAATTATTTGTTTGATGCAAGATTATGGGGAAGTTTGATTGAAATATTTGTGGTCGAATGCATAGAAGAGAAGTAATAGAAAATGCTAAAAAAAAGATAAATGGTTTTTAAAGAAAATGTAAAAAGATATGATCTTATAACGGAGTATAGACAAGCAAATTTGTAGAATGTATTTTTATATAAAGAAAATTGTTATGATGATTTCGTTTAACGATGAATGTGCGTTCATCAGTTTTTTATCTACGATTTTGGGGAAAAACTTGTCCTTGGAACGTTCGCCAGTTCCCTTTTAGATATGATCTAGAACTGAATTATAACTGAACTAGAACTGAACTAGAACTGAACTAGAACTGAACTAGAACTGAACTAGAACTGAACTAGAACTGAACTAGAACTGAACTAGAACTGAACTAGAACTGAACTAGAACTGAACTAGAACTGAACTAGAACTGAACTAGAACTGAACTAGAACTGAACTAGAACTGAACTAGAACTGAACTAGAACTGAACTAGAACTGAACTAGAACTGAACTAGAACTGAACTAGAACTGAACTAGAACTGAACTAGAACTGAACTAGAACTGAACTAGAACTGAACTAGAACTGAACTAGAACTGAACTAGAACTGAACTAGAACTGAACTAGAACTGAACTAGAACTGAACTAGAACTGAACTAGAACTGAACTAGAACTGAACTAGAACTGAACTAGAACTGAACTAGAACTGAACTAGAACTGAACTAGAACTAGAACTGAACTAGAACTGAACTAGAACTGAACTAGAACTGAACTAGAACTGAACTAGAACTGAACTAGAACTGAACTAGAACTGAACTAGAATTGAACTAGAACTGAACTAGAACTGAACTAGAACTGAAGTAGAACTGAACTAGAACTGAACTAGAACTAAACTAGGACTGAACTAGAACTGAACTAGAACTGAACTAGAACTGAACTAGAACTGAACTAGAACTTAACTAGAACTGAACTAGAACTGAACTAGAACTGAACTAGAACTGAACTAGAACTGAACTAGAACTGAACTAGAACTGAACTAGAACTGAACTAGAACTGAACTAGAACTGAACCAGAACTGAACTAGAACTGAACTAGAACTGTACTAGAACTAGAACTGAACTGAACTAGAACTGAACTAGAACTGAACTAGAACTGAACTAGAACTGAACTAGAACTGAACTAGAACTGAACTAGAACTGAACTAGAACTGAACTAGAACTGAACTAGAACTGAACTAGAACTGAACTAGAACTGAACTAGAACTGAACTAGAACTGAACTAGAACTGAACTAGAACTGAACTAGAACTGAACTAGAACTGAACTAGAACTGAACTAGAACTGAACTAGAACTGAACTAGAACTGAACTAGAACTGAACTAGAACTGAACTACAACTGAACTACAACTGAACTAGAACTGAACTAGAACTGAACTAGAACTGAACTAGAACTGAACTAGAACTGAACTAGAACTGAACTAGAACTGAACTAGAACTGAACTAGAACTGAACTAGAACTGAACTAGAACTGAACTAGAACTGAACTAGAACTGAACTAGAACTGAACTAGAATTGAACTAGAACTGAAGTAGAACTGAACTAGAACTGAACTAGAACTAAACTAGGACTGAACTAGAACTAGAACTGAACTAGAACTGAACTAGAACTGAACTATAACTTAACTGGAACTGAACTAGAACTGAACTAGAACTGAACTAGAACTGAACTAGAACTGAACTAGAACTGAACTAGAACTGAACTAGAACTGAACTAGAACTGAACTAGAACTGAACCAGAACTGAACTAGAACTGTACTAGAACTGTACTAGAACTGAACTAGAACTGAACTAGAACTGAACTAGAACTGAACTAGAACTGAACTAGAACTGAACTAGAACTGAACTAGAACTGAACTAGAACTGAACTAGAACTGAACTAGAACTGAACTAGAACTGAACTAGAACTGAACTAGAACTGAACTAGAATTGAACTAGAACTGAACTAGAACTGAACTAGAACTGAACTAGAACTGAACTAGAACTAAACTAGGACTGAACTAGAACTAAACTAGGACTGGATCTGTACGAAGTAGAGATAACTATAGGTGCTTCGAACCAGTCATTCAAGAAAATATTTTGCATTATTTTCAGAGCTTTTAAAACTCTTTCAACATTTGATCTGCCAAAAATTTAACTTTAATGAAATCCACTTTTTTTTACCAAAAATCACACACTCAATTCTTTAAACATCAACCTTGATTTATAATCTCAAATCAATCAAATTTGGTGGGCGTGAACATTTTATGAGTTTTCCGCAATAAAACAAATTAAATACTCGACAACGAAAATATTTCTTAACATTTGTTAAAAGTGACTGGGTCTTGATATGTATGCGTTAAAAACAACCCACTAACAAAAATGTTTTTACTGCAACAACCCATTCATTATGCGAACGAATATGTGTATTTTTCAAAATAATTTATAGAGAGCGAAATACTTTGCTACGCACCCCACATTTTAAACATTTATTGTTTCGCATTAGTGATCACATTAATAAGTTGAAATCTGTTTCACTTTTTTTGAAAAAAAAAAAAAAAAAATAAAAATAATAATGAATCTACAAAATATATCGAAAAAAAAAAATTATAGAATAATACACTCATCGCTAACAACTCAGTGAAATTGATTAATAGTGTGTTCACACTAAGAGAAAATTGCTTTTATTGAAGTATTATTTATTTTTATTATTTATTAATTAATTTATTTATTTTGTAATTATTCTTGATTTATCTCTTTAAGTTTCTTTAAAATATCGTTCAGATTTTGATAAAATGAATCAAAATATAATTATTTATATTTATGTGAATGTTAATTAGTTTTAGTATTGATTTCGTTAGACTATATGACCTATAACTAAGAAATATTGTTCATAAAACAATTTTCATCTATAAATCTTTATCATATTTCCAAATTTGTCCATTCACTTTTGTAACAGCCTGTCTTCGGCATTATAGGGTCGCACTATTATCGTCATCAACATCACTAGTTCTTCTAGTCGTGAGCAACAGCAACAACAAAAAATAAATCAAAAATAAAAGAATTCAACTGATGTGAAAATGTATGCGTCTATATGTCTGGCTACTTGGTCGTTTATTCTGTCATAGTTGTCATTTAGTTGTTGTTGTTGCTGCTGGTGCTGTTTGTTTATTTTGCCCAAGAAATATTGTTGTTATACTTGCTGTTGCTGCGAATGTGAACTGTTTACAAAAAGAAAATTATTTTATATTTTATTTTATGATAATTATTGCAACATTTGTATTCTTTACTCAACTTTTGCTTATTGCTACTTGACTTTTTATTTATTTGTTTAAGGTTTTTTTATCAACAATAAATTTATTTTTCTGTTAGAATGTCGACAATACTATTGGCAACTTTTGGTAGTGTGATTGTGTGTTGTTGTTCAAAGAGGTGTTTCGCTGATGATGATGAGTCAGTCAGAGTAAGTCAATGTGCATTGAGTGCGGGCAAGTTGTTGATTGAGTAACACAAAGAATAAAACATAAAGAATATAATATAAATAAAAAAAAATAATAATTTAAAATTTTGTGAAAATATAAAATCGTCAGATTTAGCTACCAAAAATATCTTTAAGAATAGAATATCGGAAAAGTTACCCTACGCTTGATATGAATATCGTCAAAGGTATTTCAGGACGGTTTCTTAGGACTATCTGTGGAGTTATGTGAAACCCATTAAACCGACAATTATGATTAAAAATTCAGTTATCAATTTATGCCCCAAAGAAGAAATCTCTAGTATACGTGAAATAAACTACATTTAAGTTATTAGGATTTTTTAAATTTATGAATTTTTCCATAAAGTTTTCACATTTTAACTAATATAAACCATCATAATTTTTGATATAATATCTGCTGGTTTTTCTACTATAAAGCCTTCATAAACCATATTTTCATAAAATTAAATAAAATAAGTTATATCCCAGCAAAAAGGAAAAGATAGCAAAGCATATACATATATAATCGAAAACTTCATTAGAATAACAAGTAAGACCTAGAACTAGAAACTAGAACTGAACTAGAACTGAACTAGAACTGAACTAGAACTGAACTAGAACTGAACTAGAACTGAACTAGAACTGAACTAGAACTGAACTAGAACTGAACTAGAACTGAACTAGAACTGAACTAGAACTGAACTAGAACTGAACTAGAACTGAACTAGAACTGAACTAGAACTGAACTAGAACTGAACTAGAACCGAACTAGAACTGAACTAGAACTGAACTAGAACTGAACTAGAACTGAACTAGAACTGAACTAGAACTGAACTAGAACTGAACTAGAACTGAACTAGAACTGAACTAGAACTAAACTAGAACTGAACTAGAAGTGAACTAAAACTGAACTAGAACTAAACTAGAACTGAACTATAACTGAACTAGAACTGAACTAAAACTGAACTAGAACTGAACTAGAACTGAACTAGAACTGAACTAGAACTGAACTAGAACTGAATTAGAACTGAACTAGAACTGAACTAGAACTGAACTAGAACTGAACTAGAACTGAACTAAAACTGAACTAAAACTAAACTAGAACTGAACTAGAACTGAACTAGAACTGAACTAGAACTGAACTAGAACTGAACTACAACTGAACTACAACTGAACTAGAACTGAACTAGAACTGAACTAGAACTGAACTAGAACTGAACTAGAACTGAACTAGAATCGAACTAGAACTGAACTAGAACTGAACTAGAACTGAACTAGAACTGAACTAGAACTGAACTAAAACTGAACTAGAACTGAACTAGAACTGAACTAGAACTGAACTAGAACTGAACTAGAACTGAACTAGAACTGAACTAGAACTGAACTAGAACTGAACTAGAACTGAACTAGAACTGAACTAGAACTGAACTAGAACTGAACTAGAACTGAACTAGAACTGAACTAGAACTGAACTAGAACTGAACTAGAACTGAACTAGAACTGAACTAGAACTGAACTAGAACTGAACTAGAACTGAACTAGAACTGAACTAGAACTGAACTAGAACTGAACTAGAACTGAACTAGAACTGAACTAGAACTGAACTAGAACTGAACTAGAACTGAACTAGAACTGAACTAGAACTGAACTAGAACTGAACTAGAACTGAACTAGAACTGAACTAGAACTGAACTAGAACTACAAGAAATGAACTAGAACTGAACTAGAACTGAACTAGAACTGAAGTAGAACTGAACTAGAAGAGAACTCCAACTGAATTTGTAGCTTTCATTGTAATTGAAATGTTTGCTGGGCTATATGCAACACTTGCCGATGCTGCTGGAGTTGCTGCATTCATACAACTTTTCCTTTGTTATTTATTGCACGAGCAGATATTTTTTCCTCGTTACTTTTAGTAAATATTTCTACACATTTTCTATTACATATTTTTTCTTCACAATTTTTCTGTTTTTAAAAGACAGAAAAGTTGTAAATCTAGTAATTTTTTCTGATTTTCTTTTGGAAAGAAAATGTGTTTTTTTTTACAAAAAAAACATATTATAAACAAAAACTGAAAATAAATTATAAAAACAACGACCACCACAACTAGTATTTATTTTTTTTTTAACATTTATAATCAACATTATTGCAATTGAAGTTGTTAGTTAGTTTTTTCTTTATCATTACGAGTGTTTGCAGTTTTCTGTTTTATATTTTGTTGTTTTATGCACTTGTGCTTTGAAATTTATATTTTTTTGAAATTGATAAAAAAATATACGTTTGAGTGAAAAAATTTACTAGTAAATAATAAATACTGCGATTTACAAAAAATTAATACTATTTGTGTATTTTGTAAATTAAAGTTGTAAAAGTAGTTGGAATTGCAAAAATAATAATGGTGGTTGTTGGTATGGTAAATATTGCAACATGTTGAAAAACACTTGTTAGTTCCTTTTTTTAAATATAATTATAAAATACGTTGATTTTGTGGTAACATTAGGGTCGGTTTAATACAAAGGGAACTAGAATTGTAATAGAGCATAACTAGAACTGAACTAGAACTGAACTAGAACTGAACTAGAACTGAACTAGAACTGAACTAGACCTAAACTAGAACTAAACTAGAACTAAACTAGAACTAACTAGAACTAAACTAGAACTAAACTAGAACTAAACTAGAACTAAACTAGAACTAAACTAGAACTGAACTAGAACTAAACTAGAACTGAACTACAACTGAACTACAACTGAACTAGAATTGAACTAGAACTGAACTAGAACTAAACTAGAACTAAACTAGAACTAAACTAGAACTAAACTAGAACTAAACTAGAACTAAACTAGAACTGAACTAGAACTAAACTAGAACTGAACTACAACTGAACTACAACTGAACTAGAATTGAACTAGAACTGAACTAGAACTGAACTAGAACTGAACTAGAACTGAACTAGAACTGAACTAGAACTGAACTAGAACTGAGCTAGAACTGAACTAGAACT
Organism: Lucilia sericata; assembly: GCF_015586225.1. Classification (NCBI taxonomy): domain Eukaryota; kingdom Metazoa; phylum Arthropoda; class Insecta; order Diptera; family Calliphoridae; genus Lucilia; species Lucilia sericata. The sequence goes on along the minus strand of NW_023994408.1, from coordinate 189,171 downwards.
GAACTAGAGCTGAACTAGAACTGAACTAGAACTGAACTAGAACTGAAATAGAACTGAACTAGAACTGAACTAGAACTGAACTAGAACTGAACTAGTACTGAACTAGAACTGAACTAGAACTGAACTTGAACTAGAAATGCAACTGTAATTATTTGCCTTAATTATAAAGACAATCATTCACATTTTTTGTAGCATTCGAACCTGGTGTACTTTTTTTTAATAGTTTAACAATTTTTATATTTAAAACCTGTAGAAAACAGCTGTTTTCCCTTAAGTTTTTAACACCAAATCTAACAAATCATCTAACATACTTAAAATAAAATTAATGTTTTATTTCCTTCCTAAAGTTTAAACACTAAAATCTAATGTACCTTTACAAAAGATCTCTAAATTAATTTTAAAAATCTCCTTAGCAATTCCCTTTAAGGGATTGTCTGCCTATGTAGCACCACTTTTAGTACAAATACCTTCATGGCTTTACAAAAACGCCACCTTTAAACAGATGTTTAATTATTTAAGACCTCTTTTTATCAGTTCAGTTCAACGTCATTAAACCATTTGCGTCCCTCCCCTTTGGTGTAGTGTTTTAAACTTAATATGGTTACGAATTAATTCATGTATATTCTTGAATTAATAGTTTCCAACTATATATACGTATTTATTTTTAAATACTTGCATAAAAATAAATAAATATTCAACATTTTTTTCAACTTAAACATCACGTAGAAAAGTAATTTTTTCCCAATTCGTAAAAAAACGCATTCAAAACATGAAAAATAAAACTACAACGGAACATTAATAAAACTAAAACGCTCAACAACTTCATTGAGAAGCCATAAACTTGAAGGGCTTTTCCTTGGTAGACACTAAGCATGAAGGGGGAGGGGTGATAGGTGTGTGTTTGTCTGTGGATGAAGCCAAGGAGAGCGAGGTGTCTAATAGTGCATAGAAATTGTATTAGACACAAGAAACAATACAAAACACATGAAAAATGCAGACTATTTTTAAACAAAAATCAACAGTCAATATCATTTTTTTAGTTTATAGTACGACCACAGGCGGATTGCCTGAATTAAACAGTAGTGTTGCAAAATATAGTGACATTTTATTAAAACCCCCCTTTATGATTAAAACCAACAATTTCTTTAAACAAATATTAATTTTTATTGATAAAAACTCTTTATCTCTACTTTTATAATTCACTTAGATTCCAATAGTTTAGAAACTAAAAATGTAAAAAAATGTTACAAATATTCTTAAAATTCCAATTTCTTTTTCTAATAATTGTTAGAAATTTTTATATTTTAAAAAAATCTCAAAATTAAATCTTTGTTTTTCTTTACAGAAGCCAAGAAGCAGCATTAAGCAGTTAAAATACTTCAGCATCTTTTAAGGAAGTCTAAAGGATTCAACCGGTCAAAACATTTCCATCTGAAGACATCACCTGGAATCCTCGTATCCTTTACCGTAACAAACAGCATCCAAATGATAGCTTTAAAACTCAAAACTTCATTTAAAATCAATAAAAACCTGTTAAAAACACAAAAAATAAATAAATATTTACTTAAAACCTATAAAAACCCGAGTTTTATTTATATTTTTACAACCCAAATTAGGGTCTTTTCAAGTTAAATCCTTTAAAATACAAAATTTCCCTTTCAAACCCTTTAAAAACATCCAAAATTCCCTTAAATATCCTTAAAATAGCCGTTAAAAACATTAAAATCAAATTTAAATTGCAAAAAGTCGTTACAATTGCATTATATTAGCAAATTCTGATGTGGCAATGCCCCTTAACGAAATTGCTATTTTTTGATGTTGGCAATGCCGCATTTCGGCCTAAAATCAGCGCCATCTATTGGTGGCTCAAAATTTGTTTTGCAGATACAAAATCATGTCGGCCAATAGATGGCGCTGACCAGAGGTCGTTCCAGGGTTGCCATCTCTCAGAAATCGAAGAAAATGCGGGATTACTTGAAAGTGGAATAACTCGGGAACCAAGGGTTCAATCGGAATGAAACGATATGCTATCGATAGGGCAACTAAAGGGCTTTCTGAAAAATTTATTTGGCAGGGTTGCCAGGTTTTAGAAATAGGTAAAAATTGCATTTTTATCTAGGGATGAAGCAACCTAACTTCAAAGTCCAATATCGATGAAACCACTGAACCGATTTGGGTGGAACCATAGGCTATGGATAGAGGGGGTATAGGACAATAATATTTAATTTGGTAGAGTTGCCAGGTTTTGCAAACAAGTACAATATTCCTTATTATTAATGGGTAACAAAACCTTACAATAATTCCGGGAATATTGGACCCATCAAAAGCAAGTAAAGGTTCAGGGGTCTAGTAAGATTAGGGGATTTCAAAAAATCTATTTTGACAGGGTTGCCAAGTTTACATCAACAAAAACAGCTTAAAATATGTTCTAATGTTTAATAGACTATAAGTCCCCAATAACTGAACCGAATTTAATGGGACCTTAATCCACGTTTAGAGCATAAAACGAAATTCACAAAAATTAGTTTTCCAGAGTTGCCAATAGCATATAAATGTAAAAAATTCAATTTGAATTAAAAACAGTCGTTGCAAAATTTGCTTATTAAATTCATATTTTTTGATGTTGGCAATGCCGCAAATCGGCCTAAAATCAGCGCCATCTATTGGTGGCCCAAAATTTTTTCTGCAAACCAAAAATCATGTCGGCCAATAGATGGCGCTGACCAGAGGTCGTTCCAGGGTTGCCGTCTCTCAGAAATCGAAGGAAATGCGGGATTACTTAAAAGTGGAATAACTCGGGAACCAAGGGTTCAATCGGAATGAAACGATATGCTATTGATAGGGGAACTAAAGGGCTTTCTGAAAACTTTATTTGGCAGGGTTGCCAGGTTTCATAAATAGGTTAAAATTTACTTTTTATCTAGGGATGAAGCAACCTAACTTTAAAGTCAAATATCGGTGGAACCACTCAACCTGTTTAGATGGAACCATAGTCTATGGATGGAGCGGGTATAGAACTATAATATTTAATTTGGTAGAGTTGCCAGGTTTTGCAAACAAGTACAATATTCCTTATTATTAATGGGTAACAAAACATTGCAATATTTCGTGAATATTGGACCCATCAAAAGCAAGTAAAGGTTCAGGGGTCTAGTACGATTAGGGGATTTCAAAAAATCTATTTTGACAGGGTTGCCAAGTTTACATCATCAAAAACAGCTTAAAATATGTTCTAATGTTTACTAGACTATAAGTCCCCAATAACTGAACCGATTTTAATGGGACATTAATCCACGTTTAGAGCATAAAACGAAATTCACAAAAATTAGTTCTCCAGGGTTGCCAATAGCATTTAAATGTAAAAAAATTCAATTTGAATTAAAAACAGTCGTTGCTAAATTTGCTTAGGAAATTCTTATTTTTTGATGTTGGCAATGCCGCAAATCGGCCAAAAATCAGCGCCATCTATTGGTGGCTCAAAATTTTTTCTGCAGATCAAAAATCATGTCGGCCAATAGATGGCGCTGACCAGAGGTCGTTACAGGGTTGCCATCTCTTAGAAATCGAAGAAGAAGTGGGATTAACTAAAAGTGGAATAACTCGGGAACCAAGGGTTCAATCGGAATGAAACGATATGCTATCGTTAGGGGAACTAAAGGGCTTTCTGAAAACTTTATTTGACAGGGTTGCCAGGTTTTAGAAATAGGTTAAAATTGCATTTTTATCTAGGGATGAATAAACCTAGCTTCAAAGTCAAATATCGGTGGAACCACTCAACCGATTTGAATGGAACCATAGACTATAGATAGAGAGGGTATAGGACTATAATATTTAATTTGATAGAGTTGCCAGGTTTTACAAACAAGTACAATATTCCTTATTATTAATGGGTAACAAAACATTGCAATATTTCGGGAAGTACTGGACCCACCAAAAGCGTGCAAAGCCTCTGGGGTCTAATGAGATTAGGGGATTTCAAAAAATCTATTTTAGCAGGGTTGCCAGGTTTATATCAATAAAAACATTTTAAAATATGTTAAAATGTGTAATAGACTATAAGTCCCCAATAACTGAACCGATTTTAATGGGACCCTAATACACGTTTAGAGCATAAAATGTCATTCACAAAAATTAGTTTTCAAGGGTTGCCAATAACATATAAATGCAAAAAATTTAGTTTGAATTGAAAACAGTAGTCGCTAAATTTGCATAGGAAATTCATATTTTTTTATGTTGGCAATGCCGCAAATCGGACTAAAATCAGCGCCATCTATTGGTGGCCCAACATTTTTTCTGCAGACCAAAAATCATGTCGGCCAATAGATGGCGCTGACCAGAGGTCGTTCCAGGGTTGCCATAAAATCGAAGAAAATGCGGCATTACTTAAGAGTGGAATAACTCGGGAACCAAGGGTCCAATCTGAATGGAACTAAATGCTATCGATAGGGGAACTAATAGACTTTCTGAAAACTATAATTGACAGTGTTACCAGGTTTTAGAAATAGGTAACAATATATTTTTTTATCTAGGGATGAAGCAACTTAACTTCAAAGTTAAATATCGTTAGAACTACTCAACCGATTTGTATGGAACTATAGACTATGGATAGAGGGGGTATAGAGCAATAAAATTTTATTTGGTAGAGTTGCCAGGTTTTCCAAACAAGTACAATATTCCTTATTTTTAATGGGTAACAAAACATTGCAATAATTCCGGAAATATTGGACCCATCAAAAGCATGCAAAAGTTTGGGGGTCTAGTAAGATTAGGGGATTTCAAAAAATCTATTTTGACAGGGTTGCCAAGTTTACATCAACAAAAACAGCTTAAAATATGATATAATGTTTAATAGGCTATAAGTCCCCAATAACTGAACCGATTTTAAGTGGACCCTATAGGAGAACTATAAGACTTTCTGAAAAATTAGTTTGGCAGGGTTGCAAAGTTTTAAAAGTGGGTTAAAACTTTATTTCTATCTAGGGATGAAGACACCTAACTTTAAAGTCAAATATCGAGAAAGTCACTTAACCGATTTCGATATATACTCATGGGCTGTGGGTAGGGGAGGTATTAATTAAATTGCAGAGTTGCCAGGTTTTAGAAACAAGAAAAATATTATACACTAATATTACTAATAAGTGAAAAAACTTTTGCCACAATTCCAGGAATATTAGACCCACCAGAAGCACTTAAAGGTAAGATTAGAAGATTTTCAAAACTCTATTTTGACAGGGTTGCCAAGGACCTTAATCCACGGATGTTTCAATAAAGTAATTTTTGACAGGGTTGCCAGGGGTTGTGATTTATAGAATAACTACTTAGTTTATTGTGGGAAGTAATCTTTTAAAATTGCCTGATAGAAAATTGCTAATTTATTACACTTCGCTGTTTCATGTAGTTACACGTTCATTTAAAATGCAAATTTGAAGAAAATTTATTTGAAATGAATTGACTTGACTATTTATTTATAAATGTTTCTTTGAATGAATGTGTTTCTTAAAAAAAAAGCAAAGTGTTAAGGTGTTAATTTCTTATTGTGTTGCACAGTGGTATAGGAAAAAAAAAAGAGGGAAATAATTCGGTAACTTCTAAACGGTTAATCCGATTTTAATGAAATTTGGTATGCACAAAGAGGAGGTGTTGTCGAGTTTAGGTTTTGAATTTGGACCTTATAGGCCAACCAGGGGCCCGGCGGGGGGTCCTCAAATTAGGACACCTCGGCTATGTTAAATTTTTAAAACGATCCTATTTCTTCATTTGAGTTCCGATTTAAAAAAAATTTCGTATATAGAATCTCCTCATCGAGCACTATAAAAAATGTCGTCGTAGCAGTAAATTATCTCTTATAGTTTAGGAGATATTCGCATTTGAATATTAAAATTTTAAAATTTTTACCGTCCTTACTTTAGTTTTTTTGATAATAGCAGGTCCAAATATTTCCGATTTTCGCCATTTTTTTTTATTTGCTTAACAACAAGTTTATATACCAAGCAGTGAAAGAATTATGTAAAAATCATGACTGAGTCCAAAGTTATAGGCATTTAAATTTAAAAAATTAAAAAAAGGCGATTTTTTGTCATTTTTTTGGGAAAAAAGTATCTTTTTCTTTTTAAGTTATCTAAAAAGTTTCTAAGAAGATGTATATAGAATTTATACTTTTTAGAAAGCTGACTTTACATAAAATACGATAAATGAAACAAAACCTAAAAATTTTTGATACCGAGGGGACCAGGTCCATCCAAAAAAACCCTATTTTTTATGGAAAATTAAATTTTGAGCAAAAATTCTCAAATCGCATAGTCGATATCAAATTATAGTGACCTGTTTTATATGACCCAATAAGTTCTTAATCATTTTGTAACGGGTTTCGATAACCCCGCCCCTGGTATGGATATAATAGGCAAAAAACCAAAAAATCCCATTTTTGGGATTTTTTAAAACTTTTTTGGGAATTCCGGGATTTCTAATAAGAAAATTCGAAATTTTGATTTAATTTTGGATTTTAAGTAAAAAAATCTACCTAACTGTAAAATTTCATCAAAAAATATTCATAAATAAAATTTTTATTGCAATTTGAAAAATTTGTATCTTCGCAAAAACTGAATAAAAAACATTTTTTAATTTTTTTTAAAAAAAGTATTCCGCGAATTTTTTAATTTTCAAAAATTATATACAGTTTTGAAAAATAGACAAAATTACCTTTCCATTGATATATAACATGCCTACCTAATGTTTTTTAAGTGACAAATTAATTAGGGAAAACTCAACATCTTTTAGAAAATTTGCCTAGCACTATTATTTTCATCCATAAGGTTAACTCTTAAATTTGTTACATATATGGATGAAAATAATAGTGCTAGGCAAATTTTCTAAAAGATGTTGAGTTTTCCCTAATTAATTTGTCACTTAAAAAACATTAGGTAGGCATGTTATATATCAATGGAAAGGTAATTTTGTCTATTTTTCAAAACTGTATATAATTTTTGAAAATTAAAAAATTCGCGGAATACTTTTTTTAAAAAAAATTAAAAAATGTTTTTTATTCAGTTTTTGCGAAGATACAAATTTTTCAAATTGCAATAAAAATTTTATTTATGAATATTTTTTGATGAAATTTTACAGTTAGGTAGATTTTTTTACTCAAAATCCAAAATTAAATAAAAATTTCGAATTTTCTTATTAGAAATCCCGGAATTCCCAAAAAAGTTTTAAAAAATCCCAAAAATGGGATTTTTTGGTTTTTTGCCTATTATATCCATACCAGGGGCGGGGTTATCGAAACCCGTTACAAAATGATTAAGAACTTATTGGGTCATATAAAACAGGTCACTATAATTTGATATCGACTATGCGATTTGAGAATTTTTGCTCAAAATTTAATTTTCCATAAAAAATAGGGTTTTTTTGGATGGACCTGGTCCCCTCGGTATCAAAAATTTTTAGGTTTTGTTTCATTTATCGTATTTTATGTAAAGTCAGCTTTCCAAAAAGTATAAATTCTATATACATCTTCTTAGAAACTTTTTAGATAACTTAAAAAGAAAAAGATACTTTTTTCCCAAAAAAATTACAAAAAATCGCCTTTTTTTAATTTTTTAAATTTAAATGCCTATAACTTTGGACTCAGTCATGATTTTTACATAATTCTTTCACTGCTTAGTATATAAACTTGTTGTTAAGCAAATAAAAAAAAATGGCGAAAATCGGAAATATTTGGACCTGCTATTATCAAAAAAACTAAAGTAAGGACGGTAAAAATTTTAAAATTTTAATATTCAAATGCGAATATCTCCTAAACTATAAGAGATAATTTACTGCTACGACGACATTTTTTATAGTGCTCGATGAGGAGATTCTATATACGAAATTTTTTTTAAATCGGAACTCAAATGAAGAAATAGGATCGTTTTAAAAATTTAACATAGCCGAGGTGTCCTAATTAGAGGACCCCCCGCCGGGCCCCTGGTTGGCCTATAAGGTCCAAATTCAAAACCTAAACTCGACAACACCTCCTCTTTGTGCATACCAAATTTCATTAAAATCGGATTAACCGTTTAGAAGTTACCGAATTATTTCCCTCTTTTTTTTTTCCTATACCACTGTGTGTTGTTTATTTTCTAAATGTGCAGCAAAATCAGGTCAAATTGGTTAATTTAGATGTGGGTCTAAAAACTGCATTTAATATAAACAAAACGTTGTAGTCATTTTTCACGTTTTGAAAATAAAATAAAAAAAGACTACAGAGAAATTGTAGGTGGTTGGTTGAATGGTTGCATTTATTTATTCGAGTTGAAAGAAACTAATAAAAAAAAAACTTGAGCGGTGTGTTTTTTTATGAACTAAACGAATAAACAGGTTTAAATGCATTTAAACCACATACTGGTTAAAAAATACTTAATAAAATGCCTTAATTCTGGTTACATTTTCTCTTTAAAATTTTATTTTCATCTTCTTCAGACAACCAGTATGAAAAAATAGCTCTTAAAGAAAGTAGCAGTAAGAAACTACTTCAAACACATAATACCCATAAGACAAAAAATTATTGGAAAAAAGAGAAAAATTCCAAAAATAATGAAAGAAGGCAAAGCAGAGAAATTTGTAACACGCGCATTGAACACAGTATTTAACGAGCCATGCCACTGCTGTGTTGTTTTTTTCGGTTTACATCTTTATGCAGTTGGGCAGCAAATGTTGCAGCAGCAGTAGCACAAGTTGTAAACAGAAACAGGAAACTACAGTTACCGTTACAGTACGTAACACGTAAAGAAGTAAATGTATGAAATAGCCATCGTGGTTAACAAAAAAACGAAAAATCAAACTTTAAGACCAGTTTTTCTTTTAAGCTTCATTCAAGTTGGAATGAATTTTCTTTAACATTCTATTTTGACTATTTTTTCTTTGTATTTTTTTTTTTGGCTTAAAATACGACCTTAGAACAGATTCCTCTGAATAAGAAAATCGTGCCCACAATTGCAACAACGACCAAAAAGAAAGCATGCAGATCTTATAAGTTGTGCTATACAAAATGCAGCCAGGCAGAGTATTAAAGTATTTCCTGCTTAAAGTCAAAATAAACGATATTTTCTTTATTTTTAAACAATTGCCTTGCAAAGATGGTTCAATGGTTGTTGCTGCTTGTAAAACAAAATTACAGAATGCCTTTCGAAAAAATCGCCTTCTTCATCCATTCATCGTGTCTATAAGCTTATGCAACTTGTGGCAAGTCACGTACAAGACAACATTTTGCGTTTTATGAGTAAAATGCAAGAAATAAGACGCAAAAAATAGTTGAATTTTTTTTGCGCGTATATTTTCCTTTTTGTTGCGCAAAATTATGAATGTTTAACAAAAAGAAATTTATGTGTATGAAATTTTTATTACCGTCAATGTGTCTTTAAAATAATTATATTTGTTTAAGGATTTCAAAATTTATCTGGAGGTAAAAATTTTTTAGCTTAGGGCGTTTCCGAGGATTTAAAAATGCACTTAATAAAGTCAGTTCAGTAGGCTAAATTTTGCCAATTATGTTTTAACCTAAAGGTAGATTAGACTCGGATCATTTTTCTATAAGAAAAATTTATCAAAATCTAATAATTTTTCTTAAAGAAGAATTGTTCGGAATCTGATCACTTTTCTTAAAGAAAAATTCATCAGAATCTTGATCAGATGTTACACATTTTTTTCAAGGAAAATTATTGAATTCCATTATATTTTCTTAGGGAAATAATGAACAAAATCTGAAAATTTTCTTTATGCACAATTTATTAGAATCTGATATTTCTGATCACTATTCTTAAAAAAAACAATTTTTGTTAGAAAAAATTTATCAGAATCTAATCGTTTTTCTTTAGGAAACATTGATCATAGAATAAAAACTAAACAATGATCACAATGTCATCGTTTTCCTTGATCAAAGGCTGGTATTTATAACCTACACCAATATAGTGGGGAGGGTATTATGAGCACCCAAAAATATTGGTCCTACAATCACCTTAAAGTATATCAATCGGCCCAGAATCACTTTCTGAGTTGATTTAGCTATGTCCGTCTGTCCGTCCGTCCATCCTTCCGTCTGTCTGGCTGTCTGTCTGTCTGTCTGTCCGTCTTTGTGTACATTAACCTTGTGCGCACTCTACATGTCGCAATTTTCAAGATAATGTGATGAAATTTGGCACATACTTTTGACACAAGGACAAAGCCTATTGAAAATGGTTAAAATCGGTCCATTATTTCGTATAGTCCCCATCTGTAGTCTGTCTGTCTGTCCGTCTTTGTTTCCATTAACCTTGTGCGCACTCTACAGATCACAATTTTCCAGATAATCAGATGAAATTTGCCACATACTTTTGCCCCAAGGACGAAGCCTATTGAAAATAGTTAATATCGGTCCATTATTTCGTATAGCCCCCTTACAAACGTACCCCGAGAATAGGGCTTTTAAGCTCTTAAATATGTTAAATGTTCTTGTTCACTCCAAAAATCGACAAAACTTAGTTTTATAAAGGTCTTAATAATACTGCTGTTTTTCGCATGATCGGTCCTAATTTGACCCTATTCCCCATACTAAGTCCCCTTCAGAAAATTACTTGATGGTCAAAATTCACTTATAAACACTAATATCACAATGATATTCTGCATACATAACTGATGTATTCGTTAATCCATCGACCAAATCTATTAAACATTAATCTTTATTCTACTTTGCAATTGATTTTTTTTTGCCATTTACGTACTTATTTGATATTTAATTCTTAATTCTTTTTTCCAATAATTATTTATAATTTATAAGATCTGCTTTATGCTGCGCTGTTCAATTACAATTCGTTTTCTATACAAAGCAAAATTTACATAAAACTTTGGCAAGGCAGATAACCTTGTACAAGTACAAATAATATTCGCCAAACTCTATATAAGGCTAACCAGAATGAGAGATCGGAGAAGTGTTAACAAGATCGTTAAAGGAATAAAGTCATGAAAGCAATGATTTGCGAAAAATTGTTTCATATATTCTAATAAATTTATAAACATGTAATAAATCCTTGCTTAATGACATTTCTGTAACTTTGCTTACATTCTGCTAGACTTGTCTTGCTTTAGTTCAGCTGATGCATTTTTAATTTCTCAAATATGTGGAAAAAGTCCTTACTTTTCGGACAGTTTTCAACAGATTTGAAAAACTAATTTGAAGGTAATTTTTTACTCAAGTCCCTATAAGTTTCAGATAAACATTACCCACCAGTTTCTTAACTTTACATTCTTTTAAATCCCCTTAAACTTCGTGCATTACTGGTTTTATACACTTAAAATTATTCATTCTAGAAAAGCCAAACAACTGACTGCAGTTTTGTGTCTATAATCCCACATTTAAAAATATATATTGCACTATTGAAATTCAATAAAAATAGCCATAAAATAACCAACAAAATCTGCCATAATTCCAAACAGCAAGAAAAAAAAACAAATAAAATAATAATAACTTTTTATATTGAAAATAACATTTGGCTTAAACAAATAACACCAAATATAAAACAGAAACAAATTTAAAAAGCCAAAACTCTTAACTATATAATGAGGCTAAACAAATGCATGTATTTAATATAGAGAAAAAAAAACTACAACAAATGAGTTCTTTCAACTTTTGGCATCCTCTATAGAGGATTAACAGATAAATAGATAAAAAACATAACATTTACATTTAAATTTTATATAAAAATTTTTTGGTTTATAATTTATAAAACATTTTTTGCTTTAGCTTTAAGATAAAACATAACTGACCACTGTTAAAAAAATGCATTTATGTTTAACTTTTTATGTAACCAAATTTAGGTGCGGTTTTGTGTGTTTTTTTTTTTTCTCATATACAGGGTGTTTGCTTCATTTAATTTTTGTTTGAAATTAATAAGACATTTTAAACGACTGACAAAAAAAAATGTTTCAAAGAAACCGCCTTAACATATGTTTTGGCTTAATCAATTCCGTTAGGGGCTTTTTTTTATCTTGACATAAACATTACCCACATAAATGAGGTTTCGTTTAAAACAGGAAAAAAAGTTCAATTTTAAATTAAACAATGTTGGCCATTGTTTATGCTGGAAATATGAAAACTTATGAACTTTTCTTTTTCTTTTCAATTTACATGATTAAGTACTTTAAAGATATAAATTTTTTAATATTATGAGAACTTTAAAAATTTATGAAAATCTTGTTAGTTTTTTCTAGGAAAATCGATCCAAACTTGATCAGAATTTAATAATTTCCTTTAGAAAAAATTAATCAGAATCTGAACAATTTTCTTTAGGAAATATGACCCATTTTGATACCCTACACCACTATAGTAGGTCCGTCCGTCTTCTGTCCATGTAAACCATATGCGCACTCTACAGGTCTCAATTCAGATGAAATTTGGCATATACCTTTCCTCTGACCCAAGGACGAAACCTATTGAAAATGCTTAAAATCAGTCCATTATTTCGTATAGCTCCCATACAACTGTACACCCGAATAGTGCTTTTGAGCTCATAAATATGTTAAATGTTCTTGTATCACTCTAAAAATAGACAAAATTTTGTTTTATATAAGTCTCAATTATAATGCTGATTTTAGTAATGTTTGGGCCTCATTTAACCCTAACCCCCATACTAAGTCCAATTTAGAAAATGACTTAATGGTCAAAATTCACTTATAAACACTAACATCATGATGATATTCTGCATAAATAGCTGATGTAGATGTAAATCCCTCTGCCAAAATTTATAAGGATAAGTAGGACTATATTAACCCCTGCCTCCATATAACCCCTCTTTTTAAAAAATCCCCTTTTTGTCTACAAATTGTTTAAATATTTCTAAATTAGGGTAAACATGAAATTAAATAATTTATTATTAAAAAAATAATCAAAATTTGTAACACTGGTGTAGGGTATCATATGGTCTGTCATGCCCGACTATAATTCCTCACTTGTTTTCTTTGGGAAAATTGATTAGAATAGCATTTACTTTTCTGATCACTTTTTTCTTTGGGAAAAATTGATCAGAATCTGATCACTTTTTTCTTTAGGAAATATGACCCATTTTGATACCCTACACCACTATAGTAGGTCCGTCCGTCTTCTGTCCATGTAAACCATATGCGCACTCTACAGGTCTCAATTCAGATGAAATTTGGCATATACCTTTCCTCTGACCCAAGGACGAAACCTATTGAAAATGCTTAAAATCAGTCCATTATTTCGTATAGCTCCCATACAACTGTACACCCGAATAGTGCTTTTGAGCTCATAAATATGTTAAATGTTCTTGTATCACTCTAAAAATAGACAAAATTTTGTTTTATATAAGTCTCAATTATAATGCTGATTTTAGTAATGTTTGGGCCTCATTTAACCCTAACCCCCATACTAAGTCCAATTTAGAAAATGACTTAATGATCAAAATTCACTTATAAACACTAACATCATGATGATATTCTGCATAAATAGCTGATGTAGATGTAAATCCCTCTGCCAAAATTTATAAGGATAAGTAGGACTATATTAACCCCTGCCTCCATATAACCCCTCTTTTTAAAAAATCCCCTTTTTGTCTACAAATTGTTTAAATATTTCTAAATTAGGGTAAACATGAAATTAAATAATTTATTATTAAAAAAATAATCAAAATTTGTAACACTGGTGTAGGGTATCATATGGTCTGTCATGCCCGACTATAATTCCTCACTTGTTTTCTTTGGGAAAATTGATTAGAATAGCATTTACTTTTCTGATCACTTTTTTCTTTGGGAAAAATTGATCAGAATCTGATCACTTTTTTCTTTAGGGAAAATGTAATCAGAATCTAATCACTTTTTTCTTTAGAAAAGGAAAAATTGATCAGAATCTGATCACTTTCTTTCTTTAGGAAAATTTTTTCAGAATCTGATCACTTTTTTCTTTTGGAAAAATTTATCAGAATCTGATCACTTTTTTCTTTAGGAAAAATTGAACAGAATCTGATCACTTTTTTCTTTAAAAAAAATTAAACAAAATCTGATCACTTTTTTCTTTAAGAAAAATTGATAAGATTCTGATCACTTTTTTTTAGGAAAAATTGATCAGATTCTGATCACCTTTTTAGGAAAAATTTATCAAATTCTGATCATTTTTTTTATGAAAAATTGATCAGATTCTGATCACTTTTTCTTTTGGAAAAATCTGAGCATTATCTGATCACTTTTATGATCAGAAAAATTTATCATTATCTGATCACTTTTTTTTTTAGGAAAAATTTATCAGAATCTGATCACTTTTTTCTTTAGGAAAAATTGATCAGAATATGATTACATTTTTTCTTTAGAAAAAATTTATCTCGTCACTTTATTCTTTAGGAGAAATTTATAAGAAACTGATCACATTTTCATTAAGCAAAGCTTAGAATATGATCACTTTTTTCTTGACAAAATGATCACTATCTGAATAAAAACTTTTAACGATTTCCAAACTCTTTCTACTTTCCAACGTTCTCAATCAATCTTGACAAAATTTCTCTTATCTTTTTGTATAAATCAAGTAATATGATCTGCCGCCTTTCAAAAATACCAAACCTTTTATAAAAATTAATTAACATTAATTTATTGAAAAAAAGTCTAGCGGCAGCCTCTCTCTCACTTTACCCATTATCAACTAATATTGACATCTGTCATATTAATAAAAAAAATATATTTTGTCTATAATATTTATCTAAAATATATAGTTAAATGCAATGTTATGGCTCAAGGTGTTTCATCTCTAAAAACTTGGACTTATGTCCCAAAGCAATAACAACAAAATGGTTTATTTTTAACACACTTTAGACGACATGCATGCATGACTGCATTCATTAGAATGTGTTTAAAATACTAGCAATAAAATTGTCTGTCTGTCTATTAGTGATTATGTTTATAAAAGTAGTTCTTGAAAATACAACAATAAAAAAGAGTTGAAAACCCAAACCGGTTTAATTACAATGAATGTATAGGTTATATATTGAGAATGAAATTTACCTAGTATTAATGAAACTTTAATAGATAACCGTTATTTATGAGTATATTAAATAATAAGAATTTTATAATATCTTTGATTATTATTAAAAGAAAGTTTTGTTAATTTTTACAGCCCACTGGAAAATTTTCTTTTAATTTGTTAATGCTGTGGGCTTTTTTTTAAAAGATTTTCTTTTATGGAAATTCTTTATATACATAAATATTTTGTTACATAAAAGTTTTATGTGTATCAAGTTATTGATATTTTTTCTAAAATTAATAAGTTGGCGTTTCAATGCTGCTGAGCTGAGTTAAGATTTATGCATGTTTTGTAAACAAATCACGCCAACTCTTAAATAAATAACTACGCTTTTTTTTACAAAACATTTTTGTTAATTTATTTGTCTATAATAAAATAACTTTTTTATTTAATTTATTTGTATGTTTCGCTTACATATACAAACATACATGAGAAATAGTTAGTTTAGGTTTATAATGTTGACTGGTTTTGGTTGATTTGGTTTAAGGCGTTTGTTTGGGTTTCAGTGGGTGTTAAAGTTATATGCTAAATTGGCCTAAAACATAAATTGATATTATAAATTTAAAGGCTTATAAATCTTTATACAAAAACAACACAAAACCTACGAAATTTATTAAAAAACTTGGTAAACATTTGTTTACAAAACTAAAACTTATATCGAGATACTTTATTTCTTAAACGATACTGGTATTGAATTTATGTTGGAGTTTTTGGTAATTCATATCTTTCTAAAAAAGACATCTTAGTTGAGTTGGCTGTTTTATATTTTGAGGATTTTGTTACCTCATTAGGCCCTAAGCCTTTTGAAGACAAACCAAATAAAACACAACACAGAGGAAGCAGCTACAGATAAATAATCAGATAAAGTTTTCTATGCTGTTTTTGGGTAGCAACTTCCGTTTGCTAAAACCCAACAAAACATCAGTAAAATATATTAAAAACTATTTTGTTTTATATGAATTTTCTTTACATTTGTAATTACGTTTTTAGAAAAAGTTTTTTTTTTTAATTTACTTTGCTTACACACGTGTTTATATAAGAATTATTTTATATTAAGTATGTAAAACTCCCACACTCTTACTCCCTGGAATATCGGTGCCGCCTTTTGATTACTTGTTAAGGCATTTAACAAGTCCACCATATAAAGTCATCATTATGTATGAGCTGTCTAAAAGAATATGATGGTTTTTTTTATAGCAAAAAATAATAATGAAAAAAATGTTCTATTCAAAATTCATGACATGTTCTGTTGGAGCTACTGAAATAATAAAAATAATAATCGCAAAATAATTGTAATTATAAATATTTATATAAAAAATTTCTTAATCTTTTAGACTTGCCTGAAAGAACGGTGGGTTAAGAGAAGAATTTTGTAGACGAATTGTTTAGAAAATAAACAATAGAAAATCTAATAAAAAATTATTTGAATCTGATCACCGTTTATTGGAATAAAATAGAATGTGATCATTTTTCTTTAGAAGACAATTGATGAGAATCTAATTATTTAGAGGAAATTTGATCACTTTTCCTATGATGGGTTTCTTCAAATATCAGAATTGGATCACTTTTCTTTAGGAAAATGTTATCGGAATCTGATCACTTTTCATTAGGAAATCAGAATCTGATGACTTTTCTTTGGGAAAATGTGATCAGAATTTGATCACCTTTCTTTGGGAAAATGTGATCAGAATTTGATCACTTTTCTTTGGGGAAATGTGATCCGGATCTGATGACTTTTTTTAAGAAAATCTGATCAGAATCTGATCACATTTCTTTAATAAAATATGATCAGAATTTGATCACTCTTTTTTAGAAAAACACGATCAAAATCTGATCACATTTCTTTAGGAAAATATGACCAGAATCTGATCACTTGTCTTCATGAAAATGTGATGAGAATATAATTACATTTCTTTCGAAAAATATGATCAGAATCAAATCACTTTTCTTAAGAAAATATTATAAGAATCTGATCACTTTTCTTTAGGAAAAAGTGATCATAATCTGATCACTTTTCTTTAGGAAAATGTGATCAGAACCTGAACTCTTTTCTTCAGGAAAATGTGATCAGAATCTGATAACTTTTCTTGAAGAAAATATGATCAGAATCTAATCATTATTCTTTAGGAAAATGTGATAAGAATCTGATCACTTCTCTTTAGAAAATTGGGACGAGAATCTGACCACTTTTCTTTACAAAAATATGATCAGAATCTAACGACTTTCTTTAGGAAATGTGAACAGAATCTCATTACTTATCTTTAGGAAGATGAGATCTGAATCTGATCACTTTTCTTAAGCGATATGTGATCAGAATTTGATCACTTTTCTTTAGGAAAATGTGATCATAATGTGAATAGTTTTCTTTAGGAAAAGGTAATAGGATTCTTATCACTTTTCATTAGGAAAATATGATCAGAATCTGATCACTTTTCATTTTGAAATTATGATCTAAATCTGATTTCTTTAGGAAACATAAAAAAATTAACATTTTATTCTGAAGAAGAAGCGATCAGAATCTAATCTATTTTCTTTAGAAGTAAATTAATCTGATCACATCATCATCACATTTCTTTAGTACATGTTCGCGATCAGAGCAATTTTCTTTAGAAAAAACTGATCAGAAATGATTAGAAGAAAAATTATCAGAATAAGTCATTTTAACAATCTGATCATATTTGTTTAGAAGGAAATTTGCCAAAATCTTATGATTGAGGAAATGCTAATAATGATCTGATCACTTTTCTTTAGAAATTATGATCATGTTTTTTAGGGAAATATGATCAGAATCTAATCAAACTCTTTTTTAGGGAAATACGATCAGAATTTGGTAATTTTTCTTAAATAATTAATAAATTTACCAAAATTTGATGCTCTTTCGTAAAAAATATCCATCTGATAGTGATCATATTTCTTGAGGAAAAAATTTTAAAATTTCCATTATTTTTCGATAGCATTGTCTATCAATTTCTGAAAGTTAATTAACTTTTCAATTAATTAAAAGTTATTTATACAGCTTTTAATGTTTCCTGCAAGGTTACCACATTAGTAATAAAATGTTTTTAATTTTTTATAATAATTTATTGATTTAAATAACTTTTAACACCCACTGTATGCCACAACAAGTTTGTTTATTTATTTTTTTTAAATTGTTTCTCAGCAAACATTGGGAAGTTTGCCACTAATAAAAGTGCTTTTAATACGTGCAGACAAGTAGTTTAAATAATGAATGTGTATAAAATTTTTAATGAATTTTATTATTTAACAAAGAAATACTCTTAACTGAACATAAATAGAGAGATAAAAGAAATATTATTTTAAATATGAAAAGAATATCTTAAATATTTTGATAGTTTTAAGGTAATTCAAGAAGAATTTTTTAAAAAAGTTAATAAATTTTTAAATCAAAATAAACATATTGTTTTTTATGCAAATAATAAATTCCCAAATAAAATATGTTTTTTTTTTCTTAATAATTATTTTGATATTTCTATTTCCACTTGATGTTTTTTCTTTTTTACTATGTATAAGGGTAATAGAATAATTTATGCCATTTTTGTATTATACCGCTTTTTATGACTAATAAAATTTAATGAAGTATAACAGAAATTGTTAATGTCATTTGGAAATACCACCCTATTCTGTTTTGACGCCCTTTAGATTAACACTTATTCTCTGTAACATTTCCTTTTTGGTTGTTCCTGTTGATGTATGTCAATTGTTAAGACATTTTTGGATTTTAGTTGGATTACAATTGGGACTGACGACGACTAATGCGACTAATGAATGTTTGATATTAAACTGATAGATATATGGGGATCAGAAAATATGAGACAAATAGAGAAAGGCAGTATAATGAAGAGAACATCTGTAGAAATCAAAGGATATCTCTTTGTAGCAACAATGTACTTGCCAAGAATCAATTTGAATGTAAATTTTTTTGCCGTTAGTGGTTGTGGTCCCCATTGTAATCAAACTGTTAAACTAAGTGTAAATATTGAGGACAAATTAGCAAAGGAATATTACAGAATTCATAAACTTTGTGTTTTTTTCTTAAGGATCTCTGTAATAATCGAAACTTATATGGAAATTATAAAGGCTCATTAGTTTCTTCATAGAAAAAATTAAAGAAATAATCCTATTATGGTAAAATGATTATTAAGACACACATACACAAACTTTAAGCGTCATTTGGTTGAAATGTTAAAAGGATAATAAAGGAATAAAGAGTAAATAATTTGATTACAAGAAATTTAAATTCCTTTTAACTTTAAATGAATTTATTTTTTATAATAAAAGAACAACTATTAAGTCGAAAACTTTGTATAACACATAAAAACCTTTTAATTATCGAGCTAAAACTATTAAAAGCCTGCATGACATTTAAGCACTTTGTCAGCAGTTAAAATAGATTAATTACTCTGTTTGACAAGAGCAATGTCTCTCTAAGCAAACAAATTTTGAAAAGGAATGAAACAGTTTCAATACAGTTCAATGCTCACAAAAGTCTGCATGACATTTAAGCACTTTGTCAGCAGTTAAAACAGGTTAATTACTCTGTTTGACAAGAGCAATGTCTCCCTAAGCAAACAAATTTTGAAAAGGAATGAAACAGTTTCAATACAGTTCAATGCTCCCAGAAAAGTATATCAATTAATTTTAATAAAAAAATTTTGTCCACCCAACCTATCCTAATATTCATAAAAGTCCATATAAAACATAAGCATTTCACAACCACGATTCTTTTAATAAATCACACTTCTGTCTCGTTTCAATTAAACAAAATATCAACAATCGATTATTGTCATTTAATAGAAACAAACAATAACTATTCTTATCAATATAATTGTTCGATTTGTTTTACTCTCATATTTACCTTTACGTTTCTAATCTACCTAGTTTTTAAATAGAATATTCTATTAGTTTTAACTGCATATAATTTGCTGTTATTCTTATCTTATAACCATACACATGAAAAGTCAATTTGAGTTAAAATTCTAACACCACAAAATGTTTAAGTTAATAATTTATTATCTTTTTTTGTTTGGAGTTGGTGACAATTGAAAAAAATATTTTCTGGTATTTAGGTTATTTCGACCACAGTATTGGCTGGTATGCACAATATAAACATTAGTTTATTTACGTTCGATAAATTGGTTTAACTGGGGCTAGACGTTGTGGTAAAATTGTAACTTTTTAGTTAAATTGTGATTAATTGTATTGTGGTTGTTCTTTTTACAGTACTGGCGAAGTAATGATTGATCAAAGTTCAGTTATTTTACAGGAATTGGGCACAAAAGGTGTCATATTTCATTAACAAAGTCTTAACAAATAAATGATAAAATGTTAAACGATTACAGATAATTCAACTTTTAAACTCATGATCGGTAACTAAAAACTCAAGATCGGTAACTGATCATTAGTAAAACACGATCAGTATATGATCTTATATTCATTGATTTGATAAAACTATTCTAAAACTCAAGGAAAATTTATCATGAACTAATCAGTTTTCTGTGGAAAAAATGATTATAGTCTAATCTCTCTAGGTCTATAAAGTAGTCTAAAGTTTAGTCAAAAGACTAATCTATAGCCTGGTCTATTGTCAGGCATAAAATCAACTCTACAGTCTTGTCTATAATCTAGTTTTATGGTAACAGTCTAGTCTTTAGTCCAGATTATATTCTGGCCTAGTTGCTAGTCTATAGTTCACACTATAGTCTAGCCTATAATCCAGAATGTTATCTACTCTATAGTATAGATCAGACAATAGATTGGTCTATAATTTAGACTATAGTATAGTCTTTATTGGAGTTTATAGACTAGTCAATAGTGTAGTCTTTAATACATGCTGTAGTCAAGTCTTTAATATAGTCTATGATCTTGTCTATTGTCTAGTCTATGGTGTAGTACATATAGTCTATAGTCTAATATATATTCTAGTCTATAATTTAGCCTAAAGTTTATTCCATACTCTAGTCTATCGTATAATCTATAGTCTAGACTTTAGTCTTGCATATAGCCCAGTCTATAGTGTAGCTTATCTTCTTGTCTATAGTTATATTCATAGTATATAGTATATTCATGTCCATAGTCTAGTCTAGTATAGTATATAGTCTACTATATAGTCTAGTCCTTAGTATTGTCTTGTCTAGAGGCTCTTTTCCATTCTATAGTCTAGTCTTCGGTTAAGTCTATAGTCCAGTCTAAAGTCAGTTTATAGTCTAGTTTATAGTCTAGTCTATAGTCTAATCTATAGTCTAGTCTATAGTCTAGTCTATAGTCTAGGCTATAGTCTAGTCTATAGACTAGTCCGTAGCCTAGTCTATAATCTGGTCTATAGTCTAGTATGTAGTCTAGTCTATAGTCTAGTCTATAGTCTAGCCTATAGTATAGCCTATAGTCTAGCCTATAGCCTAGTCTATAGTCTAGTCTATTGTCAAGTCTATAATCTACTCTATAGTCTAGTCTAAAGTCCAGTCTATAGTCTAGTCTAGTCCATAGTCTAGTCTATAGTCTAGTCTATAGTATAGTCTATGGTCTAGTCTATAGTCTATTCTATGGTCTAGTCTATAGTCTAGTCTATAGTATAGCCTATAGTCTAGCCTATAGTCTAGTCTATAGTCTAGTCTATAGTCTAGTCTATAGTCTAGTCTATAGTCTAGTCTATAGTCTAGTCTAAAGTCTAGTCTATAGTCTAGTCTATAGACTAGTCAATAGTCTAGTCTATAGTCTAGTCTACAGTCTAGTCTATAGTCTTGTATATAGCCTAGTCTATAGCGTTGTTTATATTCTAGTCTATAGTCCAGTATATTCATGTTTATAGCCTAGTCTAGTCTGTAGTATATTCTATAGTTTAGTCTATAATCTAGTCTATAGTCTTGTCTATATTTCTGTCTATATCCTAGACAATATTTTGCCGATTTTTGTTTTAGAAAAAATAATCAATAGTTATTCATTTTTCTTCAATATGAAGCAAAATTGATCTACTCGATGAATCGAATTTAATTTTGTAAAAAAAATTATACATTTTCACACAAAATAAAAATAATAGTATTACAAAATGTTTATTTCTCAGCACTCCACTGTGCTGACACCGTACAATCAGAAACTTATCAATATTTTCGATTTTACAAAAAAAAAGAAGAAAAACAAATATAGACACAGAAATATATTGTATAAATAGAAAGAAGAAAAACATATAGACTGAAAATGTTGTAACAATTTAATGGGTAATCAAGCATAAATAAATATGAAACTTTGTAGTTTCTTTCGATATTTCTAGCTACAGAGAGCTACTGAGAGCCTAGAAGCAAAAAAAGACAAGTAATAATAATGGTTTTTAGATGACATCATTAAATGTATATTAAAGATACAATTTCAAATTACTTCAAAGATTTTTTCAACGATTGCGTTTTGTTTTTGATGTTTAGTTCTTAAAAAAAAGCTTTAGATTTCTTTGAGATACATAAATAAATAAAACTGCGTAAAGAAAAAATTCGTTAAAATAAATAAATTTTGAGATATACAAAATTAAACAGAAATCATACCACTATTAAGAGGAATTAAAGATTTTTTTATCGGTTTGGCATTTTTTGTAATACATTATGATTTGACAAGTTGTTTAGTTAAAATTTAATACTTTTTATATGTATGTATATATTTTTTAAAATTTTTTAAGTTCATGTTATATTTTTTTATTTTTGTAATTTTGTTTTTAAAAACACATTATGATATTTTTTTTGTAATTAAAACTTTTGTAAGTTTTGTTGACTTTGTATGATTTTTTATAAATTCTTTCTGTATTTATTCTTGTTTAAAAAAAAAAAAAAAAAAAAAAAAATTGTTCATGTTCTCAAAACATAAAAAATCACAGACCGTAACTTTTTTATTTGTACAAAATGATTATTTTTCTCTCTATTTGTTTAATTTCTAATACTTTTTTTGAGTTTTTCCCCCTTTAGTTGATTTTCATTTATATTTGTTTGTTTATTTTTCTTTTTTTTCACAACTTTTAGAAATAATTTTACAGTGTAAAACAAAATCTTGGAATTTGGATACAAAAAAAACGGTAAAATTCTTTAAAGATTTGATCATTTTTCTTGAAATCGATCAGAATCTGATCACATTTTTTTAAGACAAATTGATCAGAATCTGATAACTTTTCTTTAGGAAAAATTTATCAGAATCTGATCACTTTTTCTTTAGGAAAATTTGATACGAATCTGATCACTTTTTCTTTAGGAAAATTTGATAAGAATCTGATCACTTTATTTTGGAATAATTGATCACAATCTGATCACGTTTTTTAGGAAAAATTTATCCGAATTTTATCATTTTTTCTTTAGGAAAAATTTATTAGAATCTGATCACCTTTCCATTAAGAATAATTGATGAGAATCTGATCACTTTTTCATTAGAAAAAAATGATAAGAATATGATCACATTTTCTTTAGAAAATGTTGATGAGAATCTGAACACTTTTGCTTCAAAAAAAATTTATCAGAAACTTGAGAAAAAACTGATCACAATCTGATCACTTTTCGTTAAGAAAAATTAATCAGAATCTGATCACTTTTTTTTAGGAAAAATTTATCAGAATCTGATCACCTTTTCTTTAGGAAAATCTGATCAGAATCCGATAACTTTTTCTTTAGGAAAAATTGACCACTATCTGATCACTTTTTCTTTAAGAAAAATTTATCAGAATCTGATCACTTTTTCTTAAGGAAATTTGATCAGAATCTGATCACTTTTTCTTAAGGAAAATTTGATCAGAATCTTAACACATTTTCTTTAGAAAAAATTTATTAGAATCTTTTTCTTCAGAGAAAATTGATCACAATCTGATCACTTTTTATTTAGAAATAATTGTTCAGAATCTGACCACTTTTTCTTTAGGAAAAATTGATTACAATCTGATCGAAATATTATCAGAAAAGAATTTATTTTTTTCTTCATTTTGCAAAGTATTTTAATTAAATTTGCCTTTCTATTCCATATTTACAACATTTTAAATTAAAAATGTGCAAATTAAAATGCGTTTTTAATCCAGTCAATTATTTTTATGGCAAAAAATAAAATTACTTTATTTTATGTTTATGGTTATAATGTTGCTTCGACTATTTAATAGACCCCAACGAACGAATGGCCTGAAATGAACGTCTAGTTCAATGACTCATTTTTTGTTTTGTTTTTTTTTTTAATTTTTTTTTGCAAAATCATTTCAGTTTCTAAGAAATAAACAAAAAAAGTAAAAACAAAAAGCCAAATATATGATTTTTTATATGGTTTTTATAACAAATTATTCATAATGCCAATGGGTATAAATAAATATTAAATTACGTTTTTAAAATAATTTGAGGAATTTTTTTACAAGAATTAAATACAGAAAGAAATTGTTTATTATTAAGTTTATAATTATTAAATAAAAGTCATTTTTTTTTTTTAATATCATTTTTATAAATGTTTTATTAAAGAAAACATTTACGCAATTAATATACAATTGCATTGCACAAATGTTCGGTCAATAACAAATATAACAAACAAAAAATTGTTGTTATTTTGTAGTTTAATTGTTTGTTTGGCAGACGTCATTTTAAAATCTCTACATGCTACACTTGTATTTATGTATTTTAAACTACTACATGTATTGGTATACAACTACATAAGCAATGTTTTTTGTATTTAATGTTGGACCATGTTATTGTTATTGTTGTTTTGTTATTAAATATTTATTGCAATGCAATACTTGACTCCTCTTTTTACCCCACTATTACTACTCTTCGCCTTTTTATACTTTACACACATACTAATATAAAGTAAATATAATAAAAACATCAAAATACTCAAAATAATACATATAAAGTAGCGAGAGCAGCTAATACGGATAGGAGTTTGGGACAGAGTTTGTAAAGGTATTAATTCTTTAAATGGAGTTTTTCTTTAAAAGCTAAATTTTTACCAAAAACTTTCTATTGATCGAAAATTTATCAAACATTTCTAGTGTTGGAAAATATTCTATAAACATATTTTTTTATTGATCAATACTTAATCATAATTTTGTTTTCAAAATACTCCCGAGACAATCTCGAGATTATCTTTATTTATTCGCGAGTTTTCAAGACCGACAGAAGGACTCTCGTAGTGTATGATCTGCACGAACGAAAATGCGGCATAATTCCATTCACCATTTTACGTGAATACCTGCCGTGTTGGCCTAATATTAAGGTGCACTTTTTTTCATTCAAAGTGTAAGCTTTTGTGACGACTCACCAACGCCCCTTTATGTATTTTACATGCGGGTACATGATTCTGCCGGCCCATGCACAAGCACTTTGCTGAAATACTCGAGCTATCTAATCTCTGACCATTGCTGTCCCGTTGCTTAACTTCCGAAATGTTCTTACATAAAACGAACACACTGTGGTAAATCTGGTATGAACAGAGTTTTCCATAAACATACCTAGACAGACACTACGTGGATCCCGAAGAAACCTCAACCAATTGACCAGAACAAAGTCCTGAGGGCAACTGACCACCCGAACTACCAGATTATGTAGTTCTCCGGTTCGACTCCATGTCAAATCATTCCAAGGAAGGGCCGAGAATACATTTGACCATCACTAGTTTATAGTCCCGGCAGACTAGAGACATTGGTAGCACCTCTTTTCCCCGGGATTGCAATTACAGCAAGATAGGGTCTTTCATCAAGGTAACATGCCCCCGGGTGTACTTTTATGAGAACTTTAGACATTTGGTGTCGCTAATAATTTCTCTCGATTTATTTTTAGCTATTTCAGAGATCGCCTTATATGAGTTGTTATAGATGGGATCTCATTATTCAAGATTTATAACAGGGTACTGCATGTTCCCTTCCTATCTCCTATCTTATTTCTAATTTTCTTAAACGTTTCCTTTGTCAAACTATCAACTGTATAAGCAGCGCCATCTGCAATTCATATTCACCTCTTTACCCCCGACTTGATAACTTTCGTTAAATGGGGTCGTGCTAAAATATTCGATATCAAACTCCGAAAAACTCAAAACACAAAAGCATGGCAGATTTTGTTGTTCCATATATCACCTGCCGTTAAGAGTAAATATTAAGTAAGATTGTAAATATTAAGTAAATATTAAATCATAATGAGAATATATACAGTGAAGTTAGGCGAAGGTTCTATTTGGTGGCAGTAGGGCATTTTACACTATGGATTCATTGAAGAGCCCTCGCAACGAGGATTGTACTATATCTTCAGAAAATATGAAAAAAATTTCGTACTTTTATTTGAATTCAAATTGAATAAAAATATTTTCTTAAGTTTATTAAATTTTAAGTTTTAAGTGTAAAAACCAACCTTATGTTATGTATAAGAATGATTTGAGAATAACATTTGGTACCTAATCGGGATCAAAACAAAGTTTGAATCCAATATATACAGTAAAGTTACATGATCTCGAAGAGAAGAGGGCGAAGGTTCTATTCGGTGCCAGTAGTGCATTTTACTCTATTGATTCACTGGAGAGCCGTCGCAACGAGGATTGTACTATATATTCAGAAATTAGGAAAAAATTTCGTACTTTTATTTTAAATTTATTAAATTTTGAGTTTGAGAACTTTAAAACCCAACAATATGTTATGTATGTATAAGAATGATTTAAGAATAACATTTGGTACCTAATCGGGGATTAAAACAATGTTTGAATCCAATATTGAGAAACCTTTGAGAATTATATTAAAATAACAATCTTTTTCAAAAGTATGTCGAATAAACAAACAAATTTATAAAAAAAAAACTTTCTATGGAAAATTTACAAAGTTAAATTTTTAATGTTTAATGTTTCTCAGAAAAAATTAAAAGATTCTGAAAATATTTCTTCAGAAAAAATATGTCTGATTCTGTCTATATTTCTTTTCGTTGAATTGATCAGAATTAGATATTAATTCTTAAGTAAACTTTGAACAGAATATTTCTCATTTTCTTTTTTTTAATAAAATTCTGTTAACTTTACTGCGATATTACTTTTCCAAAATATCAGATCAGATTCTGATCATTTGCCTTATGAGAGCAATTGATCAGAATTAGATATTGATTCTTAAGTAAACTTTGAACAGAATATGATAATTTTCTAAAGAAAATTTGAATTTAAATTCTGTTAACTTTACTTCGATATTACTTTTCCGAAATAAGATCAGATTCTGATCATTTGCCTTATGAGAACAATTGATCAGAACCAGATATTTAGATATTTAAACAAAATATGATCATTTTCTAAAGAAACTGTTGATAAATTTTATTTTGTAATAAAATTTCCAATTAACAAAAAACTCGAAAGAATTAATTCCTTTGCAACTCTGTTAAAGGGGCAGTCATAGTAGCAATAACACTCTACAATCTTTACGTTAATGATGTTGTTGTTGTTACTCACACAAATTTTTTTTAAGAAACACAATTTGTAGTTGTTGTTGTATATATTTATTTATTTTTATTTTTTGTTGTTGTTGTATTTATTTATTTTTCTCGTTGTTTTTTGGCACACTCAAATATTTATTTTGTGTATGTATGAATAAAAAAAAACAACTTTTTTGCTGTATATTTTTTATTTAGCTTAATTTAAACTTTAAGTTTTAAATAAATAAAACTCTTTTTTTACGAATTTTGTTTGATTTGCAATTTCCGTTCAAGTAGAAACAACACGCACACAGCACACAAAAATAGCACTCAGCATAAATATTTTTGAAATAAATTTTTATATTTGCACAATTTTTTTCTTTTAATTTTTAATTAAAGTTGACAACACTTTAAATTTTTCTATTAAAATTTATAAAATATTTAAAAATATTTTGCAGCAAAATTTCTCATTTAAATAATGCTGGCACTTATTTGTTTTTTATGCTTTACAAATTTTTCTTTCTGTAATAAAATATCTCTTGGATACAATTTCTAGACACATAAATACAAGTAAAATTCAAAAAACGAGTCAAACGAACAAAACGTTGTTCCGCTTGAAAAGCAACCGCACGGTGTGGATTCTAAAACGCAACTAAATTTAACTTACGATACTTTTCCACTGTTTGGTATCGAAAAACATAGAAATACAAAATAAACGAACAGAGAAACCTAAAAGGCAACTTTGCACATGCTGCCGTTCCAACCATCCATGCCTTGGCCGTCCGTCAGCCTTCTCAGTGATGGCTGGCTGACGGTGGTGTATTTTTCACTTTATTCTCGTTTCTTTCCACTTGGTTTGTTTGAATGCCGGGGAGAGTGCTCTTGTATTGTATCTGTTAGTACGGAATTTTGTGGATCAAGTAAAAAAAAATATATATCAACCAAAAATCTCACATGGTGGTTGAAATCGTGTGTGCGTTTTATATTTTTTTTTTTTTCATATCAGATTTTAAAGTCTCGTAATTTTTTCTTTATTTTGTTTTGATTATTTTTTTCCTATTTTTGTTTTGTGGATTGTAAGTTGAGTGTATTGTGTGCAATTGTTATTCGTATCTGAGAGATACGAATTGTCCATAGAGCATAAATTCTCAGTATCTCAGAGAAAAAGTTTAAATTTTATGTAGCATGTGATATATTTTCTGTTTGTTTTTTATGTATAGTTTTGCAAAGTTTTACGATACTGTTTGAGGGGGAAGGTAACCTATTTAATATACTGAGACTGATCTATAGGCTGTTATATAGTCTCGATTATAGACATATGTATAATCCATAGTCTTGACTGAAGAGTTAACTTAAGTCTTGAATAAAGACTGATCTAATGTCTTGACTATAGTTTGATCTACAGTCTTAACTACAGACTGATCTATGTATAGTTTTGTCAGTAGACTGATCTATAAGAGACAGATCTATAGTCCTGATAATTTAGACTACATACCATATGCTGATATATAGTACGAATTTAAGACTGATCTATAATCTAGACTCCGGGCTAATCATTAGTCTGGACTATTAACTGATTTACAATCTAGACTATAGTCAGCATTATAAACTGAACTAGAACTGAACTAGAACTGAACTAGAACTGAACTAGAACTGAACTAGAACTGAACTAGAACTGAACTAGAACTGAACTAGAACTGAACTAGAACTGAACTAGAACTGAACTAGAACTGAACTAGAACTGAACTAGAACTGAACTAGAACTGAACTAGAACTGAGAACTGAACTAGAACTGAACTAGAACTGAACTAGAACTGAACTAGAACTGAACTAGAACTGAACTAGAACTGAACTAGAACTGAACTAGAACTGAACTAGAACTGAACTAGAACTGAACTAGAACTAGAACTGAACTAGAACTGAACTAGAACTGAACTAGAACTGAACTAGAACTGAACTAGACTGAACTAGAACTGAACTAAATGAACTAGAACTGAACTAGAACTGACTAGAACTGAACTAGAACTGAACTAGAACTGAACTAGAACTGAACTAGAACTGAACTAGAACTGAACTAGAACTGAACTAGAACTGAACTAGAACTGAACTAGAACTGAACTAGAACTGAACTAGAACTGAACTAGAACTGAACTAGAACTGAAACTAGAAATGAACTAGAACTGAACTAGAACTGAACTAGAACGAACTAGAACTGAACTAACTGAACTAGAACTGAACTAGAACTGAACTAGAACTAGAACTGAACTAGAACTGAACTAGAACTGAACTAGAACTGAACTAGAACTGAACTAGAACTGAACTAGAACTGAACTAGAACTGAACTAGAACTGAACTAGAACTGAACTAGAACTGAACTAGAACTGAACTAGAACTGAACTAGAACTGAACTAGAACTGAACTAGAACTGAACTAGAACTGAACTAGAACTGAACTAGAACTGAACTAGAACTGAACTAGAACTGAACTAGAACTGAACTAGAACTGAACTAGAACTAGAACTAGAACTGAACTAGAACTGAACTAGAACTGAACTAGAACTGAACTAGAACTGAACTAGAACTGAACTAGAACTGAACTAGAACTGAACTAGAACTGAACTAGAACTGAACTAGAACTGAACTAGAACTGAACTAGAACTGAACTAGAACTGAACTAGAACTGAACTAGAACTGAACTAGAACTGAACTAGAACTGAACTAGAACTGAACTAGAACTGAACTAGAACTGAACTAGAACTGAACTAGAACTGAACTAGAACTGAACTAGAACTGAACTAGAACTGAACTAGAACTGAAACTAGAACTGAACTAGAACTGAACTAGAACTGAACTAGAACTGAACTAGAACTGAACTAGAACTGAACTAGAACTGAACTAGAACTGAACTAGAACTGAACTAGAACTGAAGAACTGAACTAGAACTGAACTAGAACTGAACTAGAACTGAAACTAGAACTGAACTAGAACTGAACTAGAACTGAACTAGAACTGAACTAGAACTGAACTAGAACTGAACTAGACTGAACTAGACCTGAACTACAACTGAACTAGAACTGAACTAGAACTGAACTAGAACTGAACTAGAACTGAACTAGAACTGAACTAGAACTGAACTAGAACTGAACTAGAACTGAACTAGAACTAGAACTAGAACTGAACTAGAATTGAACTACAACTGAACTACAACTGAGCTACAACTGAACTACAACTGAACTACAACTGAACTACAACTGAACTAGAACTGGACTAGAACTGAACCAGAAAGTTATCTATAGTCTTTTGTCTAAATAATTTACCAACTAGTCTACCGAGGCACACTGAATGAATTAAATTGTTCTCTATTTAGGAAATTATTAAGAAATGGATTTCAATTATAATCTCAATATTATTTATTAGGTTCCTTCTCCAAAAAAACACCTAAAATAACATTCCTAGTTGTCCACTCCTTAATTTATCACACAGTTTTTATTCAACAATTTTCTCCCATGTTATAAAACTTAAAGATTTATTTGCAATTCAAAACCACCAGACATCAACGAATTTTCTCTTGAACACTTTTAGCAAAATATAGCAATATATTGTTTATTTACAATGTAAATAATTTAAAACAAAAATTAATAATACTATAATTGAAAATATAAACAAATAAGAAATTAAAATTAAAACCTCAATTCTAAAGAAGAAAGTAAAAGTAGAATAAATTCCCCTACAGGGTCTGGTGTAAGAAAAACAGAGACATCATTATTATAGATGATTGAAAGTTTGTTGATTTGTGTATTCAAATGTTTTTGAGTTTTTATGACTACAGCGAAGAGTGAATGACTGACTGACGTTTTGACGAATAGAGTACAACAGTGTCAATACTTTTGCCAGCAGTTAGCAATATATACGAACAAGTTTAATGAAGAAATAAAGAAGAAACAACACAGTTTGTGAAGTTTTAATAGATTTTTGTGTTTATGGTATTAAACAGACACAACGCCACATAGACGAACCAACTGCTTGCCTGCCAGACTGACTGACTAATCATAAGAAGTTGAAAAGTTCACTTGGGTTAATTAGTTTTTTTCTCCATCTTCTTCATCAACGTCTTATGTGGCTTTTTTCTTTTCTGCCTCTTTTGGGGTTTTTAATCTTAAAGATTCAAATGAATTTTGTATGGCGGCAGCTACTGTTGCTGTTGTTGTTGTTCTTAAACGAGTTCATTACATATTTGTTTTTTGAAAAATTGAAAAATTAATGCATTTGAAATTTTTATTATTATTTGCAAAATTGCTTATTTGTTTATTTAGTTTAGTTTAGTTGAGTTGATGTTGTAGGCACTTTAAAAGCAACATGTGTTGGCAATATTTATTCCGTTTGATTCGATTTCCATTTGTTGTTGTTGTTGAATTTTTGTTCATTTATCCCAATTATAGTTGTGGTGGGTGTGACAGACAGCCAGCAAAAACGTTGTGATATTTAATGGTTTGGAAAATCATATAAAATTTATAGAAATATTTTTTTTGTTTTGAAGAAATAAAATATTGTGCCAGTTCATTTTTTTTACTCTTTCATTTAAATAAGACTTATTATTTATAGTTTTAAAATTCGCTCGTAATGAAACTGGGTCATATTTTTGGGGAAAAAAAGGCTTGTATTTAATAACGTATATTTTTCAAAAGCAATACCAGGGGTATTCCGTTAATCTGGAAATCATGTTTTTTATAGAAATCTTTCTTATCACAACATTAATAGATCCACATCCAAGAAGTCAATGTCGAAACTTTGAAAGAGGCTGGCAAACATTCGTGAATGTTTCGTACTTTTCACCGATCATAATGATATTGAAAAAGCTGAAGATAACCATGATCATAGCTCAGCTTCCAGATCAATCACTATAATCGATAGTTATAAAAAAGAAGATTATGTTCAACTGATTGAAATCAGATTTTAAACGAAGAATATTCCTAATTAAAAAATGTTATATAAATTTGGAAAATCAGCGATCTTTAGCAAAAAAACTGAGTTCGACCGATCTCCATGAAGTTTAGCGGAGCTGATGGTAATCAACGATGAACGTTAACGATGATTAAAGTCAGCAAATCAGCAGTAATCTGAATGTGAACTTTTACCAAAGATGTTAACTGACTCAAGAAACGAATTTGGAGAATGTCTATAAATCGAACTGCGGCTTCTAATGAGTTCACAAAAGTACTGGAACTCGGTAGAGAGGATTATCGCCTACCGCCTACAATGACGCTCAATGTGGTTGAGATAGTGGTCAATTGCTTTTAGATGACGTTTCTGAAACTGAAAAGATCTTAATTGAGTTCGTAAAGTAGCGTCAAGAATCGGAAGAACTTCATGACGTAATAAAAATGGTTTTCAATTTCAATAACGATCACAATTGAGTACTAAACAACTCTTTGGAGTTTAGTTTTAGATGACTTTCTTAAACATCAAAACAAATCGAATATCGACCTCAATTAGGGAAGGAGTAATACTCGCTAAAGAAGTAATTTATGACCGTACGCACAGTAACGATAAGTGGATTGTTGTAGAATAACCTATTCTTAAACTTCGATCTTAATCGAATTTGGAAGAGCAGTAACGCTCTGTGGTTTGCGGTAATCAAAGATCGATTTCAGTAAAAATTTCCAAACATTAATCCACATCGTTTGGCGATCTCTAAACAATTCCATTTGATTCATAAATATTATTCTAAAGCGAATGGTCATTATTCGCTTTAGAATACTTGGCAAACTACGATTTTCTGATCAGATGCTCTGTGGACTGAGATAGTCGAAGACCGAGTGATCACTAGATCAGTTTTCTATATAATAGAAATCGATCGAGTTTTCTATAGAATAGTAATTAGAATAATAATAATCACTCGACCGATAATAGAAATCAATCGAGTTTTCTATAGAATAGTAATTAGACTAATAATAATCACTCGACCGAACCGTTATAGAAAAGCGATCGCTCGTGTAGTTTTCTATAGAACTGAGATATTTTGATTAGTTTTCAATAAAATATTGATTACCCGAGCAATTTTCCAAAGAGTTAGAATGTTTTCTATAGAATGATGATCATTCGGTGAGATTACTACAAAATAGTCGCTACTCGATAGAAGTGTTTATATGTTCAATTTTCTACATAATAAGGATTTCAGTTTTCTATGGAATAGTGATCAATCGGGCCAATTTGTATAGAATACTGATCACTGGATTAGTTTTCTATAGAATAGTGATCAATCGATCCGTTATCAATGATATAGTGAACAGTAGATCAGTTTCCCATGGAATTGTCATCACTTGATTTTTTTTTTCTTAAGAATAGGATTCATTCGATCAGTGGTCTATAGAATAGTGATCATTGGAATAGTTATACCCCACACCACCATAGTGGGGAGGGTATTATACGTTTGTGTTGATGTTTGTAACGCACAAAAATATTGGTCCTACATCCACCTTAAAGTATACCGACTGACTCAGAATCACTTTCTGAGTCGATTAAACCATGTCCGTCCGTCCGTCTGTCCATGTAAACCTTGTGCGCAAGGTACAGGTCACAATTTTCAAGATATTTTGATGAAATTTGGACCAAACGTGCTTTTACGACGAAGCCTATTCAAAATTGTTGAAATCGGTCCATTATTTCACCTAGCCCCCATACAACCCTACCCCCCGAAAAGGTCTTTTGAGTTCATAATTATGTTAAATATTGTAGTATCTCAAAAAAATCGGCAAAACTTAGTTTTATATACGTCTTAATAATACTACAGATTTTCGTTATTATCGGACTTTATTTGACCCTAGACCCCATACAAAGTCCTCTTCAGAAAATGACTTGAAGGTCAATAATTTACTAATAAAGAAAATCAGTTTTTTTAACAAATTGTTAAAATATTTCGGAATTAAGGTAAACAACTTAAATGCTTTGTTATTAAAAATAATTCACATTTTTAACATACTTAGTGCCGTAGGGTATTGTATGGTAGGCCATGCCCGACTATACTTTCCTACTTGTTTTTATATAGAGAAGATCTGTTGTTTTTAGTTAATAGTGGTCAATCGATCAGTTTTCTATGGAACAGCGATCACTCGGTCAGTTTTCTATAAAATTGTTAAAGTTTACTATTCTATGGAATAGTGATTGCTCTATCTGTGTTCTATAGATACACACAGAAAAAGGATCAATTGGAAATCGGTTCTTATTATAAATATTTAGAGATTTGAACTAAAATTCCATCGTTGTTATTAAAAAAACATAAAACCAAGCGATTTTCTATATTCAGAACTGTAAAACCATTATTGTAATCAAATTACGGTTTTAATAATTTTCAAAATAGTTAATTTAACCGACTTGTGTCTTTTATAAATTGTTTTCATTAATTCAGTAGATACACCCGAATTTAATTTATCATTTGAATGCAACAACTTCAAATATTAGTAGTTGTAATTGAAAAATATATTAGGGCTAACAAATTGGAGTCAGATTGTTAGCTTTCAATCACTACAACCAATTATATATTAGAAATACTTAAAAGCTGAAAAAACAATACGATTTTCCCAACCGAAAATTTGGTACATTTATTTTTTGTTGACGTTTCAAGAATAATTATTAAAGAAAATATAAAAAATATTGTAAATATTTTAAAAAGATAAATATAATAGATGTTATTGTGCATAAATATGTAAGTGTTGCGGCTTAATATTAAGATGAATAAAAATATAAAAAGGTAATGTTCGTCATTTTTAATTTTGTATATGATTTGACGAGTTTTTAACACTTTTGCAGCAATGGAAGTAAGAAATGCTGTCTACAAGCCATCCATCTAATGCGGAATATTTTGACGAGCTGTGATCAAAATCTTATGTAACACCAAACCAAAAATAGGATATGTAAGGTACTCTGAAGCAGTTTCGAGATGTACATATATATTTTATTTATAAACATTTACATACATACATATATTTCTTTTATAAAATTTTATTATGCATAAATACAATCCACAAATATGTGGGTAATAAATAATATTTCAATTAGTATTGCTGTTAGTTTTAATTCTTACAACCGAATTGTATATTTAAACGGTTCCGTGTTCTATATATTCAATAATGCCAATCGAATTTTTCGGTCATCAGAATTGAATTAAGTGATAGTTGTTAGAACCGACTAAATTTGATTGGAAACAAATTCGGTTATCACAACGAATCTTTTCTATAGAATATAAATTATTCGATCAGTTCTATATAGAATAATGATCGTTCTTGCAGTTTTCTATAGGGTAGTGATCTATAGAGCAATTATGTATATAATAGTAGTTTTTCTATAGAATAATGATCAATTGAATAGTTTTCTATAAAATAGTGACCAATTGATAAGTTTTTTATAGAACTGTAATCGGTGTAGGTCATACACGCATGATCATACATTGTAGGATCATTTTTTGACAACATTCTGGTCGGTATATAGAGATATTTGGTGATTTCTTATATAATAAAAATGATCGTGATATATTATTTTTTTGAAACTGATTTCCCTTTCTATATATACCACTTTCAAACCCCTCTACATTTTTAACCACAAATTACTCTTAAATTGTTTATCATTTAACAAAATTTGCTAAAGCCATTAAAATTATATCTGTTTAATGTTAAACCAAAAAAAAACACGAAAACAAATAAACTCATAAATTTTTGCATACAAATTAATGTCAAAAATATGTATTTAGCAAAAACAAAAATCTCTACTCCATATGTAAACATACTTCTAGATACTTGCAGAATTTCACAAATTAATCCATCTCACTTTACACTTTATAATGTTTACATTTTGTAAATGGTTTTCGTTTTGCTTTTGATTTTACAAACTAGTATTTCTTTGTTTTTAAATATAAACACAACCTGTATGGCTGAGTGTAGTACTGTGTATGTTTGCAAGATTGTATCTGTCAGTTACAATATGAAAATGTGTAGATGAAATACTTCAAAAGAAATTATTATGACGCATCTTCATCAGGGCAAATAATGGATGTGGACTGAAGTACAAAAGGCAAAAATGTACAAAAAGAAAAACAAGACAAGTCACTCATTTTAACTCATATACAAACGAATAAATGCTCTGTAAAGAGACAAGACAGGGGAAGGCAAAAACAAAACCGATCCATTAAAATAACATCACAACAATCATGACAAACTATAAGATAAATACTACAAACAAACATTCATACACATCGGATGGATACGAACAACCGCAGTAGTATAAACTATAGTTTTTATTAAAACTTATTATAAGTGAAAATTATAGAACATATGGTATGAGCATTCTGTGATTGTTGTTGTTTCAGATCTTTATTATTATTTATAATAACAGCAAATACACAAGACAAATAAACAAACATATTGAACTAATCATTTGAGATACAAACAACCACAAAAACAACTATGATTTTAATCACGGATACAAAACTATAAAATAATTTGGAAAGATATCATGTAGTATATGAAACTTAAAATGTATTTCCCAGTTAGCAGCAAAAAAGGCTTGGTTTTATTATATTTTATTGTATGATTTGTAGAATAAAGCTAAATTTGGTTTATTATTTATTCATGCATATTAATTAATTAACAATTAAATTGTTTTTATGAGTAAACAAAATTCTGTAAGTGTTGTATTGACATTTCTTGTTGTGTTCTTAGAATTTCATGTAATAAACAATCTTACAAATACATTTTTATTTGAAATCCACAAATTGTATTAAACTTTTTTAATGTGTTGAAAACATAATCCACTTGTGTTTGGTTGTGTTGTTACCGGCTTTTTTATGTTCCATATTATTAAAGCTTTTGAGTCAAAGCTTTCGTTGTTGTGAGTATTTTATTTGTTTGTTTATTTTTAAGATACTTTTACAGATAGTTGTAGACAAACGACAGAAATAAGTTTTTAGATGAGAAGAATTAATAAAGAATTAGTCACGTAAGTGGTTCATTGATGGAGGAAAATGGTCCTATAGGTTGTCTAGTCTAGACCATAGTCTTGTATAGTTCAGTCCATTGCCTTGTCTATAATCTAGTCTATAGTCTAGTCTACAGTCTAGTCTACAGTCTAGTCTACAGTCTAGCCTATAGTCTAGTATAGTCTATAGTCTAGTCTATAGGCTAGTCTTTATTTACAACTATAGTCTAGTTTATAGTCAAGTTTATAGTCTAGTCTATAGACTAGTCTATAGTCTAGTCTATAGTCTAGTCTATAGTCTAGTCTATAGTCTAGTCTATAGTCTAGTCTATAGTCTAGTCTATAGTCTAGTCTATAGTCTAGTCTATAGTCTAGTCTATAGTCTAGTCTATAGTCTAGTCTATAGTCTAGTCTATAGTCTACTCTATAGTCTAGTCTATAGTCTAGTCTACAGTCTAGTCTACAGTCTAGTCTACAGTCTAGTCTATAGTCTAGTCTACAGTCTAGTCTATAGTCTAGTCTAGTCTAGTCTACAGTCTAGTCTATAGACTAGTCTATATTTACAACTATAGTCTAGTTTATAGTCTAGTCTATAGTCTAGTCTATAGTCTAGTCTATAGTCTAGTCTATAGTCTAGTCTATAGTCTAGTCTATAGTCTAGTCTATAGTCTAGTCTATAGTCTAGTCTATAGTCTAGTCTATAGTCTAGTCTATAGTCTAGTCTATAGTCTAGTCTATAGTCTAGTCTATAGTCTAGTCTATAGTCTAGTCTATAGTCTAGTCTATAGTCTACTCTATAGTCTAGTCTATAGTCTAGTCTATAGCCTAGTCTATAGCCTAGTCTATAGTCTAGTCTATAGTCTAGTCTATAGTCTAGTCTATAGCCTAGTCTATAGTCTAGTCTATAGTCTAGTCTATAGTCTAGTCTATAGTCTAGTCTAGTCTATAGTCTAGTCTATAGTCTAGTCTATAGTCTAGTCTATAGTCTAGTCTATAGTCTAGTCTATAGTCTAGTCTATAGTCTAGTCTATAGTCTAGTCTATAGTCTAGTCTATAGTCTAGTCTATAGTCTAGTCTATAGTCTAGTCTATAGTCTAGTCTATAGTCTAGTCTATAGTCTAGTCTATAGTCTAGTCTATAGTCTAGTCTATAGTCTAGTCTATAGTCTAGTCTATAGTCTAGTCTATAGTCTAGTCTATAGTCTAGTCTATAGTCTAGTCTATAGTCTAGTCTATAGTCTAGTCTATAGTCTAGTCTATAGTCTAGTCTATAGTCTAGTCTATAGTCTAGTCTATAGTCTAGTCTATAGTCTAGTCTATAGTCTAGTCTATAGTCTAGTCTATAGTCTAGTCTATAGTCTAGTCTATAGTCTAGTCTATAGTCTAGTCTATAGTCTAGTCTATAGTCTAGTCTATAGTCTAGTCTATAGTCTAGTCTATAGTCTAGTCTATAGTCTAGTCTATAGTCTAGTCTATAGTCTAGTCTATAGTCTAGTCTATAGTCTAGTCTATAGTCTAGTCTATAGTCTAGTCTATAGTCTAGTCTATAGTCTAGTCTATAGTCTAGTCTATAGTCTAGTCTATAGTCTAGTCTATAGTCTAGTCTATAGTCTAGTCTATAGTCTAGTCTATAGTCTAGTCTATAGTCTAGTCTATAGTCTAGTCTATAGTCTAGTCTATAGTCTAGTCTATAGTCTAGTCTATAGTCTACTCTATAGTCTAGTCTATAGTCTACTCTAGTCTATAGTCTAGTCTATAGTCTAGTCTATAGCCTAGTCTATAGTCTAGTCTATAGTCTAGTCTATAGTCTAGTCTATAGTCTAGTCTATAGTCTAGTCTATAGTCTAGTCTATAGTCTAGTCTATAGTCTAGTCTATAGTCTAGTCTATAGTCTAGTCTATAGTCTAGTCTATAGTCTAGTTCATTTTCTAGTTTATTGTCTAGTCCATAGTCTTGTCTATAGTCTAAACTGTAGACTACACTCAAGATTAGAGACTAGAGCATGGACTGCACTACAGCTGAAGTCTATAGTCTATTCCATAATCTTAGTTTATTGTCGAGTGTAGTCTATATTACAGTTTGTAGTCTAGGCTATAGTCTAGTCTATACTCTAGACTAGAGTCTAATCTATAGTGTAGTGTTTAAACTAGACTTTTGAAAAGAACATGTATCGGAAATTTTATCCACATGGAAAAGTCTTTAAAAATTTTCTTTAGCAAGAAAATTTATTGAAAATTTTTTTTGGAAAACGTAAGCGTATCAAAAAATGTCTGTAAAATAAAATTTTAATCAAAGAAGCGGAATAATCTAATATATAATAGGCAATAACAAATATTAATTAATAGGATTATAGTAATTACCTTCATGAAATAAATTGCCATAAAACCACCAAAAATATTATCGAACATAACTCACCCATAAATCGATAATAAAACCAAAAAACTGTCACAAAATTATTATTTTATTAATCCACCTAAATCAGTAATAAATACGAAAATCATACATTTAACGATAAATAAACGCAATAAAGACTCATTATTCATAAAACCACAACTGATATTAATTCATTAAATACAAATACTAATCACATGTGAATGAATGTGATTTGTTTTTTTTTCTGCACTGCCACAAACTAAACAAAGAAAAGGGGAAAAATTAGCAAAAAAAAAAATTGTAAAGAGTATGGTGGAAAATAAAACAAAAAATACATTTTCTTGATTAGAAAACATGTATTCAACAATGGAATACAGACATTCACA
This sequence comes from Lucilia sericata, assembly GCF_015586225.1. NCBI lineage: Eukaryota > Metazoa > Arthropoda > Insecta > Diptera > Calliphoridae > Lucilia > Lucilia sericata. The sequence continues at coordinate 149,022 of NW_023994408.1, read as the reverse complement.
GCCATGAAATATGTCTGCAAATAAAAAACATTAAATAATACTGAATGGAAAAAATAATAGAAAAAACAATATAGCATACATTAAGGGTGTTGTTGTATGAATTTCTTTTGATTTGTAGCAGCAAATAGTCGCACATTTACAGTTTGTATTTTTAAACAGAAAAGAAAAACAACAAAAAATAATAATGTATGAAAAATTTTGTATCTAAATGCTCCATTTCTTTAGGGGGCATTAGTTGTAATACTTGCAACAGCTTCAAAGGGGAATACATAGTATGTTGGGGAATGTATGGGGTATTTATAAATGTTTAATGATTTTGTTTTTCAGAACAGCTAAAAATATGCTCTAGATTTCTATTAAATGTTGTAGGCTAAAAGTAGGCAACACACTAACTGTTTAAATAAAAGTGATACTTTGATAAATTATTTCTGAAATAAGAAATGATGCGAGATTGTTATTCTGGATGAAAAGTTAAGTCACATTAAAAAGAAATTTTAACGAAAATAAAAAGAAAATTTTCAATAAAAAGAAAATTCAAAGAAAATTTTCTATAACAGGAAAATTCAACGAAAATTTCTTATAACAGGAAAATTCAACGTAAATTTTTTATAAGAAGAGAATTTAACAAAAATTTTCTATAAAAAGAAAATTCCTCAAAAATTTTGTATAAAAAGAAAATTCATCGAAAATTTTCTATAAAAAAAGAAAATTCATCGAAAATTTTCTATAAAAAAAAAATTCATCGAAAATTTTCTATAAAAAAAGAAAATTAATCAAAAATGTTCTATAAAAAGAAAATTCATTGAAAATTTTCTATAAAGAGAAAATTCATCAAAAATTTTCTTTAAAAAGAAAATTCATCGAAAATTGTTATATAAAAGGAAAATTCATCAAAAGTTTACTTTAAATTCATCGAAATTTTTCTTTAAAAAGCAAATTCATCAAAAATTTTCTACAAAAAGAAGATTGAACGAAAATATTCTATAAAAAGAAAATTGAACGAAAATTTTCTATAAAAAGGGAAAATTGAACGAAAATTTTTTATAAAAAGAAAATTGAACGAAAATTTTCTATAAAAATAAAATTCATCGAAAATTTTGTATAAAAATAAAATTCATCGAACATTTTCTATAAAAAGAAAATTCTTAGAAAAGTTTATATAAAAAGAAAATTCGTCGAAAATTTTCTATAAAAAGAAAATTCTTGGAAATTTTCTATACAAAGAAAATTCGTCACAAAATTTTCTATACAAAGAAAGTTCATCGAAAATTTTCTATAAAAAGAAAATTCATCGAAAATTTTCTATAAGAAGAAAATTCATTGAAAATTTTCTATAAAAAGAGAATTCAGCGAAAATTTTCTTAAAAAGAAAATGCAGCGAAAATTTTCTATAAAAAGAAAATTCATCGAAAATTTTCTATAAAAAGAAAATTCATTGAAAATTTTCTATAAAAAGAGAATTCATTGAAAATTTTCTATAAAAAGAAAATTTAACTAAAAATTTCTATAGAAAGAAAATTCGTCGAAAATTTCCTATACAAAGAAAGTTCATCGAAAATTTTCTATAAAAAGAAAATTCATCGAAAATTTTCTATAAAAGAAAATTCATTGAAAATTTTCTATAAAAAGAGAATTCAGCGAAAATTTTCTATAAAAAGAAAATGCAGCGAAAATTTTCTATAAGAAGAAAATTCTTTGAAAATTTTCTCTGATAAGAAAATTCTTCGAAAATTTTCTCTGATAAGAAAATTCTTCGAAAATTTTCTATGAAAAGAAAATTCTTCGAAAATTTTCTATGAAAAGGAAATTCTTCGAAAACTTTCTATGAAAAGAAAATTCATCGAAAGTTTTCTATAAAAAGAAAATTGATCGAATTTTCTTTAAAAAGAAATTTCATCGAAAATTTTTCTAAAAAAAGAAAATTCAAGAAAATTCATCGAAAATTTTCTATAAAAAGAAAATTCATCGAAAATGTTCTATAAAAAGAAAATTTATCGCAAATGTTCTATAAAAAAAAATTCATCGAAAATTTTCTTTAAAAAGAAAATTCATCGAAAATTTTTCTAAAAAATGAAAATTTATCGTAAATGTTCTATAAAAAGAAAACTCAACAAAAATTTTCTATAAAAAGAAAATTCAACAAAAAGTTTTTTAAAAAAAGAAAATTCATCTAATTTTTTTTTTTTTTATAAAAAGGAAAAATTTAAAAAAAAATTGCTATAAAGAGAAAATTTATTTTAACAGTTACTATAAAAATACTTTTTCGTGAATAAAAGTAGCAGAGACAGTAAACTCTTACATGTCTCCCACCTGTGTTGGATTTAATATAATAATATGTAAACACATCACCAGCTGCAGTTTTATTCCATTTATGTGGCAGTGAATTTAAATCGTTAAGAAAATCAAATAAAATTAATAATTACAAAAACAATTAACACAACGTTCAATTAGCCCAGTTAATATTTCTCTTTTTTTTAATATTAACAGTAGACAAATAATATGAACGTGTAAATAAGCTATTTGTTTGTTTCTTGCAACCATTAAAATGTTAAGCTTCATAATTTTTTATATTTCTCAAGTCATTTCCGTAAGTAAATAAATGTTTTTCCAACATGAAATTCAATTAACTTTCTACACACATAATTTCCACGAATAATAAAAATTGCAAAAAATACTGAAAAAAAGATATTGAAATTTCACCTACTACCCGAGTGAGCAAATGAGTGGGTTCATAATTTAACGTTTTGTTTTTGCTGTGACAAAAAAAAAAATTGCGAAAATAAAAACAAAAATATTATTGTAATAGTCAAGTGACACGCAAAATATGTTACATGTCATGTCATTTTGCCATAAAACCTAAAGGGGGAGAGGTTGATGACAATTCGATACTTGTTGGTTGTTAGTTTTTGTAAGAATTCTATTTGAACACTTGGTTGCACATTTTTAGGGCAGTTTGCAGCAGGTTTTGCAAAATGTTTTAGTACAAATGTAGGACTTCGGTTGGAGTTTTTCCCTGGGAATTCTTTTTTTGTGATTTAATATACCACTAGGTCTTTGGTCTCTGGGGTGTAGTATAAAATGACAGAGGGTTTGTTGCTTGTTGTCTTGTTTTGTCTAAATAACATCTACTTAATACTTTATGTCATTTTATATGGACTTTGTCTATTGTGGTATTTGTTTCAAAATATATTTATTTTCAAACATTTAATTGAGTGCATTTGTTTTTAATTGCTTGCAACAACAAATTATAAAAATATTTTATTTATTGTTAGGAATTCAGTGGCAACAAGTAGTATTTCTATTTCATCTATTTTTAAAGTACAATTTTAACTTACGTGCAATTAGATCATAAAAATCCGAAACAATTTATGGATAACAACACTTACCTAGAAAGATATAAAGAAAAACAATAAAAATAAATAAATTGATTAAAGACAATCGAATAGAAAGAAAATTGTTAAGAAAATAAAATTCTATTTTAATTGTTTGCAATAAAATTAAGAATAGAAATAACAAAAATAAACATTTGAGTAGACAAAGTTATAAAAATAACATTAAATTGTTGAAGTTAATTTAAAAAAATATAAATTTGATTTATTGAAAAGGTAAAGTCTCAAATTCCTGATATATGGAACATGTAACGAAGCATCCCTAATTAACAAACAAACAAACAAACAACAAACAAACAAACAAACTAACTAACTAACTAACTAACTAACTAACTAACTAACTAACTAACTAACTAACTAACTAACTAACTAACTAACTAACTAACTAACTAACTAACTAACTAACTAACTAACTAACTAACTAACTAACTAACTAACTAACTAACTAACTAACTAACTAACTAACTAACTAACTAACTAACTAACTAACTAACTAACTAACTAACTAACTAACTAACTAACTAACTAACTAACTAACTAACTAACTAACTAACTAACTAACTAACTAACTAACTAACTAACTAACTAACTAACTAACTAACTAACTAACTAACTAACTAACTAACTAACTAACTAACTAACTAACTAACTAACTAACTAACTAACTAACTAACTAACTAACTAACTAACTAACTAACTAACTAACTAACTAACTAACTAACTAACTAACTAACTAACTAACTAACTAACTAACTAACTAACTAACTAACTAACTACTAACTAACTAACTAACTAACTAACTAACTAACTAACTAACTAACTAACTAACTAACTAACTAACTAACTAACTAACTAACTAACTAACTAACTAACTAACTAACTAACTAACTAACTAACTAACTAACTAACTAACTAACTAACTAACTAACTAACTAACTAACTAACTAACTAACTAACTAACTAACTAACTAACTAACTAACTAACTAACTAACTAACTAACTAACTAACTAACTAACTAACTAACTAACTAACTAACTAACTAACTAACTACTAACTAACTAACTAACTAACTAACTAACTAACTAACTAACTAACTAACTAACTAACTAACTAACTAACTAACTAACTAACTAACTAACTAACTAACTAACTAACTAACTAACTAACTAACTAACTAACTAACTAACTAACTAACTAACTAACTAACTAACTAACTAACTAACTAACTAACTAACTAACTAACTAACTAACTAACTAACTAACTAACAAACTAACTAACTAACTAACTAACTAACTAACTAATTAACTAAATAACTACCTAACAAACTAACTAACGAACAACTAACTAACTAACTAACTAACTAACTAAATTTACAAATTTTTTCAAATTTCTTTTTTGTTGAAAATTTTCGGACAAATTTTCTTTTTATTGAAAATTTTCGGTAGTTTTCTTTTTATACAAAATTTTTGAACAAATTTTCTTTTTATAGAAAATTTTTGGGTAAATTTTCTTTAAAAAAAAACTTCGGATAAATTTTCTTTTTATAGAAAATTTTAGGATAAATTTTCCTTTATCGAAAATTTTCCAATAAAATTTCTTTTTATAGAATTTTTGGATAAATTTTCTTTTTATAGAAATTTTTCGGATAAAATTTCTTTTTATAGAAAATTTTCGGATATATTTTCTTTTTATAGACATTTTCGATAAATATTCTTTTATAAAATATTCATTTATAAAATATTTTCCGATAAATTTTTTTATAGAAAATTTTCCGATAAATTTTCTTTTTATAGAAATTTTTCGGATGAATTTTTTTTATAGAAAATTTTCCGATGATTTTTTTTTTATAGAAAATTTTCGAATAAATTTTCTTTTTATAAGAAAATTTTCTCGGTTCAATTTTCAATTCTGTGCTTGTCATAGAATTGGTTATTGTATTTTATTTTGCAGCCATTGCTTTATAATTTGTTTTAATCGAATAAGGAAAACTTGACATTGTTTAACAATTCCATTTAATTTACTATCATAATAATATATTTTCTACTACGTATAATTTCCATAGAATCTGACTCATTTGATTAACAATTATTGGTAAATAATAGTAAATATTTTGTTATTTATTTACATTCGCTATCAATTATTGTAAACGGAATTGTTTAATTAAACTCATGTTAAATCTGTATATAAATTATTTTATAAATGCAAATGTTTTTATATATAGCTGACGGTTTGACTATAAAAACGTCATCTATTTTACCGATTGATTAATCTGAACAGTATGTGCAATGTAATGTGTTGAAATGCACAATATGTTTTCACAATAAATTTAATAGTTTAAGAGAAATTATTAAAACAGAAGAGAGCAATTACTATTTATCAAAATATATTTTTGTTGAACATATTAAATAGCAGACAGTTACAAAGTTTAAACAAATTGAACAAATTTAAAATGGAGAAAAAATTTAAACAATGCAATATAATTAATTATGTTATGTTATGTTAAATACTCTCCTTTAAGTTATAAAATTTTTACCACAAATATGCAATTTTTAAGAGTAGAACAATATTTTATTTCAGGGTAATTAATATTATTCTCACAGATATTTTGCATAAATATTTCTAGTTAAAATTAAAAAATATAATGAATTTGCCTCCAGAGAAACATAAAGTAATAGTACAACACCAGCAGCAAAAAATAAACAAAATTGTAAGAAAATAAAGCAAAAATATATAATTTCTTAAGCACAATGTAGAGCCAAACACTGGAATTATTTTGTTTGTTCGAAATACTTTTTAAATGAAACACCACAAGCTATCAACAAACAATAGCAACAAACAAATATGGCAAATTTACAAGAAAAGGGAGGGATCTAGTTTAAATTTTTTCATAATTTTGGCGCTTTTTGTTAAAAAAAATCAAAGTTCAAAGAATTTAATTATAAAAAAAATATATGAAATTTGTTTTCCAACTATTTTACAAGCAACAGACCTAATTGTATATTTAATAACAATCTAAAAAATCTTGATGAAATTCCTTTAGTATTCAAAACTTGGGTTTTGTTAACAGAAACAGCAACAAATGTTATGGTGTTATTGAAGTTTCTGCTGTTTGTGTTGGTGGCAATAATAGAATTTAAATCCCTGTGGCAATTTGTTGTTTAAATGCAAACTTGTACTCTAATCAAAATTTGTATACACATTCCTTATACATATATACATACATACATACACAAACTCTCTCTAAATTTAAGCTCTTTCTCCTTTTTTCTAAATTTTCTAAACAACAACTTTCCATATAGTCCTGTTTCTTTTGTGTCCTTAGTATAAGTACATAATTTCCTCAGAGTCTCACAGGAGTTTTGCAAAAACTTGTTTTAGTGTTTTTGTTGTTTGACTGTTTTGTTGCTTGAACTTGTTTTAAAACTTCCGTTTCCGTTGTATGTTAAGTTATTTTGTTGACTAGAATATAAACAAAGTTGTTGTTGTTTGTCTAAAACCATTTCCATTTTTTTTCGCCTTCAAACAAAAAACTGGGGAAAATTAAAACTTTATGGAGTGTATTTTGTTTATAGTAGTATGCAAACAAATTTTAAATTTTTTTTGTTATTTTTTTTTGCTTACAACAAATGTCAATCTCTAGGGTAAATGCAACAGCAATAATAACACGAGAAGAAAGTAAAAGTTTTATTAATTTTAAGGAGAATAGTTTCAAAGAATTGTTTTTAATATAAAAACTTATAGATTAAAAGATATATGCAGACATACTAAAGTATTGTTTTTAAATTGATCTTATTAATTAGTAACTAGAACAGAACTAGAACAGAACTAGAACCTAGAACAGAACTAGAACAGAACTAGAACAGAACTAGAACAGAACTAGACCAGAACTAGAACAGAACTAGAACAGAACTAGAACAGAACTAGAACAGAACTAGACCAGAACTAGAACAGAACTAGAACAGAACTAGAACAGAACTAGAACAGAACTAGAACAGAACTAGAACAAAACTAGAACAGAACTAGAACAGAACTAGAACAGAACTAGAACAGAACTAGAACAGAACTAGAACAGAACTAGAACAGAACTAGAACAGAACTAGAACAGAACTAGAACAGAACTAGAACAGAACTAGAACAGAACTAGAACAGAACTAGAACAGAACTAGAACAGAACTAGAACAGAACTAGAACAGAACTAGAACAGAACTAGAACAGAACTAGAACAGAACTAGAACAGAACTAGAACAGAACTAGAACAGAACTAGAACAGAACTAGAACAGAACTAGAACAGAACTAGAACAGAACTAGAACAGAACTAGAACAGAACTAGAACAGAACTAGAACAGACTAGACAAACTAGAACAGAACTCTAGAACTAGGAACTAGAACAGAACTAGAACTAACGAATAGAACAGAACTGATAACAGAACAGAACTAAACCTAAACATAACTGAACAACTAGAACAGACTATAACAGACTAGAAACAACTAACTAGAACAGACTAGAACAGACTATGAACAGAACTAGAACAGAACTAGAACAGACTAGTACAGAACTAAACAGAACTAGATCAGAACTAAACAGAACTAGAACAGACTAGAACAGAGAAAGAACTTAGAACAGAACTAGAACAGACTAGAACAGAACTAGAAAGACTAAACAGAACTAGAACCTAGAACTTGAACAGAACTAGAATCAGTCCGTATCTTATCCCTTCTCCTGGGCAATTTTGTTTACAAACGTAAAAGTGTGCCTCTTTTAGTTTTATTAGCTTACTTTTTACATCATCCATAAATATTTATGATCTTAAGAAAAATACGAATGAAAGCCTCTGTAACTGTTATTCCATAATGAGTTTCAAACAATAATAGAAATTAACAATTATTATACTTTTACCCAACGTCAAAGTTTAAAAACTTAAACTTATTATCAACATCCGTAGCATCTCTTTTGCTAAATAAAATACATAATAATAAAAAATAATTATTAACTGTCGAAACTGAACACAAACAAAAATGAAATGTAGACGAATCTAAAGCCAAAATAATAAAAAGAAGTACCTACACCAAAAAAATAATGTTTAAGAGTTAAGGAACTAAAAAAGAACGAAAAATTATAATTGCAAACCATCCCAAGTAATTATAACTCTACTTTTGAACTAACACATACAAAAATACATTCTATAGTAGACAACAACAAGAAGAACAATAAAAAATATTAAAACCATGAAGATAAATTTTATTAGCAAAATCTTCTGACAGACTTGTTTGACTGTCTGTCTGTCTGTCTTTCCGTCTATTGTTCTAACATAAAATGTTCACAAAAATAATGAATTTAAATGAAAACCAACAAAAAAACAGCCAACAACGATAATTTCCAGTAATAAAATGTATGAATTCAAATTGTTTATTGTTGTTGCTGGAGTTATAAACAAAATATGTGTTTCAAAGTTTTTTTAAACTAAATATCCAGCAACAAAAAATGGTCAGAAAAGGAAGAATTGCTTTAAACTCTTTTAAATGGTGAGGGTTGGGTCATAAAGAATAATTGTTTTATTTTTTTGTATTATGTTCCCCACAAAAAAAAAAACTTATTATTTTTAATTAAAACAATTAGACTAAGGTGTTTTTTGTAGTACAAATGGCTTCTAGTTATTTTATAGTTTAATTATGATTATTAAAACAAAAAACTAACTTTTTGTGTGAATTTTTTTATGGGATAAAACTTTAAATTGTCTAGTAGTACATTGAGTTAGTTTTTGGCAACATGTTGATTACTTATTTTCGCTTTTTTTATAATTTATTACAATTTGTTCTTTTTTTGTAACCCAAAAAGAGAAGAATTTTAAAATAAAACAAACAAAATAAAGTAGTTCCAAGAAATTTTATATATCATCGCCATCATCAAATAAGTCAAGCATTGCAAAAAAAAAGTAGAAAATAAAAAACAAATTATAAAAAAACAGATTTATTTAAAATTACATTTTGTATATGGAACACACAGTTTTTTGTTACAAAAATAAAATGGCCATGTTTTGCATTATAAAGAGGGACATGAGACAGTGTTTGATATGAAATTATATGTGAACGAATTTTTTTGAAATTATTACAGCAGTTATTCGCCATTTTTTTATCGTAAGCTCCATTAGAAAAACAAAAGTTTAAAAGTTCTAGAACTGAACTAGAACTAAACTAGAATTGAACTAAAACTAGAACTGAACTAGAAGTAAACTAGTGGCCTCCGGTAGGTTAGTGGTTAGTGTTCTAGTCTGGTAGACCGGAGATGGTGGGTTAGATTCCCACCTGAGGTAGTGGTTAAGGATCGCACAACAGGCCCGATTGAGGCCTAGGTGTATTTCTCCGGATTTGATGTATATACATTCTCCTTTAAAAAAAAAAAAAAATGAACTGAACTGAACTAGAACTGAACTAGAAGCTGAACAGAACTAGAACTGAACTAGAACTGAACTAGAACTGAACTAGAACTGAACTAGAACTGAACTAGAACTGAACTAGAACTGAACTAGAACTGAACTAGAACTGAACTAGAACTGAACTAGAACTAGAACTGAACTAGAACTGAACTAGAACTGAACTATAACTGAACTATAACTGAACTATAACTGAACTAGAACTGAACTAGAACTGAACTAGAACTCAACTAGAACTGAACTAGAACTGAACTAGAACTGAACTAGAACTGAACTAGAACTGAACTAGAACTGAACTAGAAACTGAACTAGAACTGAACTAGAACTGAACTAGAACTGAACTAGAACTGAACTAGAACTGAACTAGAACTGAACTAGAACTGAACTAGAACTGAACTAGAACTGAACTAGAACTGAACTAGAACTGAACTAGAACTGAACTAGAACTGAACTAGAACTGAACTAGAACTGAACTAGAACTGAACTAGAACTGAACTAGAACTGAACTAGAACTGAACTAGAACTGAACTAGAACTGAACTAGAACTGAACTAGAACTGAACTAGAACTGAACTAGAACTGAACTAGAACTGAACTAGAACTGAACTAGAACTGAACTAGAACTGAACTAGAACTGAACTAGAACTGAACTAGAACTGAACTAGAACTGAACTAGAACTGAACTAGAACTGAACTAGAACTGAACTAGAACTGAACTAGAACTGAACTAGAACTGAACTAGAACTGAACTAGAACTGAACTAGAACTGAACTAGAACTGAACTAGAACTGAACTAGAACTGAACTAGAACTGAACTAGAACTGAACTAGAACTGAACTAGAACTGAACTAGAACTGATTTAGAACTGAACTAGAACTGAAATATAACTAAACTAGAACTAGAAAATATTTGTGGAGTTTTTCAGCCCCCTAGCTAATTCCTTTAATGCTCAAGGCTTTAAATCAGTCATGGGCAAACACATACCACCATGTGTATATTTGTGTGCGTTAAGCAGCAGAGAGATGACTGCACGTTATAACAAAATGGTGGTACACTGAGAAAAGTTTTGAAATTTGTTTTCTATTGCAAATACTTTTTACGACGAGAAAAACTCATGAACTTTTGGGCATTTTAAACAAAAATGGAATAAAGGGAAAGAGTTTTTCATTTAAGAAAAGTAGTAGTATTTTTAAAAAGTAGTATTAAATAAAACTACTGAAATATCATTAAGAAAATCACGACTTTCTATTCGATTTCGAACTTTTAAGGGATATTACCGAGATATTAACTGAACTTAATTTAAAGTTCAACTAATCTATCCAAATCAATGTTTCCTTTATATTCCTTAATACGCAATAAGTCACCAATGTGTTGATCGGTTAACCTATTCCGCAATTTACTTAAAATCAGTTTCATACTTGAGAATGCCACCTCACAGTTATATGTGGTGCCAAACATGGAATATAGCTTATATATTTCGTTTTTTAAATTGAAATATTTTGTATCATCTATCTTTTGCCAAAATTTTTCCCCAGATTCCATAGGAACTTCAAAATCATTACGCATTTTATGCAATTCTTCGTGAAGAAAAGCATCTTGCTCTTCTATTTCACATCTAAGGGGATTATCATGTATTTCTATTGTTTTTTTTTTATAAATTTTAAGTCTTGAAATCTGTCATTGTAATTCTTTTTTATGGACTCAACTATTTTGGCGTATTTCTGAATACAATCAAACGTATTAAAATTAAATTCTATGAATATTGATGAAGTTTTCTTAAGATTTGATATACTATTACTTTTTAATTGATTTATTAAGAGATCTAATTTTGTACTAAATTGGTGAATAATTCTATTCAAATGAAATATTTTTATATTTTTACCTTGCAGGCATAAATTAAGGTCATTTAATATCTCGGTAATATCACATAAAAATGCGAAATCTAATAGAAAGTCGGGATTTTCAAGACAATTAGTAAGGTGTTTTGTATCTTTATTGGATAAAGTTTTTAAAAATTCGAGTACTTCTTTTCTTAAATGGAAAAGTCTTTCCAAACTTTTGCCTCGACTTAGCCAACGGACTTCGGTATATAAAAGTAAATCTCCATAATCCGAATTAAGGTTTTCTAGAAAATCATCCATGCGTATATTTAAAGTTTAAATATACGCATGGATGGAAAGACAGACGTACAAGGCTAAATATAAGTTTCGTTTTCTCCACCACTAAAGTCGATTATAAAAATCATTTTTAATGAGACAAATAATCCCTCATGTGTTGAAAACCTAAGAACAAATTCCACAAATTGTCTATAACATCGATCGGCAGACTTTTTCATAGTTTTTCTTCATAAATTTAATGACACTTTTTAAAAACATTCTTTGCGCCAACAATCAGTAGCAGGAAGTGTAGCATTAAATAGCATTTTTGCTGCTGCTGTTGCGACTAATGCTGTTTGTTGCAAAATAACATATTATATATGTTGTACTTGTTGCACATTTTTCTTTTTTGCTTCACTTGTATTTACGGTCATTCCGTTAATACAGACGGACACACATATTCGTTTTAAGAGCAGTTTTGGCAAAATGTTGATGACACTTGTGTGACAGACAAAAATTTTTTGTATTTGTTTCATATTATTGATGACAAAAAAGTAATTTCAGTTAAAATTTAGTTTTTCTTTCTATTTTGTTATACTGTGCAAACAGCATCCATTAAATTCACATTTTTAAATGTGACATATTGCGAGGAACATTTTTACAAATTAAGATGGATTATAGAAATTATGCGGAAATTGAAAAATTTTAGAAACAGTCTTATATATTTAGAAAAATATTATAAATGAAATGTGACAGTTGAAAAAATTGGAATTGAAAAAGCAATTAAGAAAATATTGAATGTTATGCATAAGTAATTTTGAAATATTTGCCAATATAAAACATTACATATATGAAAGTTTTATAGTCCAATCTCTATTAATTGCATTTGTTCAAATGTCAACAAGTGAACAAAATTTCAAAATGTTGCGATAGGAAAATTAAAAATCTAATATGATCTTCAACATGATGATCTTAAAAGTGTCACATTTGTTGAATGATCACTTTAATACTTGTTACTGTTGAAAAACTTTGATAATTATTTAATTTTCTTTTTTTCTTACAAAAGCATAATTTGCATATAATTGCAAAAAGAAAGAAATATGTTTTTAGAACACAAAAACTTTCTATAGAAAATTACCATATAATTTGGTTTTTCTTTTTATTAAATTAAATTCAAATAATGCAGCAACCACATGCAGCCAGAAAAAAACACAAACAAACAGAACCTACAAAAACAAAATCAAAATTAAAAGATCTACTTGCAACAGCGTTAATAATGATGATCATCAACCAAGCCCAAGCAAAAAAAAAACTTCACAATTTAACAAAAAACCATATCACAACAATATGAAAACATTTGTTGCAGCACATTGCCACACTTCACTGCCACTATCCGCATACAAACATCCATCACACACACATACAAAAGGAAAGTTTGCTGCTAGTTGTTGCATGTGAATAAAAATTATGTACTTGAAATGGAAATTTAAAAAAGAAAATTATAATAAATTCTTTTTTCTTTTCCTATTTTGAATTTTTCACTTTAAGCTGAAATAAAAAGTTTTATAGATTTGCATTTTGTGTCGCCTTTAATAAGTTTGTTGAATAGAACAATCCCACTATCATTATCATCATCAGCTAGAAAAGAATACAATGTGATTCTTGAGGCTGCTTGGAAACTTCGTTTTCATATAGCTTTTGTTGCATTTAAATGCTTCGATGCGTTTCATAATGAGAATATGTGTCGAATTGTAATGTTTCTAATATGTTTCTTGTTGACAGTTTTTTTTCAGCTGTATGACAATAGAATCTATTGTGAGGGGAAAAGGGAAGGTATGCCTTAGGCAAGATGTCAAGGTATCAATATGTAGAGAGTTTAATAATTATTGTTCCAATTTTAGAAAAAAAATATTTAAAAAAAAATTATGTGTTTTTTTCATCTTTGCATAACCAAATTTTGGACAGATTATATATTACGAAGCCATCAGCACGTAAGATATATAGGACTTTCGGATTGTTTGGGTTTTTGTCTTTAGTTGTCCGTCAAATTTCCCAATAACATCATTTTAACACTCCTCATCATACATAGCAACTCGTTTCTACATAAATATTATGAAATAATTTAATTGACTAAAATTCATAATATTTTAGAACTATTTCATAAATAGTATGTAATTTTCTTTTTCAAGCGAAATCTGTAAAGCTTGACTTCTGTTATGTTTGTCATGTTCAATACATAACATACTATTTATGAACTTTTCTTTTTCTGAATGAAAATGGTTTGTTGAAAATGTTCGATTCATACTATTTACTACAAAATTCATTCCAGTTATGAATAATTCTTTCTGTATACAACACAAATCTAGTATTTATTAATCGTAGACCCAGAAATATATGTGTGTTGTGTCTTTGCAAGATTCTAGAAAGATGTATCTATATCCGTCTGACTGTTAGATGAACCTTAAAGAAATTTCATACAAATGTTCTCTATGGATTTGGTATTGAAAATGGGCCATACCGCTCCATGATTACCCCATATCTTACACAAGTGAAGATGACCTTAAAAAACCATAAATGTCCGATTTTACAGCAATCGAATGTTGGTTTTATGTACTCAGAATAACCCAATAACTCGCCAATGTTGAATATTCTCTTTACATACACACATCTTTTGAGAACGGATCTTTTAATTGATACCGATGTACTACGATTTTGAACGCGTTAGTGATATTCAAAGTAGATTTCGTTCTGGCGAACTAAATTTAAAATAAAAGGCGATTTTTCTTTCTGTGTACCGACTAATATTTTGTGTTTAAATCTGTTCACTATGTTACTTGGGAAACCTTCCCCACTAAGCTAGAAAAATCAGGGATTTCCTTAGATTTTGGATCATATCTCTGTTATTTAAAAGTCAGTTTTGTTTATATTAAGTGGAGAGCTTTTTGAAAGCATGTCTGAGGGAATTGTTTAAGATCACAAAATGACAATTAATTTCAATATACAAGCATACAGACGGAAATCGAAAAGCCAACTTCATATGATTAGAATATAATTCTCATTTAGTTTAGAATATTTTTTTTATAGAAGATTGAGATTCTTTTGGTTTATATAGTTAAAACTTGGACAAACTTAAACCAAAAATTTCAATAACCAGTACATTGTGAAACTGTCATCTCAAAAAACGCTTATAAAAAGCTGGATCCATAGTTGAATCAAGAATATTGTACTTCGTTTAAGAAAATCCGTACTTAACTTACTACTGATACAGCTCTTGAATGACTTAAGTACTAATTGCTAAAATCTTTTTAGTGTAGAGTTTTAAAGCAACAAAAACTTTCAAAATTTATAACTTTTAAAGTTAAATCAACTTTAATTCAATAATTAACTTAAAACTTCTGTTAAACTAAGTGTATAAAATAAATTCATATAATTAAATAAATATATATAATTTGTTTTAACAATTTTGTTCATAATTTTTCATTCCATAATTATACAATTACAGTCAGTTTTAAAACATATAATTTAATATTTGTTAACAATCAAATGTTAAACATAATAAACCTAGTTTACATGAAAAATTACTTATTTGCAAAATATATATTTTTTTTTTATGAAATGAAAATATATGAAAAATTCTCATAATCATACAATCATCATTTGTATATAATTACAAATTTTTTATTTTACTTTTATAACTAATAATAATTTAGTATTGTTGAGAAGAAAAAAAACAAAGACACACATTATTATAATGATTAAATGAAAGACTCTGTCAGGTACGTACTAATACGAGTTGTAGTAGTACTTTTGCACATGTGGCTCCATGGCGGGAGTTTTGTAGGTGTTGCACAATTCAATTATTATGCAATATAGACAATATATGTATATAAATTTTTACTTGTAGTTAATTTTTTTTTAACATGAAAATATGCATATAATTACTTTACGTGTCTTAACAATAAAATATGTAAAATTTTTCACAGAAGATGTGGTGTAAAGTGGTGAAACGTATAGGAGGCATTGTACACTATATATTTTACATGTCTATATCATTATCAGAAAATTGAAATAGAAAAGAAAATTTGTAATTTTTATTTTTTTTAGTTTATCCTTCATTATACGTCTTATAATAGACAGTTTTGTAAATTTGCAGTTGTAAAGTGCCAGTCTGTTAATGCCTTATATGATTTATACAATGATGTTTTGTTAAAATTAAAAATTTCATTTAAACAAAGTTTATAAATTATAAGAGATATATTATTAGGGGTAATCATTTTGAACTGTAGATCTTCTATAGGCTGGACTATAGACCAGTCTATAGAATGGACAAGAGATCAATTCATAGGCTGGACTATAGATCAGTCTATAGTCTGGACTATAGATCAGCTTATAGTTTGGACTATAGATCAGTTTATAGTCTGGACTATATATCAATTTTTAGTCTGGACTATAGATCAGTCTATAATCAGGACTATAGATCAGTCTATAGTCTAGACTATAGATCAGTCTATAGTCTGGAATGTAGATCCGTTTGCAGTATGGACTATAGATCGGTCTATAGTCTGGACAATAGATCAGTCTATTCTGAACTATAGATCAGTCTCTTCTGAACTATAGATCAGTCAGTTCTGGACTGTAGATCAGTCTATAGTCTGGACTATAGATCAGTCTATGGTCTAAACTATAGATCAGTCTAAAGTCTGGACTATATATCAGTCTATAGTCTGAACTATACATCAGTCTATAGTCTGGACTATAGATCAGTATATATTCTAGACTATAGATCAGTCTATAGTATGGACTATACATCAGTCTATAGTCTGAACTATACATCAGTCTATAGTCTGGACTATAGATCAGTCTATAGTCCATACTATATATCACTCTATAGTCCGGACTAAAGATCAGTATATAGTCTGGACTATAGATCAGTAAATATTATATAGTCTGGACTATAGATCAGTCTATAGTCTAGACTATAGATCAGTCTATAGTCTGGACTATAGATCAGTCTATAGTCTGGACTATAGATCAGTCTATAGTCTGGACTATAGGTCAGTCTATAGTCTGGACTATAGATCAGTCTATAGTCTGGACTATAGATCAGTCTATAGTCTGGACTATAGATCAGTCTATAGTCTGGATTATAGATCAGTCTATAATCTGGACTATAGATTAGTGTATAGTCTGGACTATATATTAGGGAATAGTTTAGACGAATAGATTACGGCACAGTCTGGACTATTGATTAGTCTAAAGTCTGAAGAATACATTAATCTATAGTCTGGACTATAGATCAGTTTATTGTCTGGACTTTAGATCAGTCTATACCTAGACTGTATGTCAGTCTATAGACTGAGCTATATATCAGTCCATTGTCTGGACTTTATATCAGTCTATAGCCTGGACTTTAGATCAGTGTATAGTCTGAGCTTTATAATCGATTGTATCTGTATTTATACCCTACATCAATACTTTTAAACTATTTGTTATCAGTTTTCTTTATGCTTTATTTAAAAATGTTCTATTCCACAAAGCAATTGTATCTTTAACTGATTATCCCTACTATTTTTTGCGCCTTTAGTTATTTATCATGTGTATATGCATATTGCAAGTACTTTTGTAAATATTAAAAGAAAAATTCACATACTCATAATGCATTTAAATGATAAAGGAAAAAACAGTAGTATATTTACAAGATATACTGTTGTGTTATTTTTGTAACAATCTGCAATAGAAATTGTGAAAACAAAACACAATCTTTCTCTTTGCGATTATCATCAAAATAATAAATTACGTGATGTAAAATGTTTTTTTGCAAGAAGTTGAACGATGAATAATAAATAATAAATTATAAACAACAAGTAACATTTTGTAATTATTTGCAATTTTTAAAAAGAGTATAAGGCAATGGTGGGTATTAACACTTTATAGTCTAGACTATAAATCACTCAATAGTTTGCACTATAGATGACTCAATAGTCTGGACTAAAGATCGGTCTACAGTCTGGACTATAGATCAGTCTATAGTTTGGACTACAGATCAGTCTATAGTCTGGACTATAGATCAGTCTATAGTCTGGAATATGGAACAGTCTATAGTCTGGACTATAGATCAGTCTATAGTCTGGACTATAGATCAGTCTGAAGTCTGGACTATAGATCAGTCTATAGTCGGACTATGGATCAGTCTATAGTCTGGACTATGGATCAGTCTATAGTCTGGACTATAGATCAGTCTATAGTCTGGACTATAGATTAGTCTACAGTCTGGCCTATAGATCAGTCTATAGTCTGGACTATAGATTAGTCTATAGTCTGGACTCTAGATCAGTCTATAGTCTGGACTATAGATCAGTCTATAGTCTGGACTAAGGATCAGTCTATAGTCTGGACTATAGATCAGTCTATAGTCTGGACTAAGGATCAGTCTATAGTCTATACTATAGATCAGTCTATAGTCTGGTCTATAGATCAGTATATAGTCTGGACTATGGATCAGTCTATAGTCTGGACCATAGATTAGTCTATAGTCTGGACCATAGATTAGTCTATAGTCTGGACTATAGATTAGTCTATAGTCTTGACTATAGATTAGTCTATAGTCTGGACTCTAGATCAGTCTATAGTCTAGACTACAGATTAGTCTATAGTCTGTACTATAGATCAGTCTATAGTCTGGACTCTAGATCAGTCTATAGTCTGGACTATAGATCAGTTTATAGTCTGGACTATAGATCAGTTTATAGTCTGGACTATAGAACAGTCTATAGTCTGGACTCTAGATCATTCTATAGTCTGGACTCTAGATCATTCTATAGTCTGGACTATAGATCAGTCTATAGTCTGGATTATAGATCAGTCTATAGACTGGACTATAGATCAGTCTTTGGTCTGGAATCTAAATTAGTCAATAATGTGGAATATTGATCTGTCTATAGTTTGCACTTTATATCAGTCTATAGTCTGGACCATAGATCATTCTACAGTCTGGACTATAGATCAGTCTATAGTCTGGACCATAGATCAGTCCATTGTCTGTACTAAAGATCAGTCTATAGTTTGCACTTTAGATCAGTTTATAGTCTGGACTATAGATCAGTCTATAGTCTAGACTATAGAGCAGTCTAAAGGCTAGACTATAGATTAATCTAGACTATAGATCAGTTTATTGTATTGAGTATAAATCACTATATATTATGTCTGAACTATACATCAGTCTAAAATCTGGACTATGGTTCAGTCGAAATCAGTAAATATGTTATTTACAGATCGATCTATAATGAGGTATATTGATCCTCAGTCTGTAGTATGAGTTATTGATGATCCTATAGTCTGGCCTATAAATCAGTCTATAATCTGGACTATAAATTAGTCTATAGCTTTGACTATAGGAAAGTCTGATATGTCAAAAGTGTATGACTGGCTCTCTTTATTCCGATCTTTGCTTATGAATGCATTTTATTGTCAATACTTTTTTAATGCATAAAATCTTTAAAATGTATTTGATCGAAATATTTATTAGAAAGTTAATAAAACTTAAAATAATTAAAAAAGCTTGTTTTTATACATACCGAAAACTAAATAATTTTTCAAAGAAATTACGTCCCAGACTGGTGGTCGTCGTCATTATTTTATAAAATTCCATATAAATAAACTGCAGCAAATTTTCGATTAATATAAACACTTTAAAATTTGTGCTCGTTTTGTATATTATTTTTTATTCGATTTAATCACTCATAAAATTGATAAACATTTCTTTAGAAGAAAAAAAAAACACTCATTATTATTAATCAAATAAATTAAAAATTTCTGTGGTATTTAAAAACTTAATTATTATGTTATGCGATAAAACTGCAAAAAAAAAAAACACTTTACTTTCAAATTGATTTAAGAGTAAAAAAAAAGTTATAAACAAATTTAGGTTATAGCACATTATATTTCCTAAAACAATTTGGCCCTGGAATTAATAGTTAAAAACGCAAAAAATGACACTTGTTCTGGGTGTCCGCAAAAAAAAACTTAACTGGGAATTGTGGTGACACCAAAAAATAAATTAATAGCACAGTTAAACAATAAACAAAAAATGTGAATGAAATGCAAACAACATTTTTATTAAAATTTTTTATATTTTTTTATTTCTTAAGACACTTTTATGTTTTAATAAAAAAATCTAGGTTGTGGCCAATTTTCTTTGATGGTTTAAAGCTTTTGAACAAGAAATAAAAACTATTGCGTTGATTTTTTCATAAATTTTGTTAATAAATTTATTATTTTTTGTTTTCAGTTAATCAAATTTTCAACATAAATTTATAATGAACTTTAAATTATTTTTTATTAAATTTTTATGTCTTTTTTGGCAAATTTCTTTTTTACTTTTTCAACTTTTCACAATTCTTTTTTATTAATTATTTGTTATTTTATTATTTAACACTTTTTTATTCATAATATTTGTTGTTATTTAATTAATATAAACATAAATTTACACATTATTCACACGTTTTAGCACTTGAAACCTGTAGAAATTTATATTTTTTTGCGCGAATTAACATTAATTTATCATTTATTTTGCAAATTCTTTGGTGGATTTTTTTTGTTGTTTTATTTTCATATCACATTTCGTGGTGCAAGAGTACCGTTGCTTAAGAATCAAAACAATTTTATATATAAGTTTGTGTGCATGTTTACTTAATGCATTGATCAAAGAGAGTAAATAATGTGAGAAAGAGTGAGAGAGAAAGAATTCCAGAATAAATTTGCCATGAATCACAAAGGAATGAGTTGTTGTTTTTCTTAGTTATTTGTTGTAGTTGTAGTATTTTTTTTTTTTTTTTTAATAACACATTAATATTGTCATATTTGAATGATTTGGTCAGAGATGGACAAGTTTTTAATACAAAATTAAAAAAGTGTTAATTTTCAAATGAGTATGAAAAATAATTTAAATTCTTTAACTCTAACATCTCCCAGCTATGGTTTCACTTTATTTTAGGAAGGGAATCGTCTATTCCCCTCCAATAAATATTTGGATACTAGGTGTTCCCCCCTAAAACAAAAAACAAATGTGAAAAGTAAATTTAATAATATTAAAGTTACGATAAAGAAACTAAATAACCCAGTACTGGCTGAAATACATGCATATTAAAAAACAGTAATTTCCAAATGAGTATGAAAAAGATATTTAAAGTAAAACATCTCCCAGCTATGGTTTTACTTTATTTGACAGAGGGAATCTTGCAGTCCCCAAAGACTGCTGATCTGCTTGCCAGTCAAGTGTCTTTATCCTCCTGCGATCGTGTGCGAAGGGTACAGCTTGCCATTCGCAAAAATTTTGAAGTGAAAGAGATGGATATACCCGGAGAGAGCTCTAAGCAACCTCAGTCTTTAAATAAAGATGAGGAATCCGACTCTGACACCTTAAGCGATAATAAAAACACCAGCATATCCCAGCAAGCAAGAAGTATATCGAATAAAGGAGGTATCTACAACCAAATACAAGGTTTTCTGGGACATAGGGGATAAAGATGCTTCAGGAAACCATAGTGAGCCAATCCCGGAATATATCGGACATATAGGATTCTCCCGAGGAGCTGAACACTCAGAACAAACCTGAGAAGAAAAAGAGCTTTTCTTCTTCTAATATACAGTGGACGGCTAGCCATAACACACTCAAAGGAATCTCAAATCATAATCCTCCGTTAAGCCCAATTAAAGCCCCGAAAAACGTGAATAAAGCAGTTAGATAGTGAAAAAGGAAAAGTTGCCAAGAGAAGACAAAAGCACGATCTCTGCTATGCAGTATATGATGTCCGTTATTTGACAGACAAAATCGCAACAAACCAACTTAATAAGTGAAATCACTTCTAGGTCCGAACAACCAATAGGCAGCGTAACTTGCTGGCTCAGCATAGTTGTGATGCTGATGAAGATGGCATCTTACCAGTGTATGTATTGGCACCCTTGATGAAAATTATATATCCTCATTGTGACCTCCTTGGCTAGTCCTTAGTATGATTTGACATGAGGTCTAACCAGAGAACCACATAATCTGGTACTACGTATGGCCAGTTGCCCGCAGGACTTATCCTGGCTGGTCAGTTGGTTAAGTTCCTTCGGGATCCCATCTACGTGGTTGTAAACGAAAGTGATGTTTACATCTAGGAAGTTAAGCAGCAATGGTCAGAGATAAGATAGCTTAAATATTTGAGCAAAGTGCACGTATACTGGACCGGAATTTCCATATACGTAAATTGTCACCTGCGTGTAACAAACACAATGGGGCGGTCACATAAGCCCCATTGTGTTTGCACCTGCCAACATGGCAGGTGCTCACGTAAAGAACTTCGAAATTCATTCCTCATTGTAACAGCGCTAAGCTGAGGCTGGTCAAGAAGATTGATCTACTAGTGAACAACCTAATACCTTCTAAAGCGAACAAAACGTAGAGAGCGTTAGCTGCGTGTTAATCATGGGTAATGTGATGTCGATGAGGTTCACACTTTATCAATGAGCTGGTAGCCCCAAGAACTTGCTGGAAAATATCCCTTCTCCCTGGGACAGCGCTAAGATAGGATTGGTCAAGAAGTTAAATCTTCCGGTGCCCTCAAAATCCACTATAAATTGAGTAATTGAAAATTCATGGCATCAAAATGCTTAACCGGCTGTGAAGAAATGTAATATCTTTCATAGGAAAATATGAAAACTGGAAGCACTCTCCTTTTAAATGATATCGACAGCAACTCCAATATTAGTCTTACTAAAAAACCAGTTTCCAGTAAAAAAAAATACTAAACTTCAAGTGCTCTTTCAACTTTTGTGGATCGCAGAAGGACCAACCCACTTTTATGGTTGATTGGTTGCTTGATTGCTTTGTACATCGTGCAGAAACTTATATTCAAAGATCAAAATTAAGTCTATCTTGACTTTTGGCGGTATGAAGTGGATAAAAATTAGTTCAGACAACAGGTGTTAAAAGGAGTCTTTGCTAAACCAGGGTTAATCATAGCAGATTTCGGTATAGGAGTTTTCTAAAAGTATTGAATACAGTGACAGACAGTACAAAGTAACTGATAGTTTATGAGTTTCAAACTCAAATCTTAATGTTTTAAAGAAGAATCACACTTATCAAGACCGACAAAACCCGAAAAGTAATTCCCATTTAATTGCAATTTTTCAAGATGTTTGTTCGAGATTCCACGACTTGAGTTTCTACTTTACAACTACGAGTAGGAACCAAATACTTCTTAATTTTAAGGCATCGAGAAAAAAAACCTTGATTCACATTTACTGGGCTAATTTTCTCTTCAAAAGTAAAGTACATATTTAGATTTCATCTCCCCAGACTGAATGGAGAGATGGATCGGAATTTCACCAGATTTATCAATCCCTCTTTGCCTTTTTTAAATAATATTCAGACTACATGTTTGGTTTACTTTTACACTTTCAATCAAAAGAAAATCCTTTTAAAGAAATTCTTAACAAAAACTTTTTCTATTTAAAGTTTATCTTTCTCTCATCATTTCCTCATTAAACACTCTTTAAAACATGCCAACACGTTTAACAATAACATTTACTAGTTTTCCATTATTTATCAAAACTTGTCCATTTCTCCAAACATCCATCCATTCATGGTGCAAATCAAATGATCTTTATTTTTCTAATTCATATCAAAAACACAACAAAAGTAAATTCTTGTTAAAAATTAGCAGGGAAAAAAACTACTACCGTATTTACGATGTTTTCGCGTTTGTTTGTTAGAAATCTTTTGAATTTTTTTCTTTTCTCTATTGCTAATTCTTGTACTTCTTTTTTTTGTTAATGCTCGCTTGTTGTTTACAATTCTAAAGAATTCAATTGCGCTCTTCTTGTTATTATTATTTTAAATTCTTTTCTTTTTTATATATTTCTTCAAGATATATATAATAATATTTAAAGATACGACAAATACGACAGCGACGCATTCGTTCGGTTTGAAAGCAATTCGGCGACTAAATCTTTAAAATGATCCAGCTGAATTGTATCTACAAGTGAGTACTAAACAAGTACGTAGTGGTTCCATTGGATACCATCCATACACAGATATTAGTGAATGCTTTCGTGTGAGTGTAAACTTGTGCATTTGCCAGCCATGACTTGATTTGGCGGCCGTTTTTCTTAAACATATATACTCGCATAGTTTATTATTTTCTTTAGTATGAGTTTGCACAGTGGGTTGAACTGGAAAGAGAGTGAACATTTTTTCATACTTTGATCGTTTGGAAATTTTGAATTGTAACTTTAAGAAGGAAACTGAATAAAACGTAATAAAGTATATTATAATATTCCGAACCGATAGTAGATTATGATCTGAATTATAGTTAAACAAATTGGACAAATTCTATGCAAATATCAATCTAAAATCTTAACGAATGAGAAAGAAAATCTGAAACAGCTGACTGATTTCATCCAAAGATGGCTTAGGAGATGAAAGTCAACACATGGCGTAACAATACCAATCAATACCAATCTCAAACAACATTATTCCGCTTATTAAAATACTAGGACCAGTTCCAATGCTCAAATTTTAAATCAAGATCACTACAACATTCAGTTGTCTTACGACTTAAGTGGGATTTTCTGAGGGACTTCAAAATGTTACTGATTTCGATCACAAACTTTTCTATTGGCACCACTGTACCAAATCGTCTTTAGGAAACTTCGTCATCCTCGTCTTCGTTGTATCAGTGTCGTCGTCGTCGCAATTGTTGGTTTTCTTCGCCCATATTATAGCCGAGAGAGTTTTTCGCTAATATCTGTTGTTATTGTTGTTTTTTTTTTCGTTTATATCCGTCCATTGTTTAGTTTTTATGTTGTTATTGTTTGATTCATTTGTTTTCATTTATTTATTTATTTATTTATTTTTTTTTTTTTTGTTTACTGGTCGGTTTTTATTCACATATACACGATGGGCCATCCAAACAATACCATCCATTTCTGTATGCAAGTGTGAGCTTTTATTTTAATACGGATGGATTTTTCTTTAAAAGTTGCTGGCTGAGTTGTGTTGTTGATAGTTTTCTTGTAAATGAATCATGTTGCTGTTTTATGACGACTGCGATGTTGATGATGATCGCGATTATTTTGTCTTTTTTCTATAAATGTGGTTGATTTTATTATAAAATGCGTATTTGAGTGTTTGTAATTTTCCTTTTTTGCGTTTTAGCTTGAAATTTTCTTCTTTATTTGTTCATGATGTTGCAAAAAGCCGGTTTGCCTGCCTGTTGCTTTGGAACGTGGATGAAATATTTTGCGTATCTTTCTATGAATTTGTGCTATTTGAACTTTTAACAGACCCACTGCTTTGTCCTCTCTGGCGTGTATGGCTATTTTTTAAAAAATTAAAAATAAAAAAAGCAGTCTTCAACTGAAAGAAAGAACGAACGAAGGAACGAACGAAACCTAGGAACGAAAATCCGGAACGACAACGAACAACTAACTAACTAACTAACTAACAAAACGAACTAAACTAACAAAACTAAACGAACGAAACAACGACAACGAAAAAACGAAAAAAAAACGAACGAAAGAACAACGAAAACGAACGAAAGAACGAAAACGAACGAACGAACGAACGAACGAAAAAAATAACTAAACGAACGAACGAACGAGAAACGAACGAACAACGACGAACGAACGAAACGAACGAACGAACGAACGAACTACTAACGAACGAAGAACGAATAACGAACGAACGAACGAAAAACGAACGAACGAACGAAAAGAAAAGACAAACTAACTAACTAACGAACGAACTAACTAAAGAACTAACTAACTAACTAACGAACTAACGAACTAACTAACTAACGAAGAACTAACGAACGAACGAACGAACGAAACGAACGAAAAACGAACGAACTAACGAAGAACGAACGAACTAACGAACGAACGAACAACGAACGAACGAAAACGAACTAACGAATAACGAACGAACGAACTAACGAACGAACTAACGAACGAACTAACGAACGAACTAACGAACTACAACGAACGAACTAACGAACACAACTAACTAACTAACTAACGAAACTAACTAACTAAAAACTAACTAACTAACTAACTAACTAACTAACTAACTAACTAACTAACTAACTAACTAACTAACTAACTAACTAACTAACTAACTAAAACTAACTAACTTACTACTTCAGTTCTAGTTCAGTTCAAGATCAGTTTAAGTTCAGTTCCAGTTCAGTTCTAGTTCAGTTCTAGTTCAGTTCAGTTCTACTTCGGTTCTAGTTCAGTTCCAGTTCAGTTCTAGTTCAGTTCTAGTTCAGTTCTAGTTCAGTTCTAGTTCAGTTCTAGTTCAGTTCTAGTTCAGTTCTAGTTCAGTTATAGTTCAGTTATAGTTCAGTTCTAGTTCAGTTCTACTTCAGTTCTAGTTCAGTTCTAGTTTAGTTCTATTTCAGTTCTAGTTCAGTTCTAGTTCAGTTTTAGTTCAGTTCTAGTTCAGTTCTAGTTTAGTTCTAGTTCAGTTCAGTTTTAATGCTCTTGCAATTACGATTTCAAAAAAGATATTTATGTAATTCATTGAAATAACTGTAGATAAAAGTACTTAGACCATAAGTTATTAAAATTACTTTATCTTAGATTTTATCTAAACTACTCAAGATTTTACTCTTACTCTCCAATATAAACTTAATAATATAGCCTGCAGTTTCGTGCATTTAAAAAATAAATTGAAAATTATTTTGAAAGCTATTTCTTCAATTAAATTAAACAACCTAATAAAAGTGTTTAAAATAAAAGCTTTCTTTTTCTACAAAAAAAAAAAAAAAACAACTATGTACTCTTCTTGTTTACACATAAAGAGTAATTGCAATTATTTTCTAAAATATTTAAGTTTATTTAGCACCAACAAAAGCAATTAAATCTTAACAAGATCTACAACAAAATACTAAATTATACTTAGACAGACAGATAGACAAATAGGTAGACATACAAAAGGACGGAAGGAAGAATCTACAAATAAATGAATGGAAAATTGCAAAACAAAGTAACAAGAGGCAGACCCATTAACCCACAATTCCATAAAATACCAAGAAAGACTGCTTACATTATTTACTGCTGCTAATACTGGCAGATACTTATTTACAAAACATTAACTAAAACTCTTTACATTAAAAAAAATACTAAAAATATAAAAACTATAACTATTCGCAATAAAACTGCGCGGTTTTAGCTTCAACACATATAAATTTTCCTTCAATACTAAAATTAGTGTTCACTGAAGCATTTTCCTTAAACATGCACCATCCATGCACGGTGGCAGTGTTTAAATTTAATTTTAGTTTTTTCTTACTTTTTCCCTAAATTTTTTCTTCTTAATTTGTGCCATTAGTTTTGTCGGCCTACAACAAATTCAACTCCTACAGAAAGAAGTCTTGTCTTCTGTAGTCATTTTTGTGTGATTACTTAGTTGTGTACACAAAGACAGATGGACGGACATTCTTACATTTTCCATTAATATATATTTTAGTTGGTTCTTGCTTTCTTTTAATTTGACCAAATTTCCGCATTGTTGTGTTTGCCAAAAAAAATTGTTAAAAGAAATTAAATTGTTGGAAAAAATGTTGTATATTGTGGTGGATCATTAGAAATATGTAGTTTAACATGCTGGAATTTTGATAGTTGAACACTTAAAATAATAAAAATTAGTAGAGTAATAAAATATTATCTTTATTACTTTAGAATAATTTGTTTAATGCAAGAAAAATATAATTGCATTTATGAGAAAAGAAATGTTTTCTTCACTTTCATTTCACATAATGAAAAGTGTTGGAAAACGCAAGATTTTCCATAGGTTACTGATGTTAATTTTTCTGCAACTATTGTAGTAAAAATTTAAAGTCGAGTTTATCCAACTTCTGGTAGGGATTATGTAGTTGAACCATAAACTGACTTTTAGCCTATCTTATAGGGGGAGTAGGACAGCTCTACGAAGCCCTGTTCGAGTTTAGTTTTGTGTGCCGAGTCTTGCATGTGGAAATTTAACTCTAACCATTGGAACTTCCAATAGTCCAGTCTATAGTCCAGCCCTGGAATAGCCTACTTATAGTCTAGCCTATAGTCTAGTCTATAGTCTAGTCTATAGTCTAGTCTATAGTCTAGTCTATAGTCTAGTCTATAGTCTAGTCTATAGTCTAGTCTATAGTCTAGTCTATAGTCTATAGTCTAGTCTATAGTCTAGTCTATAGTCTAGTCTATAGTCTAGTCTATAGTCTAGTCTATAGTCTAGTCTATAGTCTAGTCTA
The DNA here is from genome assembly GCF_015586225.1 of Lucilia sericata. NCBI lineage: Eukaryota > Metazoa > Arthropoda > Insecta > Diptera > Calliphoridae > Lucilia > Lucilia sericata. The sequence continues at coordinate 120,815 of NW_023994408.1, read as the reverse complement.
TAGTCTAGTCTATAGTCTAGTCTATAGTCTAGTCTATAGTCTAGTCTATAGTCTAGTCTATAGTCTAGTCTATAGTCTAGTCTATAGTCTAGTCTATAGTCTAGTCTATAGTCTAGTCTATAGTCTAGTCTATAGTCTAGTCTATAGTTTAGTCTATAGTCTAGTCTATAGTCTAGTCTATAGTCTAGTCTATAGTCTAGTCTATAGTCTAGTCTATAGTCTAGTCTATAGTTTAGTCTATAGTCTAGTCTATAGTCTAGTCTATAGTCTAGTCTATAGTCTAGTCTATAGTCTAGTCTATAGTCTAGTCTATAGTCTAGTCTATAGTCTAGTCTAGTCTATAGTCTAGTCTATAGTCTAGTCTATAGTCTAGTCTATAGTCTAGTCTATAGTCTAGTCTATAGTCTAGTCTATAGTCTAGTCTATAGTCTAGTCTATAGTCTAGTCTATAGTCTAGTCTATAGTCTAGTCTATAGTCTAGTCTATAGTCTAGTCTATAGTCTAGTCTATAGTCTAGTCTATAGTCTAGTCTATAGTCTAGTCTATAGTCTAGTCTTAAGTCTAGTCTATAGTCTAGTCTAAAGTCTAGTCTATAGCAGTATAAAGTCTAGTCTATAGTCTAATCTTATGTAGTTTTATATTGTTCTTTCGTAGCTTGACACTGAAAACTTCACTTGTTTTCCTTGAGAACCCATTATAAAATTGACTCCACAACAATTTAATTTTTATGCTGAGAAACCCACAGAAATTATAACTTAAAAATACAACCAACTAAATTTTATACATTAGCAGGCAAAACTAAACAACCTTAGCTCAGAGAGTAAACTCATTATCCGGCGAAAACATATTACAAATCTAGACAAAGATCAATGACAACAACAATTTTTAAATATATAATACAAGTACACTGTAAGACAGACAATCCTACAAATGCGTAGATGTTAAAAACCCAAATAAACATTAAAACAAAAACAAAAATAGTTTGCTATTTTTTACTAAAATTATACAAGAAAAAAAATATTTAAGGAATGAACAAATTCGCAGCAGACCCAACGAACGCAACGAGCATAAAAGAGGTGGACATTTTTATCAACGACAATGAAATCAACGGAAAAGCTAAAAAATCAAGAAAAAAATTATAAAGTCAGATAAGCTGCAGCAGCAACAACAACATTGAAAATAAAGGAAAAAATGTCACTTTTATAAAAATGTTAAACTTGCAAAAAGGTAAAGGGGGAAATATTTAAACATTTTTTCCTGGCTTCATTTGGTCATGGAAGACTTAACAAAATTACAAGACAATTGTAAATAAAACATGACATGAAAACAATGCTTTGCTTAATTTACATTAGGTCAGGTATGATATACAAAAATATATAAATTTTATTTTATAAATAAATTTCGTTAAATATTTATTTATGATGAATTTATTTGTATTTTGCGGGTTTAAACTGTGTAAAGTATGAAGTGAAGCAAAAGTTTAGTGGTTGGTTAACCAGTGGTCAATATGGTGACTTATGATTATATGATACTGAAAGAAATTTGTTTAAGGGCAACAAATTGTTTTAATGGTAAATCAATATGGTCTGCATATTTATTTTATAATATACAGCCTAGTCTATAGTCCAGTCTATAGTCTAGACTATATTCTAGTATATAATCAAGTCAATAGTCTAGTCAATAGCCTAGTGTATAGTCTTGTCTATAGTCTATGGTTTAGTTTATAGTCAAGTCTAAAGCCTATTCTATAGTCTACATTCAAGTCTATATTCGAGTCTATATTTTAGTCTATAGTCCATTCTATAGTCTAGTTTATAGACCAGCCATAGTCTAGTCTATAGTCTATTCTCTAGTCATGTCTCTAGTCTAGTCTATAGTCTAGTCTATAGTCTAGTCTAGTCTCGTCTATAGTCTATTTTCTAGTCTTGTCTCTAGCCTCTAGCCTAGTCCATAGTCTAGTCTATAGCCTAGTCCATAGTCTAGTCTATAGTCTAGACTATAGTCTAGTCTATAGTCTAGACTATAGTCTAGTCTATAGTCTAGTATATAGTCCAGTCTATAGTCTAGTATATAGTCTAGTCTATAGTCTAGTATATAGTCCAGTCTATAGTCTAGTATATAGACTAGTCTATAGTCTAGTCTATAGTCTACTCTATAGCCTAGTCTATAGTCTAGTCTATAGTCTAGTCTATAGTCTAGTCTATAGTCTAGTCTATAGTCTAGTCTATAGTCTAGTCTATAGTCTAGACTATAGTCTAGTCTATAGTCTAGACTATAGTCTAGTCTATAGTCTAGACTATAGTCTAGTCTATAGTCTAGTATATAGTCCAGTCTATAGTCTAGTATATAGTCTAGTCTATAGTCTAGTCTATAGTCTACTCTATAGCCTAGTCTATAGTCTAGTCTATAGTCTAGTCTATAGTCTACTATATAGCCTAGTCTATAGTCTAGTCTATAGTCTAGTCTATAGTCTAGTCTATAGTCTAGTCTAGTCTAGTCTATAGTCTAGTCTATAGTCTAGTATAGTCTAGTCTATAGTCTAGTCTATAGTCTAGTCTATAGTCTAGTCTATAGTCTAGTCTATAGTCTAGTCTATAGTCTAGTCTATAGTCTAGTCTATAGTCTAGTCTATAGTCTAGTCTATAGTCTAGTCTATAGTCTAGTCTATAGTCTAGTCTATAGTCTAGTCTATAGTCTAGTCTATAGTCTAGTCTATAGTCTAGTCTATAGTCTAGTATAGTCTAGTCTATAGTCTAGTCTATAGTCTAGTCTATAGTCTAGTCTATAGTCTAGTCTATAGTCTAGTCTATAGTCTAGTCTATAGTCTAGTCTATAGTCTAGTCTATAGTCTAGTCTATAGTCTAGTCTATAGTCTAGTCTATAGTCTAGTCTATAGTCTAGTCTATAGTCTAGTCTATAGTCTAGTCTATAGTCTAGTCTATAGTCTAGTCTATAGTCTAGTCTATAGTCTAGTCCATAGTCTAGTCTATAGTCTAGTCCATAGTCTAGTCTATAGTCTAGTCTATAGTCTAGTCTATAGTCTAGTCTATAGTCTAGTCTATAGTCTAGTCTATAGTCTAGTCTATAGTCTAGTCTATAGTCTAGTCTATAGTCTAGTCTATAGTCTAGTCTATAGTCTAGTCTATAGTCTAGTCTATAGTCTAGTCTATAGTCTAGTCTATAGTCTAGTCTATAGTCTAGTCTATAGTCTAGTCTATAGTCTAGTCTATAGTTTTAGTCTATAGTCTAGTCTATAGTCTAGTCTATAGTCTAGTCTATAGTTTTAGTCTATAGTCTAGTCTATAGTCTAGTCTATAGTCTAGTCTATAGTTTTAGTCTATAGTCTAGTCTATAGTCTAGTCTATAGTCTAGTCTATAGTCTAGTCTATAGTCTAGTCTATAGTCTAGTCTATAGTCTAGTCTATAGTCTAGTCTATAGTCTAGTCTATAGTCTAGTCTATAGTCTAGTCTATAGTCTAGTCTATAGTCTAGTCTATAGTCTAGTCTATAGTCTAGTCTATAGTCTAGTCTATAGTCTAGTCTATAGTCTAGTCTATAGTCTAGTCTATAGTCTAGTCTATAGTCTAGTCTATAGTCTAGTCTATAGTCTAGTCTATAGTCTAGTCTATAGTCTATTCTATAGTCTAGTCTATAGTCAGTCTATAGTCTAGTCTATAGTCTAGTCTATAGTCTAGTCTATAGTCTAGTCTATAGTCTAGTCTATAGTCTAGTCTATAGTCTAGTCTATAGTCTAGTCTATAGTCTAGTCTATAGTCTAGTCTATAGTCTAGTCTATAGTCTAGTCTATAGTCTAGTCTATAGTCTAGTCTATAGTCTAGTCTATAGTCTAGTCTATAGTCTAGTCTATAGTCTAGTCTATAGTCTAGTCTATAGTCTAGTCTATAGTCTAGTCTATAGTCTAGTATAGTCTAGTCTATAGTCTAGTCTATAGTCTAGTCTATAGTCTAGTCTATAGTCTAGTCTATAGTCTAGTCTATAGTCTAGTCTATAGTCTAGTCTATAGTCTAGTCTATAGTCTAGTCTATAGTCTAGTCTATAGTCTAGTCTATAGTCTAGTCTATAGTCTAGTCTATAGTCTAGTCTATAGTCTAGTCTATAGTCAGTCTATAGTCTAGTCTATAGTCTAGTCTATAGTCTAGTCTATAGTCTAGTCTATAGTCTAGTCTATAGTCTAGTCTATAGTCTAGTCTATAGTCTAGTCTATAGTCTAGTCTATAGTCTAGTCTATAGTCTAGTCTATAGTCTAGTCTATAGTCTAGTCTATAGTCTAGTCTATAGTCTAGTCTATAGTCTAGTCTATAGTCTAGTCTATAGTCTAGTCTATAGTCTAGTCTATAGTCTAGTCTATAGTCTAGTCTATAGTCTAGTCTATAGTCTAGTCTATAGTCTAGTCTATAGTCTAGTCTATAGTCTAGTCTATAGTCTAGTCTATAGTCTAGTCTATAGTCTAGTCTATAGTCTAGTCTATAGTCTAGTCTATAGTCTAGTCTATAGTCTAGTCTATAGTCTAGTCTATAGTCTAGTCTATAGTCTAGTCTATAGTCTAGTCTATAGTCTAGTCTATAGTCTAGTCTATAGTCTAGTCTATAGTCTAGTCTATAGTCTAGTCTATAGTCTAGTCTATAGTCTAGTCTATAGTCTAGTCTATAGTCTAGTCTATAGTCTAGTCTATAGTCTAGTCTATAGTCTAGTCTATAGTCTAGTCTATAGTCTAGTCTATAGTCTAGTCTATAGTCTAGTCTATAGTCTAGTCTATAGTCTAGTCTATAGTCTAGTCTATAGTCTAGTCTATAGTCTAGTCTATAGTCTAGTCTATAGTCTAGTCTATAGTCTAGTCTATAGTCTAGTCTATAGTCTAGTCTATAGTCTAGTCTATAGTCTAGTCTATCTTCTATAGTCTAGTCTATAGTCTAGTCTATAGTCTAGTCTATAGTCTAGTCTATAGTCTAGTCTATAGTCTAGTCTATGTCTAGTCTATAGTCTAGTCTATAGTCTAGTCTATAGTCTAGTCTATAGTCTAGTCTATAGTCTAGTCTATAGTCTAGTCTATAGTCTAGTCTATAGTCTAGTCTATAGTCTAGTCTATAGTCTAGTCTATAGTCTAGTCTATAGTCTAGTCTATAGTCTAGTCTATAGTCTAGTCTACAGTCTAGTCTATAGTCTAGTCTGTCTAGTCTAGTCTAGTCTAGTCTAGTCTAGTCTAGTCTATAGTCTAGTCTAGTCTAGTCTAGTCTAGTAGTCTAGTCTAGTCTAGTCTATAGTCTAGTCTATAGTCTAGTCTATAGTCTAGTCTATAGTCTAGTCTATAGTCTAGTCTATAGTCTAGTCTATAGTCTAGTCTATAGTCTAGTCTATAGTCTAGTCTATAGTCTAGTCTATAGTCTAGTCTATAGTCTAGTCTATAGTCTAGTCTATAGTCTAGTCTATAGTCTAGTCTATAGTCTAGTCTATAGTCTAGTAGTCTATAGTCTAGTCTATAGTCTAGTCTATAGTCTAGTCTATAGTCTAGTCTATAGTCTAGTCTATAGTCTAGTCTATAGTCTAGTCTATAGTCTAGTCTATAGTCTAGTCTATAGTCTAGTCTATAGTCTAGTCTATAGTCTAGTCTATAGTAGTCTATAGTCTAGTCTATAGTCTAGTCTATAGTCTAGTCTATAGCTAGTCTATAGTCTAGTCTATAGTCTAGTCTATAGTCTAGTCTATAGTCTAGTCTATAGTCTAGTCTATAGTCTAGTCTATAGTCTAGTCTATAGTCTAGTCTATAGTCTAGTCTATAGTCTAGTCTATAGTCTAGTCTATAGTCTAGTCTATAGTCTAGTCTATAGTCTAGTCTATAGTCTAGTCTATAGTCTAGTCTATAGTCTAGTCTATAGTCTAGTCTATAGTCTAGTCTATAGTCTAGTCTATAGTTTTTTCCCCCCTTCGAATTTCCCTTGATGTAAAACATTTAAAAGTAACCACTTTTCTGCTTTCTTAGACTTTCTTCGTTCGCATTCAGTATTCGTTATTATTATAAATTTTTTAATTTATTTATAATTCATTGCATTTCAATACCACGTACTTACTTACTAACTGACTTGACTGGTCGATCGGTCGGCTAGCCGGACAGTGGTCACTACTCTTGACAAAAGTTGATTCACCTAAAACGAAATTAACTAAATGTTTTGTCACCCAGGCTGGCAGGCAGGCTCGCTGACAAAAGTGGCGTCGTTTTTCTTGTTCACTTGTTTTCCACTACACTTGGGTAAATTGTGGTTATTGAACCGAGAAAAAAATCAAACTTAGCGGCTGGTCATATGACGACAACAATTTCTTATGGTCATTAAGTAGTTTTACGACACTAATAACAACAATTTATAAATTAAATACTTCATACTTGTAAAATATTGAAAGCGAAATGATGGTAGAGGATTGGTTTGGGTTTTCTTCGTTTGTTTGTTTGTTTGTTGCAAAAAAAAGTTAATAAGAAATAAAAAGAAAAAAATTTATAAATTGAAAATATTTATTTACAAACTAATTTTTTATTTCTCGATTTGTGAGATTTTAATTAGTTGTGCAATGAATAATATTCAAATAATCATGTTTATTGCACAATGGGGTAGAGTTAATATAGCTTAAACATTGATAAACATTTTAAATAGAGATAGAAAAGAAATATTTGCGTTAAAGTTCGGACGAAGGACTACACAATCTATGCAGGATTCATGCTTTGGGTTCTCAAAGTATATTTTCACAGTCATCCAAATATTACGAGTTTTGTGATTCGCTCGATTTCAACGGGTTTTCAAACCTAAAATTTTTAGGTATATTTTGCGAATTCATCGAATTTTTGTAATATGCAAAATAATAGCATAATTTTAGGCAATTAATATAATACTTTAAACTAGTCGGAAGGACCATTTAGTTATTGCTATGTACTCTCTTTACGCAATCTTCATTAGCAGCTTCAAAAACCTTTGGTATGTGGGTGTAGCACATTAACATTTTTATTTACAATTCTTGTTTAAATAGTTCATCCTTTTTAATCTTTTAACATCACTTATGATTCATAATCTTAAATAATGTTAAAAGCTTTTCTTCTTTTTTTTTTTAATAAAAACTAAAAATAAATTTGTTCAACATTTTCTCCCCAAAATTTGTTGGAATTCATTTTAAAATGAAAATATTTTTATTTGAACAGAACATCCCTTCCTCACCAGTTTTTCATCAAAATAAAAACCTACATTAAAATTTATGTTTAAATAACAAACACACTCGGCTATATAGTAGCAATTTTGCTAATTCACCATTGTATATTTGGTTGTAAAAGAGTAAAGAGAAGATACACATAAATGAAATAAATTCACAACTCCCCTCTTCGAGGAAGAAAACCAGAAGTATAAAGAATGATTTCATTCCGTTTTGAGAAATAAAACGGAAATTGAATGAAATTTATTCTTAAAGAGAAAATTTTTCGACATATCTTTATAATTTATTAAAAACATAGATTTTCAATAAAGAGAAACCCGATCGCAGATTTTCTATAAAGAGAAAATTTATTTTGATTTCCCATGAAGTCAAAATTGATTTATCCGAAACAAAAAATTTCTCTATAAAAAGAAAATTTAACTGAATATTTTCTAAAAGAAAAAAATTCAACGGAAAATTTCTTATAAGACAAAAATTCATCAAAAAATTTTCTATAAAAAGAAAATTTATCCCGAAATTTTCTATAAAAAGAAAATTTATTCGAAATTTTTTCCATAAAAAGAAAAATTATCCGAATTTTTCTATAAACAGAAAACTTGAAGGAATTTATTCTATAAAAAGAAAATTTATCCGAAGATTTTCTATAAAACGAGAACTTATTAGAAATTTTTTCTATAAAAAGAAAATGAATCCGAAAATTTTTTATAAAAAGAAAATGAATAAGAAAATTTTCTATAAATTTGTTCAAATTTATTCTATATAAGAAAATTTATCCGAAAATTTTCTATAAAAAGAAAAAATTGTCCAAAAATTTTCTATAAAAAGAAAAATTTGTCCGAAAATTTTCAATAAAAAGAAAAATTTGTCCGAAAATTTTCTATAAAAAGAAAAATTTGTCCGAAAATTTTCTATAAAAAGAAAAATTTGTTCGAAAATTTTCAATAAAAAGAAAAATTTGTCCGAAAATTTTCTATAAAATGAAAATTTGTCCGAAAATTTTCTATAAAAAGAAAATTTGTCCGAAAATTTTCTATAAAAAGAAAATTTGTCCGCAAATTTTCTATAAAAAGAAAATTTGTCCGAAAATTTTCTATAAAAAGAAAATTTGTCCGAAAATTTTCTATAAAAAGAAAATTTGTCCGAAAATTTTCTATAAAAAGAAAATTTGTCCGAAAATTTTCTATAAAAGAAAATTTGTCCGAAAATTTTCTATAAAAAAAAATTTGTCCGAAAATTTTCTATAAAAAGAAAATTTGTCCGAAATTTTTCTGTAAAAAGAAAACTTGTCTGAAAATTTTCTATAAAAGAAAATTTGTCCGAAAATAATTTATAAATAGAAAATTTGTCCGAAAATAATCTATAAAAAGAAAATTTTCTATAAAAAAATATTTATCCGTCAATTTTTTAATAAAAAGAAAATTAATGCGAAAATTTTCTATAAAAAGAAAATTTATCCGAAAATTTTCTATAAAAACAATTATCGTTTTTCTTTCTATAAAAAGAAAATTTATCCTAAAATTTCTATAAAAAGAAAATGTATCGGAAAATTTTTTATAAAAGGAAAATTTATCAAATTTTCTATAAAAGAACAATTTATCCGCAAATTTTTTATAAAAGAAAAATTATTCTAAAATTTTCTATAAAAAAATGATTTATCCGAAATTTTCTTTTTAAAAAAAATTTATCGAAAATTTTGTTCTGATTAAGATTTTTTTCCTTAACATCCTGTCAAATATCACAAATTTTGAGAACCCAAATGTGTTCTCCCCATTTTTTTTTAACACACACTTACACTCTTGTCTGTCTAACTGTATATGTGGATTAAAACACATAAATTCCATTAGAGTTTTCTAAGAGGATTAAATTTTTATTTTATGTTTAGCATGGTTTTTAGCGCCAGTTACTTTTCAAAAACTTTATCCAATTCACACACCCACACACTGACAAACATACATGCTCATTTAAATTTATGTATTTGTGCATGTGGGTGAATGGGTGTTTTTTGTATTTAAAATTATAACATGTGGTTAATGCAAAGTGAAAAAGAAAACTTTTTCTAAAAAAAACATAAATTTTAGTAGTCTTAAAAATTAAAAAAATAATAATTTTTCGGAAAATTTTAGTGGTGTAAAATCATAATTTGTTATAAAGGAATTTGTAGAATTTTTTATAAGGAAAAAGCAAAAGTTTTATTATAAATGACAACATATTTGTTTAAGCCTTAAAGTAGACAATGAACTGAAAATTTATTTCTCTAACAAGGATCAGCTGAACAAGGAGTAATTGTTTGGAATAATTATCAAGTATGCAAGTAATTTAGAAAATTAAGATTTTTTGTAAAAATATTTTGAGACATTTTGAATAAGTGACATATTTGTATTAATTTTGTAATAAAATTTCTATTTGTTTTAATTTTATAAATTAAATTGATTTTTTATAAAGTTTCCAAATTAACTAAAGTGTGTTTAAACTTTGCCCTATACTTAATATTTATTAAAAATTTCTTGTTTTAAATTGAAAAATTCTTTTAACCAATACTTTTTTTCATTTTCACAAGTTTTCCCAACAGTTATTTATGTTTTTTCAAAAACAAAAATAAAAAAGCGAACCGAAAATAAACATTTACCCTAAACGTGAGTTGAAATTCTAAATATGCGTAAAAATAATAAATTCACTCACTTTAAGAAAGGCAAACACAGTTTTTTTTACAGACTCTTTACGTTTTAAACAAAACATGCAATGGTGAATGTTAAAAAACGATAAATTGTTTGGGAAATTGAATAGATTAGCACTTCAGGGATGTTAAATATTAAAGACGTTATAAACAAGAGAGAAAAAAATAAGAGAATTAAATATTCCAGAGATAAATTTGAAACCAAATAATAATTTAAAAATAAAAGATTATGATTAAAGGTAAAAAGGATAAATAAAATATAGAAAAAAATTTAAAAAAATTTGAAGCAAAATTTTATCCAAAAATTTCTATAGAAAGAAAATTTCATCTATAAAAAAAAAAAAATTATCAAAAATTTTTTAATTTTCTAAAAAAAATTTTGCTAAAATTTTCTATAAAAAGAAACTTTTATCGAAAATTTTCTATAGGAAGAAAATTTTCTATAAAAAGAAAATTTCATCGAAAGTTTTTTATAAAAAAATAATGTATCGAAAATTTTTTATAAAAAAAAATAAAGAGAAAATGTTATTGAAAACTTCTATACAAGAAAATTTATAGAAAATTTTCTATAAAAAGGCAATTTATCCAAAATTTTCTGTAAAAAGATAATTTTATCGAAAAAAATTTCTATAAAAGGAAAACTTAATGAAAATTTTCTATAAAAAGAATATTTAAAGAAACTTTCTATAAATAGAAAATTTTCCTATGAAAAGAAATTTTCATCAAAAATTTTGAACTAGAACTGAACTAGAACTTAACTAGAACTGGAACTAGAACTGAAACTATAACTGAACTAGAACTGAAATAGAAACTGAACTAGAAACTGAACTAAACCTGAATCTAGAACTGAACTAGAACTGAAATAGACCTGAAACTAGAACTTAACTAGAACTGACTAGAACTAATGAACTAGAACTGAACTAGAACTGAACTAGCACTGAACTAGAACTGAACTAGAACTGAACTAGAACTGAACTAGAACTGAACTAGAACTAACTAGAACTGAACTAGAACTGAACTAGAACTGAACTAGAATGAACTAGAACTGACTAGAACTGAACTAGAACTGAACTAGAACTGAACTAGAACTGAACTAGAACTGAACTAGAACTGAACTAGAACTGAACTAGAAACTGAACTAGAACTGAACTAGACTAGAACTGAACTAGAACTGAACTAGAACTGAACTCGAACTGAACTAGAACTGAACCTAGAACTGAACTAGAACTGAACTAGAACTGAACTAGAACTGACTAGAATGAACTAGAACTGAACTAGAAACTGAACTAGAACTGAACTAGAACTGAACTAGAACTGAACTAGAACTGAACTAGAACTGAACTAGAACGAACTAGAACTGAACTAGAACTGAACTAGAACTGAACTAGAACTGAACTAGAACTGACATTCTAGGAACTGAACTAGAACTGAATAGAACTGAACTAGAACTGAACTAGAACTGAACTAGAAACTGAACTAGGAACTGAACTAGAACTGAACTAGAACTGAACATAGAACGGAACTAGAACTGAACTAGAACTGAACTAGAAGCTGAAACTAGAAACTGAACTAGAACGGAAGCTAGAACTGAACTAGAACTGAACTAGAACTGAACAGAACTGAACTAGAACTGAACTAGAACTGAACTAGAACTGAACTAGAACTGAACTAAGAACTGAACAGGAACTGAACGTAGAACTAGAATAACTGAAGTGAACTAGCACTGAAGTAGAACTGAGTAGAACTAGAACTGAACTAGTTAGTTATTTTAAGTCCTTATGTCAGTTACATTGGCAAAAAGTGTCAAAGATTTAACTTGAAAACTGAAGGGATGAGGCCCATTTAGGATTTTCCTAGGAAATTTTCGGTCCTGTTTATGTTAAGTTTTCATTTTACAAGTCATGTTAAAATTGAATACAGTACGTATTTAAATAAACTCCTTGTGAAGGGTTTAATATTAATACTATGTATTACAAAAAAGAATTTCTTCAATAGAAATAGTTATAATTTGGCAATTTTCCACATATTAAACTTTAAAAAAGAAACCCTTTTTTGTACAGCAATATCTTATGTTGAACTAATTCAAAGGGGAAAAAATCTTAAAAATCTTAAAGTAGACAGTAAACAGAAAAAAATCACATTATTCATGAAATGTTTGCCAAACTTCACTGTCCAAACGAATGATGTCAAGTGTCCATCTTAAGTAAATACTAAAAGACTCACTCCCCATTACTACAAAACTTCATTGGGGCAAACTTATCAAAATAACGATTTACTTTAACCATTCACCCTATTAAGTAACTGTTAGGTTTTTCTTTTGATTTCTTACGAAATATTTAGAATACAAAAGAAATACTCTTTCAATATACTAATTAAGTAATTGCTTTTTATAATTTTCTTTTGCTGGTCATTTTTGGTATTTAACTGTAGAAGTGGGAGTTTGTCTAAGACTATCGAAAACTTATCAAAGTGAAAAGCGTTACTTTAATTTGAGGCAGTAGATACAGAAAGATAAAATTCGGTTGCTAAATACTTGTAGTAATTGGTAGATAAAACTTTAGCTACAAGTACTAGAATTTGCTGTCTTTATTGTTTTAATCGTTATTTATATTACTTTCCACCCACCCGCTCTAATTCTTGATACATTCCCGAGTAATTAACTTTAGGCCTTAGAAAAAAAATTTTGTTTAAGAGTCGTTAAATATTGATAAGATTTCTGTCTGTTAAGCTTGTGCTAAACGTTTCTCATTATGGATAATTAGATTGAAATAATTTTATTGGATAATTTTACACCACAGAGATGCTAAATATTTAGTTGAAATAGAATATTGGTTTTTCAGCTAAGAAAAAGAAAAGAAAGAAAAAATAAAAAAAAAAAAATTAATAAAATTCCTTTTAATAAGTAAAACAACTCTTGGATAATTTTTTTTAGTTCAGTTCTAGTTCAATTCTAGTTCAGTTCTAGTTCAGTTCTAGTTCAGTTCTAGTTCAGTTCTAGTTCAGTTCTAGTTCAGTCTAGTTCAGTTCTAGTTCAGTTCTAGTTCAGTTCTAGTTCAGTTCTAGTTCAGTTCTAGTTCAGTTCTAGTTCAGTTCTAGTTCAGTTCTAGTTCAGTTCTAGTTCAGTTCTAGTTCAGTTCTAGTTCAGTTCTAGTTCAGTTCTAGTTCGTTCGTTCAGTTCTAGTTCAGTTCTAGTTCAGTTCTAGTTCAGTTCTAGTTCAGTTCTAGTTCAGTTCTAGTTCAGTTCTAGTTCAGTTCTAGTTCAGTTCTAGTTCAGTTCTAGTTCAGTTCTAGTTCAGTTCTAGTTCAGTTCTAGTTCAGTTCTAGTTCAGTTCTAGTTCAGTTCTAGTTCAGTTCTAGTTCAGTTCTAGTTCAGTTCTAGTTCAGTTCTAGTTCAGTTCTAGTTCAGTTCTAGTTCAGTTCTAGTTCAGTTCTAGTTCAGTTCTAGTTCAGTTCCAGTTCAGTTCTAGTTCAGTTCTAGTTCAGTTCTAGTTCAGTTCTAGTTCAGTTCTAGTTCAGTTCTAGTTCAGTTCTAGTTCAGTTCTAGTTCAGTTCTAGTTCAGTTCTAGTTCAGTTCTAGTTCAGTTCTAGTTCAGTTCTAGTCAGTTCTAGTTCAGTTCTAGTTCAGTTCTAGTTCAGTTCTAGTTCAGTTCTAGTTCAGTTCTAGTTCAGTTCTAGTTCAGTTCTAGTTCAGTTCTAGTTCAGTTCTAGTTCAGTTCTAGTTCAGTTCTAGTCAGTTCTAGTTCAGTTCTAGTTCAGTTCTAGTTCAGTTCTAGTTCAGTTCTAGTTCAGTTCTAGTTCAGTTCTAGTTCAGTTCTAGTTCAGTTCTAGTCAGTTCTAGTTCAGTTCTAGTTCAGTTCTAGTTCAGTTCTAGTTCAGTTCTAGTTCAGTTCTAGTTCAGTTCTAGTTCAGTTCTAGTTCAGTTCTAGTTCAGTTCTAGTTCAGTTCTAGTTCAGTTCTAGTTCAGTTCTAGTTCAGTTCTAGTTCAGTTCTAGTTCAGTTCTAGTTCAGTTCTAGTTCAGTTCTAGTTCAGTTCTAGTTCAGTTCTAGTTCAGATCTAGTTCAGTATTCAGTTCAGTTCTAGTTCCAGTCTAGTTCAGTTCTAGTTCAGTTCTAGTTCTAGTCAGTTCTAGTCAGTTCTAGTTCAGTTCTACTAGTTTCAGTTCTAGTTTTCGAGTTTCTTTCTAGTTCGTCTATTCGTTTAATCCAGTTTATCAAATGTCTTTAAGTTCATTCTAGTTCAGTTTAGTTCATCTAGTTCGCTCTAGTATTTCATTGGTAAAAGTATGCAGTTTATCAAAATGTATTTAAAATTTTTTGAAAGATTCTGTAAAAGTATGAAAAATTTTAGTTCTTTACTTACTTTTAAAATTAAATAACATCTTTAAAAACACTCACCTACAAAGAGAAGAAAAATTAAAATTGTTAACAAAAATTTAAAATATTAAAGAATTTAAATGGATATCAAACACAAAAAATCCAGTGACAAAACTGTTTTAATATTTATAAACATATTTTAAGCATAAAATCTACATAAAAATATAACAGTATTTACATTTCAAACCCCCTTTCCCCCGGAAATAAAAAAATGTAAAAACTTTTTTTATGACAGTTATTTGAAATGGTGTTGAATGGCCAATTTTCTTACATAAATTTTGACAGTTTCTCTTTTTGTTAAACGAGCAATGACCAAAGAATCTTTACTTTTTGCTTATTAAAGCATAAAAAAAGTTTCCTAAATGAACCGCTTTTTTATGGAAATGTAAAATAAAACAAAAAGGAAAACGAGCTCAATAAACTTTTTTTGGTAAAATAAATATTTAAAAAGAAACAGTAGGACATCGGGTTGAGAGATCCTTTGTTTACAATTTTTTCTTTATGTGGACAATTTTTTCTGGTTTTATTTAGAATGAGATTTTTTGGCAGTTTTATATTTTTCTCATTTCTTTGGCTGGTTTTTTGTGGACCACAAAGTATTTATGAAAATATTTATTTATATTTTTATGTGTAACTATGTAAATAGCTAAATTATACTATTATTCTTTTTTTTTGGGTAGAAATAAAACAAGTAGAAAAAATATATACTAAACAAATAGAAATAAATATTTGAATCAAGAAGAAATATGAGAGCAATAACAGCAAATAAAATCTGTTAAAATTGTCACCCAATCCTTGAGAAAAAATGGAGAATTTTAGAAATCAGCATAATAAAGTCATTGAATATTTAAAAACGAGATGATAAAATAAATTTATGCGTTTGGGTTGGTGTTTTAAAGCATTTTATATTGAGAGAATAAAATCGTATTATTTGCGTAGCATATTTTAAGGAGTTTATATAATCAAATATAGCTTGTGGTTTGTGGATGAAGTTTTATTGATGTGGATGATGAGTTTAATTTAAAATTTTTATATTTGTTAAATTTAAAGTCATACTTTTAGGCATTAAAATAAAATTACTGAAACCGAAATGGTAAACAAATTAATTTTGTTAAAAAATTCATTACAAATATGAAATTAACTAATAAAGGTGAATAATAAGCAGATATATGTATTTTTAAATACCAACCATTTTCAAATTACCTTCTCAATATTTAAAATTAACTTGAGCACCTCTTTTCGATATATTTTCAAGCTATGTCTACTAAACTGTTGATCCTTTTTTTTTTGCTATCTTTGTATTACTTAAGTAAAAGTTCACTTTTACTTGTCACGTGCTTGCAGTAAAAACTAATTTACACACTTGATTTCCACAGCAGGAACAAACAATTTATACTACAGTTAAATAAAAATAATCCCCCTCGATAACAATTTTTTATGTTTTTTTACAATCTCCTTTTGCAATATTTAAAGCATTTTTGTGTGGTCATAAAAATATTTTTTTGCAATAGCATTTTACTTACTTTCTATCACAAAAAAGTGGTAGGAAAATAAACTACAATAGTAATAGAAAGAAGAAAAGCCCGAAGGAAATGAGCAGCGAAATGCTTAAACGAATTTTGCAAGTCCTTAAGTCAAAGAAGCAAACTTTAAATGTTCTGTTCTAGTTCAGTTCTATTCAAGTTCTGTTCTGGTTCTGTTCTGGTTCTGTTCTGGTTCTGGTTCTGGTTCTGTTCTGGTTCTGTTCTGGTTCTGTTCTGGTTCTGTTCTGGTTCTGTTCTGGTTCTGTTCTGGTTCTGTTCTGGTTCTGTTCTGGTTCTGTTCTGGTTCTGTTCTGGTTCTGTTCTGGTTCTGTTCTGGTTCTGGTTCTGTTCTGGTTCTGTTCTGGTTCTGTTCTGGTTCTGTTCTGGTTCTGTTCTGGTTCTGTTCTGGTTCTGTTCTGGTTCTGTTCTGGTTCTGTTCTGGTTCTGTTCTGGTTCTGTTCTGGTTCTGTTCTGGTTCTGGTTCTGTTCTGGTTCTATTCTGGTTCTGTTCTGGTTCTGTTCTGGTTCTGTTCTGGTTCTGTTCTGGTTCTGTTCTGGTTCTGTTCTGGTTCTGTTCTGGTTCTGTTCTGGTTCTGTTCTGTTCTGGTTCTGTTCTGTTCTGGTTCTGTTCTGGTTCTGTTCTGGTTCTGTTCTGGTTCTGTTCTGGTTCTGTTCTGGTTCTTTGTTCTGTTCTGTTCTGTTCTGTTCTGTTCTGTTCTGTTCTGTTCTGGTTCTGTTCTGTTTCTGTTCTGTTCTGTTCTGTTTGTTCTGTCTTCTGTTCTGTTCTGTTCTGGTTCTGTTCTACTTCTGTTCTGTTTCTGTTCTGGTTTTGTTCTGTTCTGTTCTAGTTCTGTTCTAGTTCTGTTCTTTTCTGTTCTGGTTCTGGTTCTGTTCTGGTTTGTTCTGTTCTGTTCTGTTCTGTTCTGTTCTGGTTCTGTTCTACTTCTGTTCTGGTTCTGTTCTGGTTCTGTTCTACTTCTGTTCTGTTTCTGTTCTGGTTTTGTTCTGTTCTAGTTCTGTTCTAGTTCTGTTCTAGTTCTGTTCTAGTTCTGTTCTAGTTCTGTTCTAGTTCTGTTCTAGTTCTGTTCTAGTTCTGTTTCTAGTTCTGTTCTAGTTCTGTTCTAGTTCTGTTCTAGTTCTGTTCTAGTTCTGTTCTAGTTCTGTTCTAGTTCTGTTCTAGTTCTGTTCTAGTTCTGTTCTAGTTCTGTTCTAGTTCTGTTCTAGTTCTGTTCTAGTTCTGTTCTAGTTCTGTTCTAGTTCTGTTCTAGTTCTGTTCTAGTTCTGTTCTAGTTCTGTTCTAGTTCTGTTCTAGTTCTGTTCTAGTTCTGTTCTAGTTCTGTTCTAGTTCTGTTCTAGTTCTGTTCTAGTTCTGTTCTAGTTCTGTTCTAGTTCTGTTCCAGTTCTGTGCTAGTTCTGTGCTAGTTCTGTTCTAGTTCTGTTCTAGTTCTGTTCTAGTTCTGTTCTAGTTCTGTTCTAGTTCTGTTCTAATTCTGTTCTAGTTCTGTTCTAGTTCTGTTCTAGCTCTGTTCTAGTTCTGTTCTAGTTCTGTTCTAGTTCTGTTCTAGTTCTGTTCTAGTTCTGTTCTAGTTCTGTTCTAGTTCTGTTCTAGTTGTGTTATGACCTCGTGTAGGGCGTTAAGAGAATAGTTTGTAAAACATGAAAAAGTCTATGTCACGCAAAAAACTATATATTATAGTGGGGGATAAAAATGTTAAACCAATTTGTTTTCTTCATTTCGCCTCTTGAATTGCAATATTCCTTCCGTTTCCGTTTAGTTCATATTTAACAGCTTTAAATAATACTGTACTAGTTCTTGCATGTAAGCGATTTGTGCCTGTAATTGCCCTACAGTTCGGGGGTTGTTTCCATAGATATTGTGTCCCTAAAAGAAGTCAGATCACAATCAAATGGTGCTTCTTTGACATACATATTGTCTAAAATACGGAGAGGTTCATGGTGATTAATCTCTTGATGACTGAAAAGCTACTGGATTCGTTGAGGAAACCTTGACTCCTTGTGGAATTGCAGGGTCTTGAGATTGTTTTTTAACACAGTTTGTTCATTGTTGTAATAGTTGTTTTGGGGTTGAGTAATGGATTAGATTTCTTTTTATTTAGTTTCACATTTTTTCTGCCCTTTTTTCTAAGTTTTTGTTGTTGTTGTAATAGTGATTTTGCGTTTTTTTATTGTTGTTTTGTTACAACAAAATTTAATGGTGAAAAGTTTTCTATTGTCACGATTGCAGTTTTCCGGTTTCCTTTTGTGTATGGATTGTTAATGTACGGGTTGGGGTGGGTGATGTGGCGATGAGAGTGAATCTTTTACAAATTGTACCTGTTGTTAGTTGATTTCCTTCAACATGTTTTTTCCCTTTTTTATACAATTTTTTTCCTCTAAGTATTGACTTCTAATGTGACCCTTGTGGGCTCATAAAATGTCTTGTTGAAGGCCAGAAACCAACAACAGCCAAGAGTGAAAAAAAAGCTTATGATTGTAAAGAAGGTGGATTTTATTAAGGCTTAAATGTATTAAATTTAATGGCCCTAAAGATTGGTTTGGTGTTTGTCTCCTGGTTTTCAATTTCTTTTTTGTTAAATATTTGATATAATCAAAAAGGGTGAGTTTACAAATTGATTTTATGACTTTTTTAAAGGTATTCTACAAGATTATTTTGTGTTTTCTTTGTTAAATTATTGCTTATTGATTGAATAAGGGCCAAATGGCTACTTTCTTTATGTGTCTTTCTTCAATATTTATTTTAGAATAAATAACAATATAAATTTTCAATTTGTCTTTCATTGTGCCACCCAAAAATAGGGAAATTTTCCAAAGTTGTTATTTGAAAATATAAATATTTTACATAACATTAATATTGGGTGTCATTTGTAAATTAATGCTTGGAAAAGAAAACGAAATAAAACATAAAATTCAGCTAAACTACTTAAATTTGATTTTAAAATTTTATCTAAAATGTATACACTATTTGAAAACCCCCACCCTTGCTCTAACCGGCCATCCATCTATCCACTATCCATCTATGTATCTCTGTCTGTCTCCTTTAAAGTTTTATTTGTTTCATTCTCATATCTTTTTTGAAATTATTGCACTCGCCTGGGATTATCATTAATCAAATCGACATTGCTGTGACAACCTACATGAACACATATTCATATGGAAAAATCGTACTTATATACAACAAGACTGGCGACTAAATTGCCAAAATCTAATAACAAATCTGAAATAAAAAACCCACTTCACTATTCAAACTGTGCGAAAGTCTCAAGTTAGTTTGTGAAACTATTTTTGCACATGTTTTAATTATGAATTTGTATTTTATTTAAAATTTTTTGTCACACATTATATTGTGTTAATAATTTTTATGTAATTAAAAATTTGTTGAATTTTTTGGTTTTAATATGAAAAAATCTTGTCTGTAAAAAAATCGTTAATCAGTTTTAATGCTGTAAATCATATAACTGCTACGATATGGGTTTTAATAGGCATGTTGTTGGGAATTTAAATTAAATAAATTGAAATAAAATTAGTAATTTGCATTAAAAAACATGTACAATAAATATTTCTAAATATTAGCTTGAAGATAAATTAATACCAGGAATATGTGTCAATAACTAAAATCAACCTGCGTTATGTCAAGCCAGTAAGTAGTCCAATATTTCTATTTCCATAAAATTTATTTTTTTAAGGAAACATTTGGTATATTTTCAAATAAATTTGGGCAAAGGTTTTCTTTACTGCAAAATTTTCTAGACCAGAACTAAACTAGAACTGAACTAAACTAGAATTGAACTAGAACTGAACTAGAACTGAACTAGAACTGAACTAGAACTGAACTATAACTGAACTATAACTAAACTAGACCTAAACTAGAATTCAACTAGAACTAAACTAGAACTGAACTGGAACTGAACTAGAACTGAACTAGAATTGAACTAGAACTGAACTAGAACTGAACTAGAACTGAACTAGAACTGAACTAGAACTGAACTAGAACTGAACTAGAACTGAACTAGAACTGAACTAGAACTGAACTAGAACTGAACTAGAACTAGAACTGAACTAGAACTGAACTAGAACTGAACTAGAACTGAACTAGAACTGAACTAGAACTGAACTAGAACTGAACTAGAACTGAACTAGAACTGAACTAGAACTGAACTAGAACTGAACTAGAACTGAACTAGAACTGAACTAGAACTGAAATGGAACTGAACTAGAACTGAACTAGAACTGAACTAGAACTGAACTAGAACTGAACTAGAACTGAACTAGAACTGAACTAGAACTGAACTAGAACTGAACTAGAACTGAACTAGACCTAAACTAGAATTCAACTAGAACTAAACTAGAACTGAACTGGAACTGAACTAGAACTGAACTAGAATTGAACTAGAACTGAACTAGAACTGAACTAGAACTGAACTAGAACTGAACTAGAACTGAACTAGAACTGAACTAGAACTGAACTAGAACTGAACTAGAACTGAACTAGAACTGAACTAGAACTGAACTAGAACTGAACTAGAACTGAACTAGAACTGAACTAGAACTGAACTAGAACTGAACTAGAACTGAACTAGAACTGAACTAGAACTGAACTAGAACTGAACTGGAACTGAACTAGAACTGAACTAGAACTGAACTAGAACTGAAGTAGTACTGAACTAGAACTGAACTAGAACTGAACTAGAACTAAACTAGAACCGAACTACAACTGAACTAGAACTGAACTAGAATTGAACTAGAATTGAACTAGAACTGAACTAGAACTGAACTAGAACTGAACTAGAACTGAGCTAGAACTGAACTAGAACTTAACTAGAACTGAACTAGAACTGAACTAGAACTGAACTAGAACTGAACTAGAACTGAACTAGAACTGAACTAGAACTGAACTAGAACTGAACTAGAACTGAACTAGAACTGAACTAGAACTGAACTAGAACTGAACTAGAACTGAACTAGAACTGAACTAGAACTGAACTAGAACTGAACTAGAACTTAACTAGAAACTGAACTAGAACTGAACTAGAACTGAACTAGAAACTGAACTAGAACTGAACTAGAACTGAACTAGAACTGAACTAGAACTGAACTAGAACTGAACTAGAACTGAACTAGAACTAACTAACTAGAACTGAACTAGAACTAGAACTGAACTAGAACTGAACTAGAACTGAACTAGAACTGAACTAGAACTGAACTAGAACTGAACTAGAACTGAACTAGAACTGAACTAGAACTGAACTAGAACTGAACTAGAACTGAACTAGAACTGAACTAGAACTGAACTAGAACTGAACTAGAACTGAACTAGAACTGAACTAGAACTGAACTAGAACTGAACTAGAACTGAACTAGAACTGAACTAGAACTGAACTAGAACAGAACTAGAACAGAACTAGAACAGAACTAGAACAGAACTAGAACAGAACTAGAACAGAACTAGAACAGAACTAGAACAGAACTAGAACAGAACTAGAACAGAACTAGAACTAAACTAGAACTGAACTAGAACTGAACTAGAACTGAACAGGAACCGAACGAAAACTGAACTAAACTTCATTCGAATTAGCTATTTCCTAAAATGTAAAAAACGATATTTTATGATAACTCTGTTTAAATAAATAAACAATTTGCTTAAAATTCCATTCACATTATTACTGCCTCAGTAGTTTTTCTCATATATATTTTTATGAAATTTAAATATTTATTACATATTTCATAAATATTTTCCCATTTTCTCTTTCATCCCAGAAAAAAAGCACGTTTTCATGCAGCAAATGTATGTGACGGTATGAACAATGTATGTGTATGAGCTTTTGTATGTGTCCAACATAAATAATTAAAATATTTAATTATATTTTCATCGTAAATAATTTACTCGGGCCTTAAATTACCTTTAAATTGTTATTTCATAAATGATTATTTTCATTTGAATGTTTTGGGAGTTTTTGCACCACAAGTCTGCCCACATGGGTTGGGGTGGGGGTTATAAAAGTTCTTGGTTTTAATACAACGGCTAAAAGAAATAGACAGCAAAAAACAATGTTGTTGAAAACATTTAATAAATGCAATATAAATCATTACCAACATTTTTCCACACACACACACACTTGAACACTTGTCGTTGCTACTACCTTCCACCTTCACTAGTTCCTTAAATTGCAGCAAATGCTACAGTTGTCACTATATTCAGAGCAGTACCATATAAACTCATACATTCGGAATGGCTACACAATATTTTGAGTCTTTACCCTCAGTCATTAGTAGTGGTGATATCAAAGCAAATACATAGTACCGTAATAAAGACCAATACGTCCATATGGAAACACCTAGCGTACCCTGCAATTTTCAAAGGAGTTCAAGATTCATTTATTGATAGATTTTTCCCCATAATCTGGGACTCGAAAGCGATCGAAATTTTTGATAATTTTTTTCTACATTCTATTGAGGTTTCGATTGCTTTAGAATACCAGAATTTGATCCCAGTTCACTTCTGTTTCTAGTTCTCATTTTGTATATTTCAGTTCTAGTTCAGTTCTGCTTTAGTTCATTACATTCGTGACAGCCACCCCGAACTGCAGGGTATATAAACACACACATATCATATCAAAGAGTGTGTTAATATATTTATGTATGTTGGTATGTTTTTTCTTGCTTCCATATTTTTTGTTGTGGCAACCAAAGCGGAACTAAAAATCCTGAACGCATAATGCCACAAAACAATGTGGCAATGACAACAACAGGACACAGCACACACATAGACACACAAAAATACTATGGTTACCAACATGAAAAACATAAAAATTCCAAAACACAGACACAAAGCAACCAGAAAAAATTTCATAGAAAAAAAAAAACGAACAACAAAACATTTTAGCACAGTGTAACGTATTATCTATGGTTTTGTCCTTTTACAAAATTTCTTAGAAAAATCATAAATGGTATAAGTCTGAGTATTTATAAAAAGTAAATAGTATTTATTATTTAGTTTACTTTAAAAACTTTCTTTGCTTTCGCTTTCCAAGCTATTTGAAATATTTTATTAAAAATTTCTTAAAACTCCACAAAATTGCATTAATATCTCGTATTTTTTTGTGGTAATGTTAAAGAAACTAACCATGAATTTGATTTATGAACAGCAATTAATGTGTTTTGTTTTACAAAAAACTTCCCTCAAAAAAAAAAAAAAAAAATAAACGAACTCATTGTCATGACCAACGTATGCCACAAGCCATCACCACCGGCTTGGGCAAATAAGAAATCCAAGTGACATGTTGAAAAATATAAATAAACACACTGCGTTTAGGCAAAGGACACTGACTATGGCTTTGGAAGTTGATAATGTTGATGATATGACCCCACACATATAAGGATATAACTGTATATATAGATGTGGCAAAAACGTCTGCAGGTAACTACCTTCTGTGACTCCAATATGATATCAGATAGTAAAATGACTCCTCCTACACAAAGGAAAAAAAATATGAAACACTACAACATTATGAAAGTTGCGTGTGTTATTGTTTTTAAGATAAGTCTTTAGGATCCTTTTTGCTTCTCTGATGTCAAGAACTTACAGCAGACTGCATGTATTTACATTTTGTTACTATTGTGACTTAATGCTGCAGGAATTGCTCCAAAGAAATAAATTTATGAATTTTAGCTTTAACCTTTCAAAAATTCAAAAGTCTTACATTTCATCCTACGGTCAGTTTTACATGTATTCCTGACTAAAGAAAAGACTAATACAGGCTATAGACGAATATATAATCCCGAATATAGACGACTCTATAGTCCAAACATAGATAAGACTATAATCTATACTATAGATATACTATAGTTCGGACTATAGACGAGATTATAGCGATTATAGTGAGACTATAGACAAGATACTGTAGTCCTGACTATTAACGAGATTGCTATATACAAGACTACAGACCAGACTCTAGATGACACTACAGTCCAGACTATATACAAGATTATATTCCAGACTATTGACGAGACTAAATACTAGAATTTAGTCCAGAATATAAACAAGAGTATAGTCCAAACTATAGACGACACTATAGCCAATGGCTATAGCCCAGACTACAGATGAGGCTATAGAGAAATAAGTTTAAAGTCGAGACTATAGTACCGACTATAGACGAGACTATAGTCCATACAATACTCAAGACTATATTCCTGACTATAGGCAAAACCAATAGAGGCTATAGACGAACATATAATCCAGAATATAGAGGAGCCAGACTGCAGAATTGACATGCCTATAGTCCAGAATATAAACATAATTATTGAATAGACGAGACTAAAGTCTAGACTATAGACAAGATTGTAGACGATACAATAGTCCAAACGTAGTCTATGCTATATATATACTTTAGTTCGGACTATAGTGCAAATTGTATTCCTGACTATAGACAAGACTATTGACGACACTATAGTCCAAACATAGATAAGACTGTCTGTCGTCTATACTATAAATAGATATAATATTGTTCGGACTATAGACGAGATTATAGTGTAAACTATAGATGAGACTATAGACAAGAGACAGTAGTCCAGACTATTAACGATAAGACTACAGTTCATATTGACAAGACTAAATACTAGAATTTAGTCCAGACTATAAACAAGAGTATAGTCCAGACTATAGATGAGACTATAGTCCAAACTATAGACAATACAATAGTCCAGACTATAATCCATACAATAGGCGAGGGTATTGTCCAGACTATAGATGAGAGTATAGAGAAATAAGCCTAAAGTCGAGACTATAGTATCGACTATAGACGAGACTATAGTCCATACAATAGTCAAGACTATACTCCTGACTATAGGCAAGACTAATACAGGCTATAGTCGAACATATAATTCAGAATATAGAAGAGCCAGACTGCAGAAGTGATTATAGACGTAATTATAGTCATGACTATAGACCAGAATATAAACATAATTATTGAATAGACGAGACTAAAGTCCAGACTATAGACAAGACTGTAGACGATACAATAGTCCAAACGTAGTCTATGCTAAGATATACTATAGTTCGGACTATAGTGCAAATTGTAGATGAGACTATGGACAAGAGACTGTAGACCTTAGACTATAGTCTAGACTATGTACAAGATTATAGTCCAGACTATAAACAAAAGTATAATCCATACTATAGATAGACTATAGTCCAGAATACAGTCCAGACTATAGACTATACTCCAGACTATAATCCAGACAATAGGCGAGGCTATAGTCCAGACTACAGATGAGACTATAGTCCCGACTATAGAATATACTATACTGTATATAATAGTCAAGACTATAGATGATATTATATTCCTGACTATAGACAAGACTAGTACAGGCTATAGACGAACATAAAATCCAGAATATAGAGTAATTGGCGACATGACTATGACCCAGATTATAAACATGATTATTTAATAGACGAGACTTAAGTCCAGACTATAGACGATCCTGATCATAGGCAATAAGTTCATAATTGGCCGTCAAGATCATGACATTTAAAAGCAATTAAACCAGATGTCTAAATTGAGAATCCTTAAAAAGCTTCTTGTTTGTACTTAATATTTTTAATGGAATTGAAAACTTGTTTTGCACTTTTTCTTTTTAAATATTTTTAATATAAAAATACTAATATTAATTACCCCGGTAGTGATAAATCAGCTAAAAATATTAATGTAACTAATAAAATATATTTTTCCAAAATATGCCAACCATTTGTCAAACTTAAAAAGTGCGTACCACCACCCCTCCCTCCAACAAAAACATTAAAGCCTAATAAAAAATTTGTTTTTAATTTTCTTTAACGATTAATTGAACTCAATTGATTAATTAAAACAAGTCTGTCAAACACACTTTATATTACAGTTTTACGCATTAAATACTTTGTAGTTTTACTCAATCGTATCAAACATAGAAAAATTACAACATTTTGATTGATCATGTCGTTAAATGAATGAATTCAAGACATACAAAATCTACAATCTTATACAAAATCTTTCGGTTACTAGGCTCAAACTTACTAAAAAACGGGAGTGATATCCCATTTTACCAATAAATAAATGAATGAATGAATTTTTGAGTTTATTTTTTTTTTTGTAAGTGAAATGTGAATGACTGAAATAAATTGAATAAATTTAAACAATTAAATGTGTGTTCGAATGCCGATCACAATTTTAAGTGGCGTCTGTACTCATAAATTGTATACGAATGACAATGTTATCGATACAATTTATTAATTTCAAATACAAAATAATTTACAAAAATTTTTATTTCAGTATTTTTTTCCGCACAAACATGTTGTTATTAAATAAATTGTTTTGTTAATGACAAAATGCTGCGGTTAAATGAATGAGTTAAGTGAGTTAATAAAAGAAGTAAAAACTGTAAATTATGGTAAAATGATAAATTTGTGAAACTTAGCAAACAGGGAAGGATATTGAGGAGATTTCTTAGAAATAAAGAGATTCAGCGATTTCGGAGGCAATTTTCAAAAAACCTACAAATACTTTATTGATCGCTAAAGTATATGTATTTCTTCATTATTAATAAATTACATATCAATAACTTACACATCTCAATTTCCTGCCGGGTATTTCAAAACAAAAATCGACATTATATTTTTCTATCCCTAGCATTCATAACTTATTTGTTCAAATAAAATTTCCTTCTAATTTTTTTGCAGTTACTACTTTTATATTTTTGAATTTTTTTCTTTCTTCTTGCTTCATATTTATTATTGACAGTTTCCTGCCACATGTGACAGATTTAGGTGGAGTTTAAAAAAAGTGACACTCAATGTTGTGATGTTTGATGCAGAGACAATTGTTGCTGCCACTGCGCTATAACGCTGTTGCTATACAGCAATTTACTGCAATTGTTGCTCATTTATATTTGTATAAATTATTTATTTTATTACGGTTTCTATTTGTTATTAGTATTTGTTGCAAATTTTCTGTTTTCAACTAATTTTTTTCGACTTCTACTTTTATTTTTTTGTATTTGCTCTCGTTGGCAGCAATAAAACGCCTTTTTACATGACGACAAAAAATAAAAAAGCGAAAATGAAAAAAAGTTTATATTCAACACCTCCATGCAATGAACTTTTGTGGAAAAAAAAGTTTAGGAGAAAAACTGCTGCGGAAAATTGAACATAATGGTATTAAACATTTTACAGATATTAGTGGAATAATTGTTGCGCTATAAAGGCGATACTAAAGTTAAGACTATAAGCCAGATAATAGATAAACCTGCAGTGGAGATTTCAGATAAGACTAAAGTTCAAACTGCAGTCCAAACTAAAGGCGAGATTATAGTCATGGCTACAGACGACACTATAGTCCAAACTATGGATAACATAGGCTAGACTTTAGACGATCATATCGTACAGACTATTAAGAATACTATAGCACAGATTAAAGACGAGACTGTAGCCAAAACTACACTACAGACTATAGATGAGAAAATAGTCCAGACTATAGAAAATACTATAGTCCAGACTATAGACAAGACTATAGTCCGGACTATAGAGAAGACTATAGTCCAGACTATAGACAATACTATAGTCCAGACTATAGACAATACTATAGTCCAGACTATAGACAATACTATAGTCCAGACTGTAGACAAAACTATAGTCCAGACTATAGACAAAACAATATTCCAGACTATAGACAAGACTATAGTCCAGACTATACACAAGACTATAGTCCAGACTATACACAAGACTATAGTCCAGACTATAGGCAAGACTATAGTCCAGACTATAGACAAGACTACAGTTGAGAATTTAGACAAGACTATAGTCCAGACTATAGACAAGCCTATAGTCTAGACTATAGACAAGACTATAATCCAGACTATAGACAAGGCTATAGTCCAGACTATAGACAAGACTATAGCCCAGACTATAGTCCAGACTATAGACAAGACTATATTTCAGACTATAGACAAGACTATAGCTCAGACTATAGACAAGACTATAGTACAGACTATAGACAAGACTATAGTCCAGACTATAGACTAGACTGTAGTCCAGACTATAGACTATAGACAAGACAATAGTCCAAACTATAGTCCAGACTATAGACAAGACTATATTTCAGACTATAGACAAGACTATAGCTCAGACTATAGACAAGACTATAGTACAGACTATAGACAAGACTATAGTCCAGACTATAGGCTAGACTGTAGTCCAGACTTCTGACAAGACTATAGTTCAGACTATAGACAATACTATAGTCCAGACAGTAGACAATACTATAGTCCAGACTATAGACAATACTATAGTCCAGACTGTAGACAAAACTATAGTCCAGACTATAGACAAGATAATATTCCAGATTACACAAGACTATAGTACAGACTATACACAAGACTATAGTCCAGACTATAGACAAGAATATAGTCCAGACTATAGACAAGACTATAGTCCAGACTATAGACAAGACTATAGCCCAGACTATAGTCCAGACTATAGACTAGTCTGTAGTCCAGACTATAGACTATAGACAAGACAATAGTCCAAACTATAGTCCAGACTATAGACCAGACTATAGACAAGACTATAGTCCAGAATATAGACAAGACTATAGTCCAGACTATAGACAATACTATAGTCCAGACTATAGACAAGTCTATAGCTCAGACTATAGACATGACTACAGTCCAGACTATATACTGGGCTGTAGTCCAGACTTTAGGCAAGACTATAGTCCAGACTATAGACAAAACTATAGTGCAGACTATAGACAATACTATAGTCCAGACTATAGACAAGACTATAGGCCAGACTATGGATAAAACTATATTCCATATATATGGAAAAAACTATAGTACAGACCGTAGACAAGACTATAGTACAGTTTATAATACTATAGTTCAGACTATAGACGAGGCTATTGATGTAACAAGCGGCTAGACTATAGACGTGACTGTAGTCCAGACTTTAGGTGAGACTATAGTCTACACTGACGAGACTACAACCCTGATTATAGAAAATTGACAAGAGTAAAGTCCGGACTAAAAATCATACTATAACCTAGAGACTATATTCATAGACAATGAATATATTACAACATTATCTAATGTAGAGTGACTCGAAAGTGACGCAAACAAAAAAAAGAATTATAGAAAAAATTATTGCAAGTAGGCTCGTTTGCACCAGCACATAATTTGTAAAAGTAAGACAAAGATAATAAAGCAATTGAATTTATTAAAAAAAAGTAAAATAATAAATTATAGAAACAGATTTGCCAGGTTCTCTAAATATGACGAAAATTAACTTCAGGGAGGAAATGTTGTGTTTTAAAGAAAAATCGCATGAGTGATTTACTGACTTACTATCGAACTGATACCCTTTCAGATTTCGGTATGGCCACTCCATATGAGAACACTTTTCATAACATCAAAGAACTAGTAACAGAACTAGTTCTAGGAATGTTAAAGTTATACCCGGTATAAAAGGTGTTATATGTGTAAAACCTGGCAACTCTTATCAATTATTTGCTTTTATAACTGCACTTTGAATGCTAGCGTTTTTAAATTATTGTTTCTTAAAATATAGCTATTGCGCCATCTTGTAATTTTAGAATGCACAGTGATGCCAACGCAAATTTATTACACACGAACAAACTCTAACAAAACAATTGTCTTTTTTAAACGGAAAACATTAAAAAAAAAAAAAAAAAAACAGTTGTCAACATAAAAGGTCATAGAACTTTAATAGTTAACACGTAATAAACACTTTATAAGCCGTTAAATAATTAATTTTGTAAATAAAAAATATTATGGCAACAAATTGTTAACAAAAAGTGCAAAAATAGTTGCAATTAAAACAACATAATAAATAATTTTAAATAAAAGGAAATAAAACATTTATCATTAATTTTGTTATTCTAACAACTGATGCATAAACAAAAAATTTGTTAACAACTGTTTAAAGACTTATGGAATTTGTTGTTGTTTTTATTATTTGCCACATAATTACGTTAGTTGTTGCATGGATGGATTTCTTTTCACTAACAAATATTTTTACCACTCACTTTCAGGCCTTAAAACTTGTTGCTACAGTCCAAGCAGCATTAGCAACAACAAGTACATTATTTTGTTTTCATTATTATGTATTAGACGTCGTCGTATACCGAGTACTATTACACTTGTCAAACATACAATGACAATAAAATTGGTAGTTTGACACTAATTGACAGTTGCAAGTGACACAAATAAGCAAATTTTTCGTTTTGTTTAACAATAAATAAACAAATAAAACATTTATTAGCAACAACAACAACAATAAAAACAAGAAACTATGTATGACAATTTTTGTTGGCAATATTTTAAATAAAATGTTGTTGTTGCTGCAGTTGTTGGTGCTATTAAAAAATATAAAAATCAAATCTATAGTAAATATTTTGTAATTGTGGAGCATGCAACAAAATAGTCTCAGGAACTCAATACCATCCAAGCATAAACAAAATGACACACTCACAGAAGAACAGACAGACGGACGGACAGACGGATGGACAGACATCTGAATGAATGAACGAAAGAATGAATGTATATTTTTAACATTTTGTATGAAAAATAATAATAAAAATGAAACTGCAAAAACAAATTTAACTGCCAGCCATATTGAAGGTAAAACAACTACTTAAACATTTGTCATATTTGTTTGCGCATGTGCAACAGCAACTCTTACACTATTTATTTGCTGCTGCTCTTGCTATTTGCAACAGTATGGTTCAATGTGCCACCGACACCAACGAAAATAAAATAAACTACCATTGATTTAGCCAACAAATAACTATTTTGGGTTGAGTAATAGTCTCAATTGTTGTTTCTGTTGTTTTGTTTCTTCCACTTTGAATTTCTTTTCTTCATGCTGTTTTTTTACACTCCTGAGACATTGTCAGAAGTCAAATGTCGTAATGTTGCAATTAAATTTAAATTTCTGTTGCCAGGTTTTGTTATTTTTTTTTTTCTATAACATGGCACATTACAAAATGTTGTCTGTCATGAGACACATGATACACAAATTTGTTAGTTTGTTGTGTTTTGACTGAAAATTTGCGAGATTTAAAATAAAACAATGGATTTATAACAAATTTGTAAAGGGACCACAGATGGTGCACACTCCATATTAGGCTATAATCATCTCGATAGACTAGGCTATAGCCTTTTATATAGTCCAGGTATAGTGTTCTCCTGCAGATTATATATAGTAAATAGTCCAGACTATAGTCTTCTCCTCCAGAATATATATAGTCTATAGTACAGACTGTAGATAGCCTGTAATCAACTCTATAGACTAGTCTATAATCTACTACATTGTGTAGTCTAATTCATAGTCTAGTCTATAGTCTAGTCTAGTCTATAGTCTAGTCTAGTCTATAGTCTAGTCTATAGTCTAGTCTATAGTCTAGTCTATAGTCTAGTCTAGTCTATAGTCTAGTCCATAGTCTAGTCTATAGTCTAGTCTATAGTCTAGTCTATAGTCTAGTCTATTCTATAGTCTAGTCTATAGTCTAGTCTATAGTCTAGTCTATAGTCTAGTCTATAGTCTAGTCTAGTATAGTCTAGTCTATAGTCTAGTCTAGTCTATAGTCTAGTCTATAGTCTAGTCTATAGTCTAGTCTATAGTCTAGTCTATAGTCTAGTCTATAGTCTAGTCTATAGTCTAGTCTATAGTCTAGTCTATAGTTTAGTCTATAGTCTAGTTTATAGTCTAGTCTATAGTCTAGTCTATAGTCTAGTCTATAGTCTAGTCTATAGTCTAGTCTATAGTCTAGTCTATAGTCTAGTCTATAGTCTAGTCTATAGTCTAGTCTATAGTCTAGTCTATAGTCTAGTCTATAGTCTAGTCTATAGTCTAGTCTATAGTCTAGTCTATAGTCTAGTCTATAGTCTATAGTCTAGTCTATAGTCTAGTCTATAGTCTAATCTATAGTCTAGTCTATAGTCTAGTCTATAGTCTAGTCCATAGTCTAGTCCTTAGTCTAATCAATAGTCTAGTCTATAGTCTAGTCTATAGTCTAGTCTGTAGTCTAGTCTATAGTCTAGTCTATAGTCTAGTTTACAGTCTAGTCTATAGTTTAATATGTAGTCTAGTCTATAGTCTAGTCTATTGTCTAGTATATATTCTAGTCTATACTCTAATCAATAGTCTATAGTCCAGTTTACGTCCAGTAGAGTTATTGAACCATATTGCGAAACTGGTAGCGTGACAGTTCTACAATGCAAAAATGTGCCATCATTTTTTACAATACCATAATAAAAAACAATTAAATAATTGCAAGTATTATAAAATATTTTAAATTGTATCAGTATTTGAAAAAACACAAACACACCAATAATGAATAAATAATATGAGAAATGCTCCATTAACAAGTAAATGTGGTCATAACAACAATTAATAATAATTTATTGACCTAATTTTTTGTTAATATTACTTACTCTACTCTCTTATGATTATTTTTGCTGAATGTTGTTCAAGTATCATATGACATGTTGATAAACAGACAAAACCAATTCCTATACATACAATCAAACATTCAATAATAAGCAAAAGAAAAAAATATGTATTCATTAGACATTGTGCAGACCAGCAATATTGCAAATTTATAGACGCGTGCAGCAGGCAACCAAAGACTGCTGCTAACAACGTTTTTTTTTTTCATTAAAAAAATACTGAATGACTGCAGTTATTGGGCCAAAGTATCAATTACTTGGACTTCGTTAGTAGTGGAAAAATATTTATAGAAATAGACTCTTTGTATGAGTATTAATCTATGAAAATGGATAAATTACAATAACAAAAAAATAATGTAAATTATACTTTACATACGTGTTTAACTAGATACTGGTCACTTTTTTGTTGCATTGTTTTTATAAAAATTATTACCACTACCAGATGCTCTGGTTTTTAATTTTTTTCTGGGTTTTATGTTTTGTTGTGTATGTGTGAGGATTTCCGGTTTAATTAAAAAAATTTCAACGAGATATTAGTCATTATTGTTATTACTTTTTTGTTCTGCATTATTTTACTTATGCAGATTATTTTTTTTTGCAATTAGAGGAGTTAGCATGTGTTTAGTATAATCAGAGTCACTTTATATTCGTATATAGACCAACTATAGATTGGACTATAAAGCGGACTATAGACTACATTATAGTTCAAACTATAGATCATAGTCCAAATTATAGTTTGTCTATATACTAGACTATAAAATAGAATATGAACCAGATTATAGACCTAACTATAGTCTAAATTGTAAAGTATACTATATTCTAGACTATCGGCTATATTATAGTCCAGACTATAATCTAGAATATTGTCCAGACTATAGACTAGACTATAGACCAGACTATAGTACAGACTATAAACTAGAATATAGTTCAGACTTTAGACTAGAGTCTAGTCCAGACTATAGGCCAGACTATAGTACAGACTATAAACTAGAATATGGTCCAGACTTTAGACTAGAGTTTAGTCCAGACTATAGACTATAGTCCAAACAATAGTCTATAACCTAGACTGTAGAATTGACTATAGTTCAGACTGTACACTACACTATATTGGAAACTTTAGACTAGACTATATTCCAAACTATACACTATACTACAGTCCTGACTATAAACTATATTATAGTCCAGACTATAGACTAGACCATAGCCAAAATTATAGACTTATCTCTAGTCCTAACTATAGACTAGACTATTGTCCAGACTTCAGACTACAATATAGTCCAGACTATGGCCCAAACAATAGACTAGACTATAGTGAAGAATATAGACTTGACAATAATCCAAACTATAAACTGTACTTTAGTCCAGTCTATAAACTAGAATATATTCTGTAGACTATATTTCAAACTTTATCTTAGACTTTAGTCCAAACTATACACTATACTATAGCCCAGCCTATCCTCTAGACTATAGTCTAGACAGCATACTAGAATGTAGTCCAAACTATGGACTTGACTATAGTCAAGCTATAGACTTGATTGTAGTCCAGTTTATGAACTATACTTTATTCCTGATATAGTCCAGACTATAAAGTAAAATATAATGTCTTATTATATGCTGCATTATAATCCAGTCTACATTGAGATATAGATTGAGATGAGACAATAGGGCTATAGAATGAACTATAGAATGGGTTATAGATTAAATTAGAAACCAGACTATAGTCCAATATTGTTAAGATTATGGTCCAGGCTTAAAACTAGGATTATTGGCTATGGTATAGATTATTGACTATAGTACAGATGTCAAGAATAGACCAGACTATAGCTTAGTCTATTGTCCACGCTATAGAATAGAATTTAGGTATTTAGGTTAAGTTAGCTAGTTTCTCCCTAGAAATATGCAGCTCCCTTATTTTTTCACTTTTTTTACTTTTTATTAAAATATTTCATATGCAAATTTAGTTACCTCATCACATAATAATAAAACACAAAACATTTCCGTTTCAAATAAAAATTTTGCATCAAAATAAAATAAATAGTATTTACAACACCATCTCGACAAAACATAAATATTAATTTACAGAATAATTAAAATAAATTATATTTTAATTTAACTCAAAAACCCACACAAAACTCTAAAAACAGTAACTAGCGATTATTTAATGGAAAAATAAATACACACTTCGACAGCTTAAAAAACGAGTGAAAGAAAAATTGCTTTAAGAAACCCCAAACATAGTCCAACTGGGAAATTTATTATTACTTTTAAATAGTTTAAAATAATGGTTTAAAGAAGTAGGAAGAAGTAGACGGTAAGTTCCAACATAGTTTTAAATTTGATTATTTAGCAGTCATTTAGTGGATATTTTGCATGCCACCATGTAATTACGTTTAAGTGAAAAATTATATGTTTCTTTAGCCATTTTACTACTACAAACGAATAGGTACTGGGCCATCGATCTTGTCTTATGAAAACACACACATAAGATTTTACAATACATATGTATGTTGGGTTTTGTACTGGCTAACAAATGGACGTTTGGTTACAATCCTGGGAATTATTACAACAGAAAATAAAACGTTAAAAATTGTTCGACAATAGCGCAGAAATATTTAAGTGAATGTGTGAATAAGGTGTCTGTCGCACATACACTTATGGACTTATGTATAATTATTTATGCTGCACATGCGCTCCATTTAGTCATGCAACACAAGAGATATAATAAGACTGCCTTACAGTCATTTAACTGGCAGCAATGCGTTCAATTGTTGTATTTTTATAAAAGTATTTACTATAACAGCAACAATAGCAAATAATACACACACTTTATATTTTGTGGTATTTCCTCGATTATTATCTATCAATTAAATACGATTTATTAACACTCACTTGTGCTCATGTCATGTAAATGAATACCACGATTTTTACCCCATTTTGCTAGTATATGTGCAACATAGTTCAAATATATAATATGTGTCGTATTTCCAATTGTTGAAATTTAATAGTTTTTTATTAAGTGCATTCGATATTATTATTTTTTGTGAGCTTTTAATCAGGTTTTTAGGTTTAACTTTATAGTTTGCGTTTTTATTCAATAACTGCTACACAACCATAAAACCTAATTGTTAAATATCGATTTATTGCTGAGTTTGAGTGCTTAAATGGATAAATGGGTTAATAGTTCAAAGTAGATAAAAAATATTTGTGAAAAAAGCTTTTAGTGAATACAAAGCCAAATCAAATAATTGCAAACGATTTCAGTAGATAAGTTGCTATTGGATCATAAATTCCATAATAGACTATAAAAGGTTACCCCAAATTTTCGGCCTTAAATCCGATTTAATTTATACCAATCAGATCTTAATTATCTCTTTGGTCTAAGACTAATTCACTTCTTCAGTTCTAGTTCAGTTCTATTTCAGTTCTAGTACAGTTCTAGTTCAGTTCTAGTTCAGTTCTAGTTCAGTTCTAGTTCAGTTCTAGTTCAGTTCTAGTTCAGTTCTAGTTCAGTTCCAGTTCAGTTCTAGTTCAGTTCTAGTTCAGTTCTAGTTCAGTTCTAGTTCAGTTCTAGTTCAGTTCTAGTTCAGTTCTAGTTCAGTTCTAGTTCAGTTCTAGTTCTAGTTCAGTTCTAGTTCAGTTCTAGTTCAGTTCTAGTTCAGTTCTAGTTCAGTTCTAGTTCAGTTCTAGTTCAGTTCTAGTTCAGTTCTAGTTCAGTTCTAGTTCAGTTCTAGTTCAGTTCTAGTTCAGTTCTAGTTCAGTTCTAGTTCAGTTCTAGTTCAGTTCTAGTTCAGTTCTAGTTCAGTTCTAGTTCAGTTCTAGTTCAGTTCTAGTTCAGTTCTAGTTCAGTTCTAGTTCAGTTCTAGTTCAGTTCTAGTTCAGTTCTAGTTCAGTTCTAGTTCAGTTCTAGTTCAGTTCTAGTTCAGTTCTAGTTCAGTTCTAGTTCAGTTCTAGTTCAGTTCTAGTTCAGTTCTAGTTCAGTTCTAGTTCAGTTCTAGTTCAGTTCTAGTTCAGTTCTAGTTCAGTTCTAGTTCAGTTCTAGTTCAGTTCTAGTTCAGTTCTAGTTCAGTTCTAGTTCAGTTCTAGTTCAGTTCTAGTTCAGTTCTAGTTCAGTTCTAGTTCAGTTCTAGTTCAGTTCTAGTTCAGTTCTAGTTCAGTTCTAGTTCAGTTCTAGTTCAGTTCTAGTTCAGTTCTAGTTCAGTTCTAGTTCAGTTCTAGTTCAGTTCTAGTTCAGTTCTCTCTAAAAATTAAATTTTTTACTAAAAATACGATTTTTTAATAAAAATTAATTTTTTTATAAAAATAATTTTTTCACTAAAAAAATATTTTTTCACTGAAAATGATATATTTCACAAAAAACATATTTTATTCGACTTTTCAAAAAATTTTATTGTTTTACTTAAAATAAGAATAAGCAAACTAGAATAAATGATCTGATTTAGCTAATCATTTGACTTTCTTTACATGACAAATAAGCTGTTATAGCCTTTATATCCGTTTCCTGTTGCTTAAATAAAAATTTTATTTTCTACAAAACTCTCACCCTATTGTTAGCATCAAAACTCTTGACTTTAAGCTAATTATATTGACTGCTTGATAAACGCAAACATTTTCCTTTAATCCCTCCATATGTTGTTGATATAATCATGTCATTTGAGCCAAAAGACAACAAACTAGACAAAATTATGAAGCCCACACTTAGCCCCACATACATGATGGTATTATAAACAGAAATTATTTGTGTACAATGTTTAACATGTAAATTATAAGATTACTTAATGCCAAAAAACAAATATACGAGTTATATTACAAATATAAATATTTTTTTATATTTAGTTTCGGTTATTTTTCATATCACTCTTTTTTCTTGAATTTTAGTAGCGTCAAGTTGACGCATTAAATTTAGCTTGTGATACTAATAAATTTCGGCTAACAAAATAGTAGTAGGAAAAAGTGACAAACGTGACAAATGTAAAATTTAAAGGGACAGACAGACATACTATGAATGGAAAAATATTAGAGTTATACAAGTTGTTTCATATGTTATATCTAACTGTCTGTCCGTTTGTCTATTCGTTTTTTGCTTTAGTATGATAGCCATATCTAATAAAATACTGTCAGCCTATATTTTATTATCCGACGGTCGCTTAATGCTTGCGTTGTTAGTATATCAACCCGAAACGGACGCGTTTCATGTAAACAGTTGAAGTGTTGAGTGTTAAAGTTCTTCAGAAAAAACTTGTAAAACCAACAAAAACTACATCATGTATACAATGTTTTGCGTGACATTAATAAATGGCGCCATATACAAATTTTCCTAACACATTCAACTTATTTTCCAAACAAAAAAAAAAGCCTTTCACCATCATCATTTGTAAAATATTTGCGGGTTATACGATACTCTTACAATACACAAATGAGGATAGCGATAAGTCACACTAGTCCTAAAAGTAAGCACTCAATTAGTTCCAGACTAAAACTTTGTAGTGAATTATCATCACTGTCTGCATTACTTAAAGATACTGTTAGTATTTCGCGGGTATTTTGATAATGCTAAATCATAGTAAACTCGATCGTTTGTTCTAGTTAAGTTCTAGTTCAGTTCTAGTTCAGTTCTAGTTCAGTTCTAGTTCAGTTCTAGTTCAGTTCTAGTTCAGTTCTAGTTCAGTTCTAGTTCAGTTCTAGTTCAGTTCTAGTTCAGTTCTAGTTCAGTTCTAGTTCAGTTCTAGTTCAGTTCTAGTTCAGTTCTAGTTCAGTTCT
Source organism: Lucilia sericata (assembly GCF_015586225.1). NCBI lineage: Eukaryota > Metazoa > Arthropoda > Insecta > Diptera > Calliphoridae > Lucilia > Lucilia sericata. The sequence goes on along the minus strand of NW_023994408.1, from coordinate 82,763 downwards.
AGTTCAGTTCTAGTTCAGTTCTAGTTCAGTTCTAGTTCAGTTCTAGTTCAGTTCTAGTTCAGTTCTAGTTCAGTTCTAGTTCAGTTCTAGTTCAGTTCAGTTCTAGTTCAGTTCTAGTTCAGTTTAGTTCAGTTCTAGTTCTAGTTCAGTTCTAGTTCAGTTCTAGTTCAGTTCTAGTTCAGTTCTAGTTCAGTTCTAGTTCAGTTCTAGTTCAGTTCTAGTTCAGTTCTAGTTCAGTTCTAGTTCAGTTCTAGTTCAGTTCTAGTTCAGTTCTAGTTCAGTTCTAGTTCAGTTCTAGTTCAGTTCTAGTTCAGTTCTAGTTCAGTTCTAGTTCAGTTCTAGTTCAGTTCTAGTTCAGTTCTAGTTCAGTCTAGTCAGTTCTAGTTCTAGTTCAGTTAGTTCAGTTCTAGTTCAGTTCTAGTTCAGTTCTAGTTCAGTTCTAGTTCAGTTCTAGTTCAGTTCTAGTTCAGTTCTAGTTCAGTCTAGTTCAGTTCTAGTTCAGTTCTAGTTCAGTTCTAGTTCAGTTCTAGTTAAGTTCTAGTTCAGTTCTAGTTCAGTTCTAGTTCAGTTCTAGTTCAGTTACAGTTAGTTCTAGTTCCGTTCTAGTTCAGTTCTAGTTCAGTTCTAGTTCAGTTCTAGTTCAGTTCTAGTTCAGTTCTAGTCAGTTCTAGTTCAGTTCTAGTTCAGTTCTAGTCAGTTCTAGTTCAGTTCTAGTTCAGTTCTAGTTCAGTTCTAGTTCAGTTCTAGTTCAGTTCTAGTTCAGTTCTAGTTCAGTTCTAGTTCAGTTCTAGTCAGTTCTAGTTCAGTTCTAGTCAGTTCAGTTCAGTTCTAGTTCAGTTCTAGTTCAGTTCTAGTTCAGTTCTAGTTCAGCTTCTAGTTCAGTTCTAGTTCAGTTCTAGTTCAGGTTCTAGTTCACTTCTAGTTCTGTTCTAGTTCAGTTCTAGTTCAGTTCTAGTTCAGTTCTAGTTCAGTTCTAGTTCAGTTCTAATTCAATTCTAGTTCTAGTTCAATTCTAGTTCAGTTCTAATTCAATTCTAGTTCTAGTTCAATTCTAGTTCAGTTCTAATTCAATTCTAGTTCAATTCTAGTTTAGTTCTAGTTCAGTTCTAATTCTAGTTCAGTTCTAGTCCAGTTAGTTCTTTACTTCTTCTAGTTCCTCCATGTCTTCGCGCTTATCTAACTGGTTCCTTTCCTCATATACATCTAAATTTATGTACATTTTTCCTCATATGTTTGGGTTGTCGTTGTAGTGGTGGTGTTTATTTATTACACTACTATACAAACACCATTACAAAATTAATATTTATATTGTTCTGAAGGTCGCATTTTGGCCAAAAAAAAAACATTAAGAACTTTTCTTTCAACTTTCATTTTTTTGCTGGTTGGTGGGGTTAAAAAGGCTTGTAGTTAAATTTGCTGCTTTAAAGAGTTTGGGGTTATAATGTTGGTCGGGGTAGGTTATCCACCAAAGCACATTTGTATGTATGTTGTAACATGTTACATGTATTTGTGACTGGATCATTTTATAAATTAGTTTATCTCAAGTTGCTTAATTTTTTATCCAGCTTAGGAGCTGGGGTATAAGTGGTAAAGTATTGTTTCTGAACTGGTTTTGTACACTAAATTAAGGCATTATGAATGTGTATACTAAGTTTGATACTATATGCAGAATCAAAAATCAAATAAAAAGCTGATATTAACTTTTTTAAGAGAAATATATTATTAACTAAACGGGAATTACATTCATACATGATTTCACCGATATCATTAAAATTATAGCATAATCCAGTTATTAGAAAAGTGCTTTTAAGTAATGCTGAAGGTAAATACTGTGGTTAATAATCTTCCAAAATATGTTATTCATATAATTTGTCTATCTTAAATTCGTTATTGCCAAAGCTTTTACTTTTTCCCTATTATCCTGTCTAACATTATGACTATCATTAGTCGTAATCCTTGCCTTGTCTGTGCTTATAAGAGTTTTTTGTATTATTATCCTAAAAAATAAAAAGTACATGATTCCTTATTGTTGCTCTTGTTGTTTTCATTATTAACAAGATGTGTTTTTACCCCAGGATTAATTAGGATTTCTACAGGTGTTGTTTGGCTTGTGGTTGTCGACGACATTGTTGTCATTATTTTTATTATAACATCATCATCGTCATCTTCAGTATGGGTATATTTAAACAAATCTACCTAATTAATTTATTTGTTGACGTAAATTCATATACAAAATTAGTTGGATATTAAGAAACGTGTGTAACTACAAGGAGCTAGGGGAGGAGGATACTTTCATTTGTTGTAGTTTTAGATTTAAACCTCATTTTGTAGAAGTAATAGTAGTTAAACTCCTTTGTGTAATAACTTTATGTTATTTTCTGTATCCTTGTGATAATTATTTTAAATCCTATATGAGTTTAAAAAGGTTTAAGTTCTTGAAGACTACGTAAATGTACTTAGACGTGTGGTGGAGAATTTCAAGGGATTTAGTATGTTTAGTTTACAAAGAAAAATATTAATGGATTTTTGAAATCTACAGACAAATAAACCAAAACCCTCCAAAACAGTTCAGTTTTAGTTCAGTCCTAGTTCAGTTCTAGTTTAGTTCTAGTTCAGTTCTAGTTCAGTTCTAGTTCAGTTCTAGTTCAGTTCTAGTTCAGTTCTAGTTCAGTTCTAGTTCAGTTCTAGTTCAGTTCTAGTTCAGTTCTAGTTCAGTTCTAGTTCAGTTCTAGTTCAGTTCTAGTTCAGTTCTAGTTCAGTTCTAGTTCAGTTCTAGTTCAGTTCTAGTTCAGTTCTAGTTCAGTTCTAGTTCAGTTCTAGTTCAGTTCTAGTTCAGTTCTAGTTCAGTTCTAGTTCAGTTCTAGTTCAGTTCTAGTTCAGTTCTAGTTCAGTTCTAGTTCAGTTCTAGTTCAGTTCTAGTTCAGTTCTAGTTCTAGTTCTAGTTCAGTTCTAGTTCAGTTCTAGTTCAGTTCTAGTTCAGTTCTAGTTCAGTTCTAGTTCAGTTCTAGTTCAGTTCTAGTTCAGTTCTAGTTCAGTTCTAGTTCAGTTCTAGTTCAGTTCTAGTTCAGTTCTAGTTCAGTTCTAGTTCAGTTCTAGTTCAGTTCTAGTTCAGTTCTAGTTCAGTTCTAGTTCAGTCTAGTTCAGTTCTAGTTCAGTTCTAGTTCAGTTCTAGTTCCGTTCTAGTTCAGTTCTAGTTCAGTTCTAGTTCAGTTCTAGTTCAGTTCTAGTTCAGTTCTAGTTCAGTTCTAGTTCAGTTCTAGTTCAGTTCTAGTTCAGTTCTAGTTCAGTTCTAGTTCAGTTCTAGTTCAGTTCTAGTTCAGTTCTAGTTCAGTTCTAGTTCAGTTCTAGTTCAGTTCTAGTCAGTTCTAGTTCAGTTCTAGTTCAGTTCTAGTTCAGTTCTAGTTCAGTTCTAGTTCAGTTCTAGTTCAGTTCTAGTTCAGTTCTAGTTCAGTTCTAGTCTAGTTCAGTTCTAGTTCAGTTCTAGTTCAGTTCTAGTTCAGTTCTAGTTCAGTTCTAGTGTCCAGTTCTAGTCAGTTCAGTTCAGTTCTAGTTCAGTTCTAGTTCAGTTCTAGTTCAGTTCTAGTTCAGTTCTAGTATCAGTTCTAGTTCAGTTCTAGTTCGTTCTAGTTCAGTTCTAGTTCAGTTCTAGTTCAGTTCTAGTTCAGTTCTAGTTCCGTTCTAGTTCAGTTCTAGTTCAGTTCTAGTTCAGTCTAGTTCAGTCTAGTTCAGTTCTAGTTCAGTTCTAGTTCAGTTCTAGTTCAGTTCTAGTTCAGTTAGTTCAGTTCTAGTTCAGTTCTAGTTCAGTTCTAGTTCAGTTCTAGTTCAGTTCTCTAGTTCAGTTCTAGTTCAGTTCTAGTTCAGTTCTAGTCAGTTCTAGTTCAGTTCTAGTTCAGTTCTATTCTAGTTCAGTTCTAGTCAGTTCTAGTTCAGTTCTAGTTCAGTTCTAGTTCAGTTCTAGTTCAGTTCTAGTTCAGTTCTAGCTCAGTTCTAGTTCAGATCTAGTTCAGTTCTAGTTCAGTTCTAGTTCAGTTCTAGTTCAGTTCTAGTTCAGTTCTAGTTCAGTTCTAGTTCAGTTCTAGTTCAGTTCTAGTTCAGTTCTAGTTCAGTTCTAGTTCAGTTCTAGTTCAGTTCTAGTTCAGTTCTAGTTCAGTTCTAGTTCAGTTCTAGTTTAATTCTAGTTTAGTTTTAGTTTATCGTGAAAATCTTCTCTTAAGCTACAATTTCTCTATTTCTTTAAGAAAACCCTTAAAATTTCGCTTAACATCTTGCTTAATTCTAGTTGCCTTCACCCTAAAGAATTTCTTAATTTAAGTTTCGTGTTAAACTACACTTTTTTATTTGCAGCTCCTATACTACTCTATCCCCACCCAAGATTACATAAAGGAAGTGTTTTATTACTTGTAGTTTGAAATGAATTTTTTATGAACTATTTTTTTATTTTTCATCTTATAGAAAACTATACAGCAGACATGTTTTAAACAAACTCATACTCATAAACTTACACAAATAAATACACAGATAAAGATACCAAATATATGGTTAAAAGTCCTGCTGTTTAGAAGGTGAGATACATGTAAACATTTTTCCAATTGAACATATTACAAACAGACAAAAAACATTTGAAAACTACAGGTTCAGGGCCAAATTACAGCAGAGTGAAAATAAAAAAGGTTTGGAGATGAAGTTGGTGGAGGAAAACCCAAAGTAAATGAAGAGTTACAAAATGATGATGTTGCTGTGGTTGTTGGGGTCAGCATCAATTACTTGTTGGTCATGTGTGTTTCGTGTATCTTTATGAACTGCGGCTCTAGTCTGTGTCTGTACATATGTCCAAGAGCTGCTGTTAAAACAAGGTAAAAGTCTCGCCAAAAAACAAGGATATTTGAACATTAAACATGTGTTGGTATTAGAAATTTATAGACAAATACAACTAAATTTACCAACACAAAGTCATAAAGAGACAATAAAATTTGTGAAATAAGAAAAAAGTTAAACTAAAATGAATTGTTCAGTTGAAATGGTGGTTTATTGATTGAATCCTGTGGTCATTCTTTTTTTTTAAATAATACAAAATTTTAGAGAAATACATACAAATGTTTTATAACTTTTGCCAAAATTTTCAGTTCTTTTCGTTTTTTCTTTTTTCAAACAAAAGTTTATTTAAAAAGTTCATGTTGTGTAAATATTGTTATAGAGTTCGTAGGTTACAGTTCGCCAAACATTAATTACAAAAATACAAAATTTGATATTTTAGATTCTGTTAGGATAAACTAGAGAAATACGTTTGTAATATCAATATTATAAAACAAATAATACGAAGTAGAGGGAAACATTTCATTATAAATGAATAGATTCTTATTTTTTGTAGATGATGTTTTTTCTAAAGATTATATTGACATTAGAATAGATTAATTGTTTTGGCAAAATACTTTTTGGGGTCAGACTTTGTTTTTCATTTTAAAAATAATTGAAGGAATCATTAGGGTGTTTAATTTTATTCAATATGAATGATTAGGGAGTGAAGGAACTAGAAATATTATGCGCCAGATGGTGAACTTTATGATACTTTTTGTGCCTCCGGTAGACTGCCAGACTGCAGGTTGTGGGTTCGATCCCCAGGTGAGATACTGGTAAAGGAGCAAAAACAGGATCGTTAGAGATCTATATGTGTTTATTCGGATTTGTTGTAACAGAATTACATCCTCTGTTCCAAGAAACTAACTTCGGTATTTTATCCAATAGTGCATTTTGAATTTTCACAAAAAACTAGAAGTTGCTTAAAGTGACAGTCTCTCTAAATAAACTATAGATGACAAGCTCTTTAAAAGCAATTTGCTTTTACAATTTATCACGACTTCATATCAATTTATATTAACTTTAATTTAAGAAATTTATTCAACTAAACTTTCATTTAACTGTGAACAATATTGGAATTCTAACAGAGCAAGCAACGTTTAATGCAATTTATGTCAAGTGTAACTATTTCTTTAGTCTTTCTCACATATAGCTAAAGGAAACTAACACACGTACTAACTATATAGTATCTGACATAAGTTAAGAAAGATAATTGTTCAAAATAGTACAACCGACATATTGCAAATTATACGCTACGACACTTTAATGACAATTTTGCTTAAAATCTATCGTGATTGCATTTTAAATTAAAAAAAATAAATTAAATAGAGTGAAGTGCAATCAACAAACATCATATAATTATTGATAAAAGTGCCAAGAAAATGATGCGCATGAAATTAACCCAATTACTAGATATGAGAGAGCAGAGAAGACAACGCAAAACAAAAAAAAATCAATCTAAAACTATTTGTTGCAATTCACATTCATTCATTGATTGCATGAGCAGCATTAAAATTATGGCCAATATGCCTGCATTGCACAGAAGCCATGACCAAGGGGTTGAGATATTGACAAAAAAAAAAAACTAGAGTATTTCCTCGTATCAGAGTTGGAAAATTGAAATTTCCAAATAGTACTTTCTGGGCAGGTCTATGGACCAATATATTGACTAGTTGATGGATCAGCCTACTGACTATTCTATAGACTATCCTATTATCTTTTCTATGAATTGACTAGTCGATAGAGTAGTCTTTGGAGTAGTCTATAGAATAAACTATTGACTAGTCTATGGGCTAGACTATTGACTAGCCTATGGCCTATTCTGTGGCTAGCCTATGGATTAGACTATTGACTAGTCTATGGACTAGACTATTGATTAGTCTATGGACTAGACTATTGATTATTTTTTGGACTATACTACTGACTAGTCTATGAACTAGATTATTGACTAGTCTATGGATAAAATGATTGAATAGTCAATGGACCAGCCTATTGACCAGTCTATGAACTAAATATGGACTGGACTTTTGGCTATGGAGTAGTCTATTCACTAGACTATGGGCTAAGGTATCGACTAGTCACAGACCAGTCCATATTAGTTTACGGACTAGACTATTGATTAGTCTATGGACTAGACTATTGACTAGCCTTTGGACTAGACTTTTGACTTGTCTATAGACTACACTATTCAATAGTCTATAGATTACACTATTCAATGGTCTATAGACTACACTATTCAATAGTCTATGGGCAAGAATATAGACTATTTTATGGACTAAAATATCGACTAGTCTGTTAAACTGTCTATTGACTTAAACATTAAGTAGTAAGATGGTCCAGATTTGACTAGTCTTTTAAGAATAGTCAATTCAATAGTTTATGATAAAGTCTATGGACTAGTCAGTGGTCTAGACTATATACCAGACTATTCATTAATCTATGACCTAATTCACTGACTAGGATATGGATCAGTCTATTAATCGATTTACTAGTCTACCTACCAGTATATTGACTATTCTATGCACTAGACTATTGACTAGTATATGGATTACATTTTTGACTAGTCTATAGTCTGTGGAGTAGTTTATCCGCTAGTCTATTCACTGAAAAGTCTATTGACTAATCTTGGGATTAATCAATTAACTTGTTTATACACTAAACTATTCACTAGTTTATGGACTAATCCATTAAGTAGTTGACGGATCAGTGTATGGACTAGTCTTTGTATTAATCTTTTGTCTATTCTAAATCTATTTTTGTAGTGGGGGAGAAAGTAAGGCGGTTGTCAAAAAGTACAGAAAAATTTACAATAGTACGGAATTTCCCAACCCTGATATATACAATTAAATCAAAAACTGTGTTACTCACCTGAGAAAACTTGATGATGAAGCTGTGGCTGATGCTGACGATGCTGCTGAAGATGATGTAGATGCTGATGACGTTAAGGCTGAAGTTGATTGCAACCAACTGGTAGAGTTACTACTACCAGTGGCATTTCTGCTGCTGCTGGAGGTTGAAGATGATGAATTGATTTTATAAATATGAGTAGATTTACCAGTTGCTGTAGTTGCTGACGATGATGATGTTGATGACGATGATGATTGTATTGATTTTATTCTAAAATCTAGAGATGATGTCGAAGTTGTTGTTAATGGATTTGTTGTGGTGGTTCTAGTGCATGCGGCTTTAGATGTGGTGGCATTTTCACAATTAATTTTTTTCCTGCCGCTAACGTTGCTGGCAATGATGTTGTTTTTGCCATAGTTGCTGTAGCTGTTATTAGTGCTATTCCTACCTCCTCCTGCTCCTCCGGCAGTATCATTCATCTTGGCGAGAGTGCGTTTATTGACCACATTTTGTTGTATATCCGTTGTAGCCACCGCCATCGTTGAGGCCGCCACCGACGTTGTGGTGGTGATTTGTGAGGCTATTGCTTTTGTGGCCTGCTGTTGTTGCAGCAACTTGATGTGCAACGTTTGTGGTTGTTGCAATTGTTTGTGCTGATACGTATACAATGGTAGTTTGGATATGCGAGTAACATCTGTTGAAAATCCCTGGAATGGTGTTGAAGATGAAGACAATGATTTTGTTGTTGGTGTTGTAGTTGTTGTTGTTTTTATATCCGTGCTGTTGGCATGGCTTCCGGTTGTTGTAATACTTTTCCCCACACTGGTGCCACTACCAACACCAGCAGTACAATTATTATTATTGTTGTTATTGTTGCTATCACTAAATCTATGTTGATGCAGTTGTTGTTGTTGGCACTTGTTATAGTTGCCATTGTCTGTTAGATTTTGATTGAAATGTTGTTGCTGTTGATTACAATTTGCACTTAAAGTTTGATTAAGTTTTTCTTGTTTCACTGTCACTAATAATGATGCCGATGTTTGATTATCTCGCAGCTGTTGTTGTGACTCCTGCTGTTGTTCGCGTTGCCTTTGATTTGTTCGATAGTCATTGTAGTCATTGCTACTGCTATTGCTGCATTCACCATTATTTCCAGCAAATTCATCTCTATTGGTTTTTTGTTCATTGTTCCCTGGATAATTACTGTTGCCACTATTATGTATTGCAGCATTTTGTAAATAGTTGTTACTTTGATTTGTTGTATTGTGACTGTTATTGCTACTACTGCTGTTGTTGCCAATATTTAAGGCAAACGGTGTGTATGTGGCTGTGGAACGTGTATGCAAATGGTGTGAGTTTGAACTCAGACGTGAACTTGGCGATGACCTTAGGTCATTTAGCATAATATCCAAATCAGTTGCCAAAGAGCTTAAAAGCTGTAATGAAAACAAAAGAAATAAATTTAGAATTAAATTTGGAATTATTTGGGTGTATGCTAATTTTAGGTATTTAACGTTGAAATTGACAAAAATTATCAAATTGTTTAATTTACTTTGAAAGTAGATTGCATTATAGGTTAGACTATAAACTAAAGAATAGAGTAAAATATGGACGAGACTATAGGGTTTAGACTAGACTATGGACTAGACTATAGACTAGACTATAGACTAGACTATAGACTAGACTATAGACTAGACTATAGACTAGACTATAGACTAGACTATTGACTACTATAGACTAGACTATAGACTAGACTATAGACTAGACTATAGACTAGACTATAGACTAGACTATAGACTAGACTATAGACTAGACTATAGACTAGACTATAGACTAGACTATAGACTAGACTATAGACTAGACTATAGACTAGACTATAGACTAGACTATAGACTAGACTATAGACTAGACTATAGACTAGACTATAGACTAGACTATAGACTAGACTATAGACTAGACTATAGACTAGACTATAGACTAGACTATAGACTAGACTATAGACTAGACTATAGACTAGACTATAGACTAGACTATAGACTAGACTATAGACTAGACTATAGACTAGACTATAGACTAGACTATAGACTAGACTATAGACTAGACTATAGACTAGACTATAGACTAGACTATAGACTAGACTATAGACTAGACTATAGACTAGACTATAGACTAGACTATAGACTAGACTATAGACTAGACTAGAAGACTATAGACTAGACTATAGACTAGACTATAGACTAGACTATAGACTAGACTATAGACTAGACTATAGACTAGACTATAGACTAGACTATAGACTAGACTATAGACTAGACTATAGACTAGACTATAGACTAGACTATAGACTAGACTATAGACTAGACTATAGACTAGACTATAGACTAGACTATAGACTAGACTATAGACTAGACTATAGACTAGACTATAGACTAGACTATAGACTAGACTATAGACTAGACTATAGACTAGACTATAGACTAGACTATAGACTAGACTATAGACTAGACTATAGACTAGACTATAGACTAGACTATAGACTAGACTATAGACTAGACTATAGACTAGACTATAGACTAGACTATAGACTAGACTATAGACTAGACTATAGACTAGACTATAGACTAGACTATAGACTAGACTATAGACTAGACTAGACTAGACTATAGACTAGACTAGACTATAGACAAGGGTTTAGACTAGACTATATACAAGGGTTTAGACTAGACTATAGAGAATACTATAGACAGACTATAGACTATAGACTAGACTATAGACTAGGACTATAGACTAGACTATAGACTAGACTATAGACTAGACTATAGACTAGACTATAGACTAGACTAGGACTATAGACTAGACTATAGACTAGACTATAGACTAGACTATAGACTAGACTATAGACTAGACTATAGACTAGACTATAGACTAGACTATAGACTAGACTATAGGCTAGACTATAGACTAGGACTATAGACTAGACTATAGACTTGACTATAGAATAGACTATAGACTAGACTATAGACTAGACTATAGACTAGACTATAGACTATAGACTAGACTATAGACTATAGACTAGACTATAGGACTAGACTATAGACTAGACTATAGACTAGACTATAGACTAGACTATAGCTAGACTATAGACTAGACTATAGACTAGACTATAGACTAGACTATAGGACTAGACTATAGACTAGACTATAGACTAGACTATAGACTAGACTATAGACTAGACTATAGACTAGACTATAGACTATAGACTAGACTCTAGACTAGCTATAGACTAGACTAGACTAGACCTTATGAATAGTATAGACTAGACTATAGACTAGACTATAGACTAGACTATAGGACTAGACTATAGACTATAGACTATAGACTAGACTATAGACTAGACTATAGACTAGACTATAGACTAACTATAGACTAGACTACTATAGACAGGGTTTTAGACTAGACTATAGACAAGGGTTTAGACTAGACTATAGAGAATACTATAGACAAGACTATAGACTAGACTATAGACTAGACTATAGACTATACTATAGACTAGGGACTATAGACTAGACTATAGACTAGACTATAGACTAAATATAGACTAGACTATAGACTGGACTATAGACTAGACTATATACTATAGACTGAAGTATCGACTACATTATAGACGAGACTATAGACGAGATGTTATCAGTACCGATCGAACATTTTGGTGAACAATCAAGCTAATGATTTTTATGCAGAATTGTTACTATTCAATTTTTAAAACTTGAGAATTTCTCGTTTTGGAATCAATTCCATAAAAGTTTATTCTCTTCTGCTCATTATCTCTTTCGAAAATTATGTCACAAATAGTGTCAATGCAATTGCTTAACAGTATTGTATCTATTTTTTTTATCATAAAACAAAGACGTCATTACTTCAGTTCCAAAAAATTATCAATATTTCATAAAAAAATGTCTTCTTCTTTAAACACTTAAACACAACAAAATGCTTTTAAAATAATTACAAATAAATTAAGAAAAATAAAACATTCCTCTAAAAAGTAAAACAATTAAAATAAGACATTTTAACACATCAGTCTAAATGTACACGTCTCTCTGAAAACAGCAAATTCGAATATTATTTAAAAAAAAAATCTATAAAAATGAAAAAACGCGTGGCGAAAAAACGATCTCAAAAACCGATATTTTATGCTTTGGCAGCTTTATTTTTAGCTCTAACAATAGCGTTGGTACTGGATTTAAAAAAACCCTCAAAAACAGAGGATGATAATTTAGATCAAAATGGCGACAATAAAACAGAACCTTTTTATAATGCCTTTAAATCAGCTACCGAACGTCCCCCAAAGCCACCACAGCCTCATCCAAAAAGATTTCCAATACCCAAGAATTGGACTCATTTGGATTGGAATCGTATGCGTGAAGAACCGAAAATAAAAGTGAATAAATCTTATTTTGAATTGCCAAAAGCCGAAGGACCCATAAGAGATTGGGAAGATTTCGAAAGCATGATGGAAGACTTGCAACGTGTTGGTATTGGAGAGCAAGGCGAGGCAGCTTATTTGAAAAATGATTCATTGTTGGAATTGGAAAAGAAATTATCTAATGAAAATGGTTTTAATGCTTTGCTATCGGATTATATTTCCGTAAATCGTTCAGTGGCGGATGTAAGAGATGAGAGGTTAGTTCGAAGTGGAAAACTTTTATGAAATTTCAAAATTTATTTGAAATGTGATATTTATATCGATCACTATGTTAAATATCTTTTTTGTTTCTTATCGTACAGTTGCTTATCAAAATCATATTTGGCCCAGTTACCCACCGTTAGTATAGTCATACCATTCTACAATGAATACTTTTCCGTATTAATACGCACACTCTACAGTATTGTCAGGCGATCTCCAGCCGAATTATTAAAAGAAATCATCATTGTAGATGACTACAGCGATCGTGAGTATTTGAAAGAAGAACTGGAACAGTATCTCTCGCAACATTTTGGCGACTTAGTAAAAATCATACGTTTAAAGGAACGTACAGGTCTGATTGGCGCACGTTTGGCTGGTGCCCGTCAAGCTACCAGTGATGTTTTGGTATTCTTTGATTCCCACATAGAATGTGGTTACAATTGGTTGCCACCTCTGCTACAACCAATTGCCCTTAATCCTAAAATTGCTACCTCACCCATAGTGGATGTTATTGAACATGCCACATTTGCCTATAGGGAAGCTGTTAAGACAGCTTTAAGGGGAGCTTTTGATTGGAATATGATTTACAAGTTAATGCCTCAATTACCAGAATTCTCAGCCGATCCTACCGAGCCTTATCCCAATCCTATTATGATGGGTGGTCTATTTGCCATTAATAGGGAATATTTTTGGGAACTGGGTGGTTATGATGAGGGTTTGGATATCTGGGGTGCCGAACAATATGAATTGAGTTTTAAAATATGGATGTGTGGCGGTTTGTTATTTGATGTGCCCTGTTCGAGAGTGGGTCATGTTTTTAGGGGACCAATGGAAACCAGACCTAGTCCTAGGGATTATAATTTTGTGGCAAGGGTGAGTAATTTGAGAAATGAAAAAAAAAATCATAAAATATTGTTAATGTTTTCAAAATCTAGAACCACAAACGTGTTGCTGAGGTCTGGATGGATGATTACAAACATGATTTCTATGCCCGTAATCCCACTGCCTATGAAAATTTAGATACCGGTGATTTGACGAAACAGAAAGCCTTGAGGGAGTCATTACAATGCAAATCATTTCAATGGTTTCTGGATGAAATTGCTCCCGATTTGCTGGTTAATTACCCAAATAAAGAAAAGGAAAATTATGCCTCCGGTGTTATACAAAGCCAGGCCTTTCCCTCTTATTGCCTAGATACTCTCAATGGTGGTAGTAATAGTAAAGTGGGTCTCTACACTTGTGCCGTAAATAAGACACATCCTCAGCCTAATCAGTACTGGCTTTTAAGCCCTAAACGTGAAGTTCGCCTACACGACAAGGCACTCTGTCTGGATGTGCAAAGTATTAAGCCCAATGTACCGGTCTTAATGTGGGAATGTCATCAAATGGGTGGTAATCAATTCTGGGCCTATGATGTCGAACACCAATGGTTGGTTCATGGCCAGGCGGGAGTTAATTGCCTGGAGGCAGTGGAAAAGAATGGCAAACTATCAGTACGCGGTAATGCTTGTGATAATTCCAATCCCCGCATGAAATGGCTATTTGGTAAAGTTAATCTTGAATTAATGGAAACATTTTATGAAGGAGTTGATCTTTAAAGTTAACCCTCGTAGTTTTTAGCATAAAATATTAAATTTTCTTAATTGTATTTAAATATTTTCAAGTTTTCACATGTTTTTATCAACCAATAATTTTTGTTAAAAAAATATGTATCTAAAATATTGCATTATGCCAACTCTTAAAGCCTCTTTGACCTTGTTTTAATCAATCATTTTCGTATGAATTAACTGTTTATTTATTAGATTTTGATAAACTTCAAAAAAATGTGCAACTAAAACATGGGGTACTAATGCCCCAAAATATTGAACATGGCTGTTAAAGAAAACAAAGCAAAAAAACTTTGGTTAGTATATGTCCGACTATGGAATACCCTAAAGATTTGGATAAATTGAAAATACAGTGGAAATTCATTGTTAAGATCCGATATGTAAGATAGATATTGCTTTATGTAATTGCTTTATAATTTGAGAGATCTTGTGAATCCTGTGGTTCCCGAGGGAAAACAAATTAGATTAGATTAGATTCGGCATTGACACATCCTTAAAAGATGTATTCATAAAAGAGGATTGTATCAATATATATATCTTCGTTTGCGGTCTATTAGAACAATACCATTACATCAGAAGGTATTGTATCGATTAATTTTCTTCGTCTAAAAATTTAATCCTTAACGTTTTGACATGCGCTAAACCAATTTTCAAAAAACTCGGACGCTATTTGACTCATAACCTCTTAATATTACTCCTTCACAATTGGTGCGATCTTGTGAATCCTATGGCACAGCTTTAAACGTATCCTGATGAAAAAAAGAGAATTGAACCAATATATCTTTGTCAGCGTCTTTTTAGAGCGGTGCAAGCCCATATTAGGTATTCTATCGATTCTTCTCCTTCGTCTAAACAATCTAGTCCTTATATCAGGACATGCGCTTTGATATTCATGTTTTTTTAACTATCAAGGGCAAAAAAACGTCTAAATTCAGTTTTGTGAAAGTTAGGAGCAGAGCATTCTGAATATTATTTTCCGAAAAAGTTTCCCTCAAAAACTATCCTTTATTTTCACATTTGTAAGAAGATTTAAAATTTAAAACTTTGTACTCTGATCAAGGGTTCTATCAAAGAAGGCAGAAGAGGGTTAAATCCCTTAACATATATATTTTCCATTCGACGAATCCAGGGTCAGAAACCCGTTTGTACGGATTTGCATTTTTTGTTTTACAAAAGAACAATGATTCCGAATGTTACTTATGAATATTTCTCTTCATCAATGAAGATCACTCACGCCAAGACTAGTGCCGGTTATTGAAACTTCACTGACTTCACCTCTAGATATCAGCAATTACAACGTAATGCTCAACGTTATGCTCAATGCTTTCAGATCTGAAAGATTCACACTAAGATGCACAAAATGATTTTGAAAACTATTTTAGAGAATTCCATTTTATCAACGAAGATCACTCCAGCCAGGATCGGTTATTGACTTCACCTCAATTCAACAATTCCTTCATTAGACCTGATATACTCTCATATTCTCTAAGATGGACTCTTGTATTGAGTCAGACTTAAAACACTCATACCATCGCTAAGGATAACGAGAAGATCTATCAACCTATTTCAAGATGTTAACATCGGCAAGATTAAGATTTTGAAGAATTTTTTTTTTCTAGAATGGCCTTCAATACAAGAATTGTTTTAACCCGTTCTGGAATCCATATCAATTTGCCGAAGTTTAGCTATATATAGAACAGAGAGTGAATGAGAGCTAAATAGATGGAAGTAGGTGATAAAATATATTCGAATTCTTGAGATTTAATTCTCTATTTTTTCTCACCACCGCATCGATGGCCTGGAAAGCTGTTGAGTTGTTAGACAATCCGATGTAGATCAAGTTCGTCGTAGTAACTTCAAGATCTAGAGGAATGTACATACTTAAAAATAGATTTATGATCCGATTAGTGGCAGAACCACAACTTTTGGAGGTGCAAGAGTATGTTTTATCCTGTTCTGGAACCCATATCAATTAGACAAAGTATAACCAGGGTTGGAACGATGAATCAGTAAGGCATGCAAAACTGTCCACGCACGCGATAATATTCGAATTCTTGAGATTTAAGTCTCGGGATTATTTTCTCAGCTATTGAAGCATTAGTCAATCCGATGGAAATCAACTTCATTAGAGAAAATTACCGATCCAGATGAATAAACGGAGGTGAAACCACTAATTTTTGAAGGTTGCAAACTTCATCAGAAACGCAAAACATTGGAGTAGGGTATAGAAAGCAAACAAACGCGAATAACTTTTTTTAAATGTAGCCTTTTAAAACTCATATTTTCAAGTACTTCACTGTCTCACTCACTTTTAGTTTATCTCTAACGACCCATCTATGCCGTTGGTTGCTGCAATACGAACGTACACACACCCAATCCACAAAACTTTAATAAAAAATAAAGTGTTTTTTAGCGAGTTCTTTCAAGTGGTTTTATGAGCGGCTACAGCAGCATCATGCAACCACCGACTAACCAATAAGATGTTGTTATCAGTGTCTATATAATAATACTTCACACTTATTGCAGCATGCAACATATGCCCGTACCAACATTTATACTTCATAAAAGAATATAACTCAATAATGTTTAACTCTTCAAAATCATTGTCAGCATCATCATGTTTCTCATCATCATCAGCTGCAACATCATCTTTGACAGTCATATAGCGGCAACACAAGTATAAAGTTGTTGCAACTATTGTTTAAAAAATAAAAACGTTTCTGTCATCCAATCTACTCTTTTGAGGTTTGTTGCAAGTCTCTTATATTCATAAATTGGGTTTGGTTGTCTCGTTGGTTTCTGGGAAATTTGATATAGTTTATTCTTGCTGCAGTAGTTTATTGTTGTGGCATGTTTATGTTTATTACCTAAACGACGACTAATTTCCATATTTAAATGTTGCCATTAATTATAACATGCATGTCAGTCATGTTTCGCTTCAATTCAAACATTTTTCCCACTTGCTACTTTGTTTTTGTTTGAGACGTTATGTTTTTTACTCTGTTTGCTGCTGTTGCTGATTGTTGAAGATCAATCTTTGTTGCACCTCTTGTTCGTGAAGAAACTTGAAAACTGTATGTGAATATTTCAACTAATAACGGTTTTAGTTGTAGTCTTAGTTAGACAATTTTAATGATTGTATCCTTTAAGGCTTGAGGCGAAATGTTCTAGTTTTATTTTTAAACATGAGAATACAACAGAAACTTAAAAAAATTAATACAGTTTTTTTGTTGAAAGTGGCATTTAAAAGGTTTTTATTAAGTGTTCAGAGCAGTGCTGTGGCAGCGTGTTTCAAATAGTGTTTTTTTAAAGGGAACAGTTGTTTCAGAAAATCATTGAATTTTAAACTAGACTATTGGACAATAACGAATTCGTTGTAAGCTAACTAATCATTCTGGTTGTTAATCAATTTAAGCTAAAGCAGTGCTGCAGCCATGTATTGTCAGTGTTCCAACTAAAGTTTGAAGGAAAATTGTAGTTTCTAAACAATCTTGTAAATGATATGATTATAAAATGTCCACTAATAGTTACTAAACAATGAAGCAATTAAACTGCTTACTTTCGCAATACTAATAATTTCAAAAGTAACTAGTGTAAGTAGGATTTCGTGTAAACAGAGCAACATATTCAAGGTATTTTCGAAGAACACAATATTGATCTTAATAGTGATATTTTCCAATACAGTACACTTCTATTTCAACCACCTGGTATTAAACTTTCAAATTGCAAAAAGTAAATATACTTTTTCTTTTTTTCTCCTCCATTATTATTACCTCATTTCTAATAATGTTGAATTATTAGTATTTTAGCACATTTAACTAAAAGTGTGGTTTCTATTGTTTGCAAAAAAACTAAAAAAATTATAAATAGCTGCAAATAATGGCAGCTGATCTTAAACAGTTTTGTTACAAAATAATTTATTACAAAGACTACGAGTGACTACAACATTAATTTTATTGTCTTAAAACATGGTCACGTTTTAGTTTTATTTTTTCTTTTAAAATTCAACATTACTTTGTTAACGATTACATTAAAACATGATCATATTTTTTAGCCTTCTTGAAAACTTTATAGTTTTACTCCAGTATATAGGTATTGAAAAAGGTGTTCTATTTCAAAAATGTTCGATCGACCTCTTAAAACAGATGATAAAGAGTTTCCATCCTTGATTTCAGCCTTGTGTATAATAAAAACAAAACAACAAATACAAATCCTTCGTAAAATAGAAACGGAAAGTAAACTTCTCACAAAGTTAATTAGTAAAAATTGAACTTTTAGTAAAAAATCGAATTTTTAGTAAAAAAATCATATTTTTAGTGAAAAATTAAATTTTTACTGAAAATCTTATTTTTAGTGAAAAATATAATATTTAGTGAAAAATAGAATTTTTAGTGAAAAATTGAATTTTTAGTGAAAAATAGAATTTTTAGTGAAAAATTTAATTTTTAGTGAAAAATAAAATTTTTAGTGAAAAATTGAATTTTTAGTGAAAAATTTAATTTTTAGTGAAATATCATATTTTTAGTGCAAATCGAGTTTTTTTGAGAAACATTTAATTTTTAGTGAATTTTTAAGTAAATAATTAAATTTCTTGTAAATTGTTGAATTTAATTTATAGTGAAATCTCTCAGTTTCACTACATGAGACGGTAAAAAGATACTCGTCCGCCTAGCGATATGTCCGCAGTCTTCGAAATTGTCTTAATATGAACATGCTTAACTTTGATTCATAATTGACTCGATGACCACTTTAAGGCCCTCTTCCGAAATCCACTCTAATATACATACATATCTTGAAGAAAAATTTTATTGTAGAAAAAATCGATATAAATTTTGAATTCATAATTATAAAAAGTATAAAATTCTTTTACTAAATTCTGCTCGAATAGGCCCATAAATGTATCTTTTACTAAATTCTGCTCGAATAGGCCCATAAATGTGGAAAGAGTCCAATAAAGAAATATGATTAGAAAATCGTTTATATCCGCTCAAAGTTTCTATTCCTGCTTTCTATTATGTTCTTACTTGTTTTAATATTCCCGAAAATTAATTTGCAATGACTACCTCATGCCATCTGCATTACTTTTACTTAGTAAAAGAATCCTGTGTTTTTGCCCAGGTTAGTATCATTGTCGGCTATTTTTGGTAAAATAATACAACTTACTCAATCACCTATTTAAGAGCGAGGGTGGTTAAAATGGGTTGGTTACGAATGCCGAGTGCTTTACGTGAACACCTACCTTGACGGCCTTATTTCATGGTAGTCTTTTTCATCCTGGGTAGACGGTCTACCACGCGACTTTGAATCCTTCTATGAAGAACTCAGGTGGCAATTTTTGTACATGGCTGAGCCGGTCCATGTACCCCGAGAAGGAAAAAGCCATCACTGGTCTAAAGTCAATAGAAGGGGCGACTACCCCAACATCAGGTGAAATCAATCTTTCGGTATACCGGAAGGTGATCACCCTTATGATGTCATTATTTAAAATGCGATCCCCATCAACTATTGATCCATTCCAGTGCATTCTTTAACCTCTTAAAGCTCACGCAACCACACTACTGAGATGGCTCTGTTGATTCTGCAACAGCACCTAGAGTCGTATTTGGTAGTCCTAAATACCCAGTCAATAAATCAGGATTCCTCTTTATGTCAGATAATGTGACAGAGGATGTAGGTATTTCCAAAATAAATTCAAACTTAATAATTGCTCCGACAAGTTGAGTGGTGAGTCTCAACCATAAGTCGCGTAGCATGAAACAATATGAATCATGTTGCGATGGCAACAGCACCGAGAACTTCCCTGAAGTAAAAGGTCCTAGAGGTATTAGAGGAGTATTTCCCGATCGTTCACCAATTACATCAGTTCCATTCTCAGACCATAAAGAACGATCTACGGAATGACAGGCAACTATCAAAGTGTCAACCTAAAAAATTCTCCTAACTATATTGGTGCCCTACTACGCGAAGAATAAGAGATACTCAACGAGTTCAGGAATCCAGTATAAGTTGCTCTTCACATCACCCAGTGACATCTGTTGAGATGGCAACAGCTCCGGAGAGAGAAACCAGACATAAGTATATGGCATTTGGATATATGTATCAGTCCTTGAACTAACATTCTCTCCCCGCGAATTTGGGTTTAAACCACAACCACTACGTGGATCCCGAAGGAACCTCAACCAACTGACTAGGCAGGACAAGTCATGCGAGCAACTGGCCAGATTATATGGTACTCTGGTTAGACCCCATGTCAAATAATTCCAAGGAAAGGCAGAGGATACATTTGATCATCACCAGTTTATAGTCCCGGCAGACTAGAGGCATTGGTAGCACCTCTTTTCCCCGGGATATTGCAATAACACCAAGGCAGAGATTTCACCAAGGTAAAATGCCCCCAGGGGGAATGGGTTGGCCAGTAATTATAATGGGAACAGCTTTGAATGAAACTTCTCGATTTGGTTTTAAAGCAATACTATATACTATTCTAAGTTCATTGTTACCGCTGATCCATTTGAAGGATAGACAAAAATATCTTAAAGATGTCTTACGAATCATAAAGCTCTGAAAATTTTACTCGTTATTATGTATAAGTATGGCCTCAGGAAGGTTAGTGTTCTAATATGGTAAACCGGAAATCGTGGGTTCCATTCCTATCTGAGGTACTGGTTAAGAAGCGCAGACTAGGCCCGATAGAGGCCTAGGTGTATTTCTGCGGATTTGAAGTATATGATGTACAAAAAATTCAATTTATTCACAAGATCAGGGCTTTTCAATTTCAGAAACAAAAACTTACATAACATATAAATAATCAATTGAAACTTTTAGTTCAATTCTCTTTTGTTAGAATTCTTCAAGAAATTCTCCTTAAACTTTTCGAAGTAAAGCTCGAATTGTTTAAACTTCTCACGATTTAACTTCTGTAAGGAGTTGTTGTCCATTAAAAGGGTTTTGATCTTTACTAAAACTTTCTCTAGATCAGTCACGAGCAAAACTGAAATTCTAATGCACGCGTGCATAGGCCAAGAAATTCTGCTGACGCTTTGTTGACACACCTACACTATAAGCTTGTGTGTATTAGTGTGTCTGTGTTTTACTAAAATGACCACTTGTTTGTTGCTTTGTTACGATCTCAGAGATCAAAATCAAATCAGTTGCTGTTCAGCATTTGTAGAAGCAAGATCACGTTGCGGATTTTTTATGCTTATGATTTTTTCTCTTTTATTACACCTAGCAAAATGTTTGATATAAATTGGGAAAATGATTTCTTTTTTATAGAAAACATGGACGGTGAGGCACAATGCGTCGTATGTTATAAAATTATATGTAGAAAAGCTTTATTTTTTTTGAAAAGGCATTATGAAACTTGCCATGGACCCTTAAATGATCTTAGGGGACATGACAGAAAAGTAAAGTTGTTGCAATTAAAAGGTTAACCGATCAACACATTGGTGACTTATTGCGTATTAAGGAATATAAAGGAAACATTGATTTGGATAGATTAGTTGAACTTTAAATTAAGTTCAGTTAATATCTCGGTAATATCCCTTAAAAGTTCGAAATCGAATAGAAAGTCGTGATTTTCTTAATGATATTTCAGTAGTTTTATTTAATACTACTTTTTAAAAATACTACTACTTTTCTTAAATGAAAAACTCTTTCCCTTTATTAAATTTTTGTTTAAAATGCCCAAAAGTTCATGAGTTTTTCTCGTCGTAAAAAGTATTTGCAATAGAAAACAAATTTCAAAACTTTTCTCAGTGTACCACCATTTTGTTATAACGTGCAGTCATCTCTCTGCTGCTTAACGCACACAAATATACACATGGTGGTATGTGTTTGGCCATGACTGCTCTAGATTCTGATTACTTGCAAATTTGTGAGCATCAATGTCTGCGAACAACTGCTGTCTCTGCATCACATTTTCCTTGTCCAATTCCTGCAGATTTTGTAATTGAGCTTGTAAAATGTGATCAAATTGTGGAGACTTTAAAACATGAAATCTCTTCTTTATTTTCAAATCATGACAAATAGCTTCTTTTTTGAGTTGTGCCAACAATTTTAGATTTTCGCCTTCAATTTTGTTAATTTTTTCGACATGAGATTGTAGGTCGCTTTGTAAATTTTCGGCGTTTTCTTGATGGATTTTTGGAGGATTTTCCATATTGTTTTCTTTTTTTAATAAAAAATGAGAACAATTTATTTCAAAATATTTTTTTAAAAACTTATTAAAAACACAACTAGATCGTAGGCGTAGGTTAGGTTCTTCTTTGACTCTAAGTAATGTATGAAGTAAACTATTCTCGACTTAACCAAGAGAGAGTTAATACAATTATATAAATTTTTTTTAAAGAGTAGATATTATAATAATAAATATTTTCTTATTTATTTGTGAGTCCGTCTATCTGTCCCTCTAACAACCAATCATTTACCACTTTTAAACCATCTATTGCATGAACAATTTATAATTACAATCAAATTTTTTTTTTTTTTTTTTTTTTGATTTAGCGCCGACATTGAAAAGTCAAATATAAATCTATTAATTTTCAATAATAATTTAAAACTAAACAATTCATATGAAAAATTAATGTTTAAGCATGTGCGTTGTTGAAGTGTAAAACCAAAAAGATAATAACGGATGGAACACACTTCAAATTCAAATTCAGCGGTTACAAATGCATTTGAGCGCCAGACAAGCAAATTTATATTATTAGAAATAAGCACTTGCATTATAAAATAAACAAATTAAACACAAAGTATAAATATTTCTTATGATTAACATAAAATTTAAATAAAGTTTTGTGAAGCGTGAAAATTAAAGCAAAATATTGAAAAAATATTTAGATGGACGGAAAGACAGACAATAAATATTTCCAACGAAACTGTCAATTTCTTTTCTTGTAAGCAGAAAAATAATATTTAACAAAAAAAAAATACGCCTGTCAAATGGTTTATGAATAATTTAAGTACCCGTTTTTAAAAAGTGATTATTTTATGACTGTCAGAGCATTCATTGAATTACAAAATTTCTTAACGATTTTCTTAGAGTCTACAAATAAGAGTGTAAATTTTTTAAGTTTTTGTTTAAGGGGGGCTGGCATAGGAGGTGTTGCTTTGGAGTTCTTGTTGTTGTCTCAGTCATTGCGACGCTTACAATGTGTTTAATAATGATCGAGGCGGCGTCAGCTGCATTGCTGATAGTGACAACGACAGCGTTAACGTCTACTTAACATGGTCAATTGAGAATTTAATTTTATTATATTTTTATTGTCATTTCATTATGCCTAAGATTTGTGGAATCTTTAGCAAAATGGGTTACGAACTCATCATTACAGAGAGTAAGTTAATTTTTGATAAAAAAATAGTTTAATTAAAAAACGATATTTTATAAATTTTCTTTACTAAAATTTTGATTTTTCGCGTATGTATGAACAAAATATTGACTTAAGATCATTCGGCTCGTTTCAACCAAGAGGGTTTAATGTCATCACTAACTAACACAGAAATCTGTAATTTTCACAGGAAGGACGAACATTTCTGCCTATAATTAACCCCGATTTTCGGACGGGACTGTATCAATAGTTAACATATTAATACCTATAAGTGTAATCGTTAATAGGAAACTAAAATGGAAATACATATAACATAGGGGATAAAACAAACAACTGCCTCTGTAATCTGGTGGACTGCTGAGGACAAAATGTGTAGAAGTTTAACCACTACAGGGAGTTCAGCATATACTCGCCCCCCGAGTGACTTCTATGAAGGACACTCAGGTGTTAAGTTTTTGTGCATGGCTGTGCCGGTCCATGAACAAGCGTCTTTCGGGAATACTCGACCTATCTAATCTCTTGGCAAGACATCACGTTGCGGAATGACAGAACGATAAGCTCCAAATAGGCTCTTAGTTCAACTTAGTTCGACGAGAAGAGGCGTATCTCAATCATTAGCCACGTAATATATATCAGTATGTATGCTGTTGGAATGGCAACAGCTCCAAGAACTTCCTTGAAGTGAAAAGCATATTCAATCAGTTCTAGTCTCCCGTCGACTAAGTAGATTTTCCGGAAATTTCAACAATTTACATTAGTTCCATTCTCTGATCATAAAGATATATCTACGGACTGACAGGTAACCACCAAATGTCAACCTGACACTTTCCCAACCTGTACTGACGCCCTATAACGCGAAGGCTAAGATGTAGCCCCTGGGTACAGGAATCCTGCATAAGTTTCTCTGTCACATCAGTCAGTGACATCTGTTGAGATGACAACAGCACCGAAGAGAGATTGTATGACCTTAATGATATTGGATATATCTGTTCTTAAACCAACATTCTCTTCCCGCACTACGTGAATACGGAAGGAACCTCATCAACGACAAGTCATGCTTGCCTCCGTAGTACCAGATTATGTGGCTTTCTGGTTAGACCCCATGTCAAATAATTTTAAGGAAAGACCGAGAATACATTTGATCATCCCTAGTTTATAGTCACGGCAGACTAGAGGTATTGATAGCACTTCTTTTCCTCGGGATTTCAATACAGACAAGATGGAGATTTCATCAAGATAACTCCTATAAATAAGAACTGCGGTTCTGCGGAAAAATAAACTGTCAGACATTGGTAGCAGATCGCAGACCATGGTCAAGCGGAACACTAATTGGAATCTGCTATAATAAGGGCGATATCAGCTAATAAGCTTAAACCATAACTGAGTACTCTTCCAGTGGTAAGTTCTGCAGTATAAAGGGGATAATCACCAATAAAAGAACTACATATTGTGTTTTTTTCGGATAATAGACATCTTAATCTAACCGAAAATCGTTCGATATTTAAAATTTTTCTAACGAATGATCTTCAATTTTTGAAAATTTTATAATTTTATGATTAAATTCTACAAATTTGATATTTCACTAAAATTCCAATTTTTCACAAAAAAATTGATTTTTCACTAAAAATTTGATTTTTCATTGAAAATTTGATTTTCACAAAAAATTTGATTTTTTATTAAAAATTCGATTTTTTACTTAAAACTAAATTTTTCACTAAATATACGATTTTTCACTAAAAATTCCACTTTTCACTACAAATTTGATTTCTCACTAAAAATTTGTAACTAAAAATTTGCCTTTAACTAAATAAACTTAAATCCGTTAAAAAATATTAAAAATTATCAATTACTTCTATAGATTTGAATAATTTTAATTGCTTAACCAAGTAATTTTCAAATAAGATTCTAAAAATAAACTCCTCCATTTTCGTAGACAAAAAAATCTTTGACTCAAGCTACTATTGAAAGTCAATACTCTAGAGTGCAAATTTGCAGCATCATCCTTGACAAAATAATCAATTCATAACAATTTTAAAATTGAAATAAGAGATTAATTTGTTATTCAGTATTTAAAAGACAATGATTGCAAACTACTTGGCAAACGATGACTTTTTAAAAAAGAACTCATAAAAACCAGAACGAATGAATCATAAATCATAATATAAATCTAAAATATGCATCTTAATGTACAATTTGAGCTTGAATCATAAAAAATCCATAATTAAAAGGCCAATTAATCAATAGATCTTTTCCAAAGACTACCACAACGAAGAAACAGAAACCAAAGTATAAAAGTTGTTAAAAACTTTATTTTTATTTAGATTTTGTTTTTTTGTCTAAATGCATGTCGAATGTCAGAAGCGTTATAAATGTAACAAATAACAAAACTTTAGGCCGCTTTACATCAAGACATATATCTTAGACATATAACAAGTACAAATGTTTAAAAGTTTAAGTTTATGTAAGAAAAATGCTGCTTGCCGCTGCCATTTATTACACTCTTAGCATATTATATGCAAATTTGAAAAACAACCAAAATAGTATGAACAATTTTGAAAATAAACTGCCACAAATTTTATTTTTAAGAAAACAACACTTGTCTTAAAATGCGTTGTATCATGTTTTGTGGAAAAATTTTTGCTTTATCATTGAAACTCTAATACAGTTCTTTTATATTTTATATTTTTTTACTTTAACATTAATATGTTGACATTAAACCAGCTAAAAACTACAACAGAATCAACTTTAGCAGCAGCTAGAAAAAAATTTGCTGCTGCCTCAAATTGTTGCTTAAAAAGACCTTCTGAGGTAGCAGCAGTCTTTTCAAAGCAAATCTTATTTTACCAACCTAAAGTTTTAATATAAAATGAAGCGAATCTATAAAAAAAAACATTTAGAAAATAACCATGACAAGAGATTTTTTATGGAAAAAAATAACATTATTAAACCAGCATATGCTCACGTACAAGGGAACCATTCATATAATGATCTGAAATGGTCAGACAGTGGCCCACCGATGGCAAACAAATCAAACGAAAATCAAATATCCTCGATGTATTTCTAAAGAAAGTGATCAATGCTCAATCAATCCTGCAATATTTGGAATGATCGAAAACTGGGTACAGATCATTGGATCTGCGAACATTTTCTAAAAAATCATTTGATCTTTATAAATTTTCTAAATAAATTTTAATAAAAAAAAAACTTAGAAAATTGTCTCATATAAAATGAGACAATTTTCTAAGGAAATTCACATCGAATATTAGTTGATCTTCAGAAACGTTCTAAACAAATTGATCAAAGTTCATTTGATCCTTGAATACTTAATGAAACGATTGAAGATCATTCGATCTTTGAAAAATTTTTAAAATGAAATATCATTTAACCTTTGAATATTTTCTACAGAAAATTTCATCGAATATCATCGAAAATTGGACCCGATTTGACCGAGGATCATTCGATCTTAAACATTTTTCCAAAGATTTTCTAAAGAAAATATTTAACAGTCAATCTTTGATAATTTTATAAAGAAAATGATTGAAGAACATTCAATCTTTGAGAATTTTCTAAAAAAAAAAAAAATTATGAAGATCAAATGATCTTTGAAAATATTTAAGGAAAATTACTGAAAATTTTTGATCTTCAAAATTGTTTTAAAGAAATTATTGTCGGAGATAATATCTAAAGAAAATAGAAAGATCATTTAACACTTTTTAAAGAAAATTATGATTTGATCTTCAAAAAATATTTAAAAAAATATCGAAGATCATTCCATATTTGAAAATATTTTTAAGAAAATAATCGAAGATCTTTCGGCTTTTAAATATTTTCATAAATAAAATTTGATTAAAGATGATTTGATCTTCGAAAATTTAAAAATCTAAAGAAAATTATCATTTTTTCAAAATTTTGTTTGATCTTCTTTAGCAAATTATTTAAAAACTGTCAATATTCGAAAATTTTCTAAGGAAATTAGGGTCAAAGATAATTTCCTTAGAAAAAGGTCAAATATCATTTGATTATCGAACACTTTCTAAAGAAAATGATGATTTGATCTTAAAGATATCAAAAAAATTAAGAGATCATTCGATCTTTGAAACATTTTCTAAAGAAAATAATAATTTTTCTAAAGAAAAGTCGTTTAAAGATCATTCGATCATAAAAAATTTCCTAAAAAACTTCGATCTTAGTAAATGTTCTAAAGATTTTGTAAATAAAATGTTTGAAGATCATTAGATCTTAGACAATTTTCTAACAAAACTTTTTGAAGATCATTCGATTTTCGAAAAATTTTTTTTAAGGAAAATGAATGAAGATCGTGTTCTAATGAATATTTAATCGAAGATCATTCAGTTTTTGAACAATTTTCAAAGAAAATAGTCAACGATCATTTAGTTTTTTAAATTTTCCAGCGAAGATCATTTGATCATTGAAAATAAACGTAAAAGTTCATTTGATCTTTCAAAATTGTTTAAACAAGATCATTCGATCTTCAAAGTTATTGATGATTTAAGGCCCCCTTATTCAAAAAACGTTGACCACCTCCTCAATTATATATTTTTAATAATTTGGTAAAAGTCAACATTATTTTCTATAAACTCTAACTAAATAAAATACAAAAAAATCCAACAACTTGAACAAAAAATTATAATGTATCATTTTTATATTACACGAAGATAGAAAAAAATCTAAAAATATGACAAAAAAAGCGAACAACTTTTTTTTGCCATAAAACAGCTGCTGGTTACAGACCAGATACACAGTTAATACTGCATTAAAAAGACACCCAGCCAAACGGCAACCACAAGCCCCAACTCTACACCAACTGTAAAAAAAGTGTGCAAAAAAATATATATATTGAAAATAAAGTAGAAAAAAGTGTAGAGGCTCCCACGCCTTGTGCTAATTTTACAGTACTTTTATAAAGGCGTTTAATGCTAAATTTGAAGGCAGTGACATAATAACATAAACATGATCACGAAATTATATCTTTGATTTTTTCTTCTATTCTTTTCTGTTTTCTTCTCGTTGAGGTTTTTTTACCGCCAGTTGTAATAGAAAAAGAAACAAATTTATTGTGGCACAACATTGGAGACAAATCGAAAAACTACGACATCGACATTAAAACAAAATGATAAAGAACGTTATTTTGTTGCAGTGGCCAAAATGACAAAATGTTGACGTTTTTGTGAGAGAATGAAGGCAGCGACTTTGGTAAGGCCCTACTTTTGAAAAATTGTAGAAATTTTCTTTAAATGTTATAAATATCTATTGATTTATTGATGACTTTCAATATGTTCTATAATATCGATAAATTTACTATTTTCTTTGAATATCTTCTCAAGAAAATTATTCAAGAACATTTGATCTTTGGAAACTTTTTAAGGAAAATCATTGATGATCATTAGATCTTCCGAAATTTTTTAAAGAAAATGATTAATGTTTTCTAAAGTAGGTAATTGAAGATCATTTTATCTTCGAAAATTTTATAAAGAAAATTTGGTTATTATTTGATCTTTTGAAGATCATTCGTTTTAATGTCAGTTAATCAGCAAACATTTTAAAAGAAAATGATTCAAGGTCATTTGATTTTCGAAAATTTAAAAAATAAAATATTGAAAATCATCGATCTTTGGAAAGTTTCTAAAAAAGTTGTTTAAAAATCATTTCAAATTCATTTTTGTAAATAAAATGTTAGAATTTCTGTGTTGGTCGAATTTTCTACAACAAAAATTTTTGAATATGATTCGATCTTCAAACATTCTCTATGAAAAATGAAAACTGATCGAAGATCAATTGATCATTTAATGATCATTCGATCATTTAAAAATCTGTCGATCATTTAATTATCAGTCGATCATTTAGAGATCTGTCGATCATATTAAATTATAAAAGATCATCGATTATCGAAGTTCATTCTAGAATTTGAAGATCGTTCGACGAAAATCAATTCTTCTTCCAAAGTTTTCTAATGAAATTGACTGAATATCATTTGATCTTCGAACATAATTGAATATCTGTCATAGTTTTCCAAAGCAAATGATTGAAGAACGTGACAGGGGACAAAAAAATTTTCTTGAAATTCTTCATATTTGTAGAAAGTTCTTAATATAGAGAAATTTTATAGGAAATTCTCAATTTTAAAGAATTTGAACAGCAAATTCTTAAAGAATATTTGTTTAAAACTTTCAATACTGGAGAAATTTAGTAGAAAACTTAGAAGATTGGAAAGTTTTAATCTGGAAATGAAAATTCTCGAAGAACTTTTTGTAGAAAATTCTTGTTTGTTTTTTTATTGGACCAGCACTCAGGGGATGACACCTACTAATGCAAATCATTGTGTTGGAACTAGGAAAATATGTGGGAAGGAGGACAGATGGAGTAGTGTTTGTGGACATTTGATGTAAATCCTCTTACATCGAAAGTGGTTGGGAATACTTCTGCAGGAAGTTTATTCCACATACCCTGTAGTGTGTTGTGTGGTTCACTGGCCAATGTAACTCAAATGCGTGTATTTTTAAAGAAAGACGGGTGTTACGCAAGAATATACGGGTATTGGGAACAAGTTCCCTAATTTTCGTGGAACACATTTCATTGTAGTATCGATAGAACAGTGAAATACATCCCATGTTGCGACGGTGCTCTAGTGAATCAATAGAATTGGATACCCTACTGTCACCGATAAGTACCTTCGCCCTCTATTGTACGTGATCGAGTAGCTCCAAAATAGACTTCAAAGCTGCGGCCCATATTTGAGAGTTGTATTCCATTTTCGGTAGGATATAAGTGGTGTAAATAGCAAGAAGATCAGATGGATGTCTGCCTTACACAGTTTCAAAAAACCGAGACACTTGTATGATTCTTTTGAAACTTGTGTTAAAAAACAACATTGAGTCCTTCGTGCGTTAAAATCGACTCTGTTAACACGAACCTATTTAGAGATTTTTATCAAGTTGTTATTAAGTGATTTATTCATATTGTGCCTCATGGCCCCAATCTCCAGAGAGCTCGGTCTATAAATGAATCAATAAGAATGGCAGATATTGTTGTCATCAGCAAAATAGTAGATGGAGTTTAATGTTTGACATAGAATATCATTTATGAAGATAAGAAATAGGGTAGGGGAAAGAACGGAACCTTACGATACCCGTGAATTAATCTTGAACTCGATGAGATCCCTTCTATAACAATTCCTACAGGGCGATCTCTGAGAAAGCTCGAAATAAATCGAGAGAAGTTATTATTAAGTACACCATGCCACACTCTATCAGACGCCTTGGAAATATCTAGAGCCACCACTTTACTTTCGCCAAAATGGTCAATAGAATGACACCACTTCTCCGAAAGGAAGTTCTCCCGTAGAGCGACCTCTACGAAAGCCATACAGGCGATCGTTAAGTAAATTGTTGGTCTCTCAATACTTGACAAGATGGAAATAGACCATGTTATTGGACGGTAGTTTTCAGGGTTATTAGCCTCTCTCTTTTTAGGAATTCGCGTTACATTAGCAATCTTCCAGCTAGAATGCTGAAAAGATTAGCTAATTGACGAGCTACAGGAAAAAAATTATCGAGAGACAGAAAGAATTCCCGAGCTTGGAGAACTTTTATAAAAACAAATAAACTCTCAAGACTAGAGAATATTTTATCTTCTGACTTACACTTTAGATTACAAATAATAAATAATTTTTTTTTTTTAATTCTCGATATTGATACATTGTTATAGAAAATGCTCGAAACAGGAACAATTTTAAAGAAAATTTTCGAAAATCCTCAAGATTTAAGAATTTTTTTTAGAAAATTCTCGAAACTAAAAATTCCAAAGGGTTTTGGAAAAGTGTTTGATTATTTTCTTGCGAATACTGCTCTTAAGTGAAAACCTTAATTACTAAAACTAATTTTAAAACATTTTGATTAAAAACTATAATTGAAAAATTTTTTGTTCAACATACCGCTATAGCATCCATAACAGCATTCACCATTTTGTGGCCGTTTGTTAGTTTCAACGATCAAATTTTCCAGAAATTTATCGTTTTTTTGTTTCTAAAATATTTTTTCTAATTTCACTTTTCTTTAGCGCCAACCCAACAACCAAGACGAAAGTGAAAAAACTGAATAGTGCGATTTTAGTTAGCACCACTTGGCGACAACAACAATTCCAAAAAACAAAATAGTATTAATAATGACCAGATGATATCTTGTTGACATTTAATTTAGCCACCGTTTATTTTTTTTCGAATGTTCATTCCTCAAACACATTCACTTTATGTCGTCTACATTACAGCAACGCGAATAATAGTACTTGTTGTATGTTGTATTTTAAGTACTTGTACAACATACATCATCAGCAACATCGTACATACATACATACATGGGTGTTAAGGATGGATGAATAGAGTTGGTTGGCGAATATTTTCCGGCTACTGTCAGTTTTAATACAAGTTAATCCATAAAAATGATTGAATTTCATATTCAAATAAGCTGATGTGAAACAAGCTGGTTGTTGGTATCTTTTTTAACTTTTTTCTGATTTTTTTTTCTCTACGTTTCTTTTCAATTCCAAGGATTAATGTTTGGGAATCTGTCGGTTTTCTGTTTTTTAAGGTGTGTGTGTGTGCTTGTGATGGTTTATTTTTTTATGATTTAAAGATTACAAATTGAAATCATTTTTCTTTAAATTTTTTCTATTTCTTGTATCCGTAGTGAAATGTTGCTTGTTTAACACAATCTCTTCCATAACTTTCATTTCAATTTGTTTTACTTTTTTCATGAACGTACGTTTATATCTTCGTTTTGCATTTCTTTTATTTCAATTTTGAATCTTTTCACAAGGATTTATTTAAATTTTCACTTGTTGTTTTTGTTGTTGTAATTACTTTTTTTCTATTTTATAATTGAATAATCATTTGGATTTGTTTACACTGAATTATTTTTTAATTGATTTTCTGTCATAAATTTTACTTTCATTTTGTATTCAATTTATGGACAATTTATTTCATTGAATTTATTTTTATTTAATTTATTTATATTTAAATTTATCACAATTTTATTTAAATCACATTTGGTTTAATTTTATATAGAGTTTAATTATTTATTACATGTTCTTTTCCACTATAATTAAAAAAATATTAAAAAATTAATTATTTTTTTATAAATATTTATTCAGTTGGTGGTCGAGGAAATTTGAATTTATTAAAGATAGTGCTAGAACTAGAACTGAACTAGAACTGAACTAGAACTGAACTAGAACTGAACTAGAACTGAACTAGAACTGAACTAGAACTGAACTAGAACTGAACTAGAACTGAACTAGAACTGAACTAGAACTGAACTAGAACTGAACTAGAACTGAACTAGAACTGAACTAGAACTGAACTAGAACTGAACTAGAACTGAACTAGAACTGAACTAGAACTGAACTAGAACTGAACTAGAACTGAACTAGAACTGAACTAGAACTGAACTAGAACTGAACTAGAACTGAACTAGAACTGAACTAGAACTGAACTAGAACTGAACTAGAACTGAACTAGAACTGAACTAGAACTGAACTAGAACTGAACTAGAACTGAACTAGAACTGAACTAGAACTGAACTAGAACTGAACTAGAACTGAACTAGAACTGAACTAGAACTGAACTAGAACTGAACTAGAACTGAACTAGAACTGAACTAGAACTGAACTAGAACTGAACTAGAACTGAACTAGAACTGAACTAGAACTGAACTAGAACTGAACTAGAACTGAACTAGAACTGAACTAGAACTGAACTAGAACTGAACTAGAACTGAACTAGAACTGAACTGAACTAGAACTGAACTAGAACTGAACTAGAACTGAACTAGAACTGAACTAGAACTGAACTAGAACTGAACTAGAACTGAACTAGAACTGAACTAGAACTGAACTAGAACTGAACTAGAACTGAACAGAACTGAACTAGAACTGAACTAGAACTGAACTAGAACTGAACTAGAACTGAACTAGAACTGAACTAGAACTGAAGTAGAACTGAACTAGAACTGAACTAGAACTGAACTAGAACTGAACTAGAACTGAACTAGAACTGAACTAGAACTGAACTAGAACTGAACTGGAACTGAACTAGAACTGAACTAGAACTGAACTAGAACTGAACTAGAACTGAACTGGAACTGAACTAGAACTGAACTAGAACTGAACTAGAACTGAACTAGAACTGAACTAGAACTGAACTAGAACTGAACTAGAACTGAACTAGAACTGAACTAGAACTGAACTAGAACTGAACTAGAACTGAACTAGAACTGAACTAGAACTGAACTAGAACTGAACTAGAACTGAACTAGAACTGAACTAGAACTGAACTAGAACTGAACTAGAACTGAACTAGAACTGAACTAGAACTGAACTAGAACTGAACTAGAACTGAACTAGAACTGAACTAGAACTGAACTAGAACTGAACTAGAACTGAACTAGAACTGAACTAGAACTGAACTAGAACTGAACTAGAACTGAACTAGAACTGAACTAGAACTGAACTAGAACTGAACTAGAACTGAACTAGAACTGAACTAGAACTGAACTAGAACTGAACTAGAACTGAACTAGAACTGAACTAGAACTGAACTAGAACTGAACTAGAACTGAACTAGAACTGAACTAGAACTGAACTAGAACTGAACTAGAACTGAACTAGAACTGAACTAGAACTGAACTAGAACTGAACTAGAACTGAACTAGAACTGAACTAGAACTGAACTAGAACTGAACTAGAACTGAATAGAACTGAACTAGAACTGAACTAGAACTGAACTAGAACTGAACTAGAACTGAACTAGAACTGAACTAGAACTGAACTAGAACTGAACTAGAACTGAACTAGAACTGAACTAGAACTGAACTAGAACTGAACTAGAACTGAACTAGAACTGAACTAGAACTGAACTAGAACTGAACTAGAACTGAACTAGAACTGAACTAGAACTGAACTAGAACTGAACTAGAACTGAACTAGAACTGAACTAGAACTGAACTAGAACTGAACTAGAACTGAACTAGAACTGAACTAGAACTGAACTAGAACTGAACTAAACTGAACTAGAACTGAACTAGAACTGAACTAGAACTGAACTAGAACTGAACTAGAACTGAACTAGAACTGAACTAGAACTGAACTAGAACTGAATAGAACTGAAGTAGAACTGAACTAGAACTGAACTAGAACTGAACTAGAACTGAACTAGAACTGAACTAGACTGACGAACTGAACTGGAACTGAACTAGAACTGAACTAGAACTGAACTAGAACTGAACTGGAACTGAACTAGAACTGAACTAGAACTGAACTAGAACTGAACTAGAACTGAACTAGAACTGAACTAGAACTGAACTAGAACTGAACTAGAACTGAACTAGAACTGAACTGAACTAGAACTGAACTAGAGCTGAACTAGAACTAAACTAGAACTGAACTAGAACTGAGCAAGAGCTGTAAAATAACTGAACTAGAATTGAACTGGAGTGTTTGTTTTTTTATCCTGCAAGATTTGTCATACCTATTGGGAAGACATAATCAAAACAGTGATGTGCTTTTCGAAATTTAAATAATAAAATTTGAACATGAATTAATCCCCATAATCTGGGTGAAGGCTATAGAAATTTATAAATTTCCATATATTCACAGATCTATTTTAAAATTTCATACAACCTACCTCAACATTTATAAATTAATATTCATAGAAATTCTTCTTTTTTTGTGTAAAAAAAATCAGCAAAAAATCATAAATATAAAATTGACCTTAAACCATATTTTATTTCTTTATGATTATTTGTGTTTGTTTTTATTTTATTTTTGTTATTTTTACGCATTCATCTCGATTTTCGTTTTGCTGCTCTTATCTCAAGAAATTTATATACTTGTGACTCAAAGACTGAATGTGGTAAATAAATAAAAATGTATCTGATTATTAAAGTATTGTTTATTTATGTTTTTTTTGTTTTGTATTTGTCCACAAATGTGGTAAATAAATACAACACAATACAATATTATTGATTTCATTTGAGACTTTTTAGTTTGTTTTCTTAAGACTTTGACGAAGACCAAGTAGAGAGATAGAAAGACAAAAAAGGGAAATAACAATAATAATAAAGTATCTGGCAGACAAATGGTGACTTAAGTGAAAATAATCAAATAAGATAGAAATTAATAAATTACTGTGAGTAAGCAGTAGATAAGGTACATTGGACAACTTAATTGCAATGGGGTACTTCAAAAAATTGTTTAAATTGAGTTAGTTAGTTCAAAAGAAGGACATGTATTACATTCGATTTGAAGAAATATATCTACGTCACTATCGGGTTTGTAGGGCACTCCTTTACCAGAGTATATATTAACCCACGAACTCCGGGTTAACTAATAGTCATTGTGATGACAACCTGCTCAATAGACTAGACTATTGATTATACTATAGACTAGACTATAGACTAGACTATAGTCTAGACTATAGTTTAGACTATAGTCTAGACTATATAGGCCCGACTATAGACTAGACTAGACTATATAGGCCCGACTATAGACTAGACTAGACTATAGACTAGACTATAGACTAGACTAGACTAGACTATAGACTAGACTATAGACTAGACTATAGACTAGACTATAGACTAGACTATAGACTAGACTATGACTAGACTATGGACTAGACTATAGACTAGACTATAGACTAGACTATAGACTAGACTATGGACTAGACTATAGACTAGACTATAGACTAGACTATAGACTAGACTATAGACTAGACTATAGACTAGACTATAGACTAGACTATAGACTAGACTATGGACTAGACTATAGACTAGACTATAGACTAGACTATAGACTAGACTATAGACTAGACTATAGACTAGACTATAGACTAGACTATAGACTAGACTATAGACTAGACTATAGACTAGACTATAGACTAGACTATAGACTAGACTATAGACTAGACTATAGACTAGACTATAGACTAGACTATAGACTAGACTATAGACTGGACTATAGACTAGACTATAGACTAGACTATAGACTAGACTATAGACTAGACTATAGACTAGACTATAGACTAGACTATAAACTAGACTATAGACTAGACTACAGACTAGACTATAGACGAGACTATAGACTAGACTATAGACTAGACTATAGACTAGACTATAGACTAGACTATAGACTAGACTATAGACTAGACTAGACTATAGACTAGACTATAGACTAGACTATAGACTAGACTAGACTATAGACTAGACTATAGACTAGACTATAGACTAGACTATAGACTAGACTATAGACTAGACTATGAGACTAGACTATAGACTAGACTATAGACTAGACTATAGATTAGACTATAGACTATAGACTAGACTATAGACTATAGACTAGACTATAGACTAGACTATAGACTAGACTATAGACTAGACATAGACTAGACTATAGACTAGACTATAGACTAACTATAGACTAGACTAAAGACAGACTATAGACTAGACTATAGACTAGACTATAGACTAGACTATAGACTAGACTATAGACTAGACTATAGACTAGACTATAGACTAGACTATAGACAGACTATAGACTGGACTATAGACTAGACTATAGACTAGACTATAGACTAGACTATAGACTAGACTACAGACTAGACTATAGACTAGACTATAGGCTAGACTATAGACTAGACTATAAACTAGACTATAAACTAGACTATAGACTAGACTACAGACTAGACTACAGACTAGACTATAGACTAGACTATAGACTAGACTATAGACTAGACTATAGACTAGACTATAGACTAGACTATAGACTAGACTATAGACTAGACTATAGACTAGACTATAGACTAGACTATAGACTAGACTATAGACTAGACTATAGACTAGACTATAGACTAGACTATAGACTAGACTATAGACTAGACTATAGACTAGACTATAGACTAGACTATAGACTAGACTATAGACTAG
This sequence comes from Lucilia sericata, assembly GCF_015586225.1. Lineage (NCBI taxonomy): Eukaryota > Metazoa > Arthropoda > Insecta > Diptera > Calliphoridae > Lucilia > Lucilia sericata. Next base: position 45,451 of record NW_023994408.1, on the reverse strand, counting down.
ACTATAGACTAGACTATAGACTAGACTATAGACTAGACTAGAAGACTATAGACTAGACTATATAGACTAGACTATAGACTAGACTATAGACTAGACTATAGACTAGACTATAGACTAGACTATAGACTAGACTATAGACTAGACTAGACTATAGCTAGACTATAGACTATACTAGACTAGACTATAGACTAGACTATAGACTAGACTATAGACTAGACTATGACTAGACTATAGACTAGACTATAGACTAGACTATAGACTAGACTATAGACTAGACTATAGACTAGACTATAGACTAGACTATAGATAGACTATAGACTAGACTATAGACTAGACTATAGACTAGACTATAGACTAGACTATAGACTAGACTATAGACTAGACTATAGACTAGACTATAGACTAGACTATAGACTAGACTATAGACTAGACTATAGACTAGACTATAGACTAGACCATAGACTAGACTAGACTATAGACTAGGACTATAGACTAGACTATAGACTAGACTATAGACTAGACTATGACTAGACTATAGTCCTAGACTATAGACTAGACTACTAGTCTAGACTATAGACTAGACTATAGTCTAGACTATGGACTAGACTACGACTAGACTATAGACATAGACTATAGACATAGACTATTAGACTAGACTATAGACTAGACTATAGACTATACTATAGACTAGACTATAGACTAGACTACAGACTAGACTATAGTTCTAGACTATAGACTAGACTATAGAATAGCCTAGACTATAGACTAGACTATAGACTAGACTATAGACTAGACTATAGACTAGACTATAGACTAGACTATAGACTAGACTATAACTAGACTATAGACTAGACTATAGACTAGACTATAGACTAGACTTAGACTAGACTATAGACTAGACTATAGACTAGCCTATAGACTAGACTATAGACTAGACTATAGACTAGCTATAGACTAGACTATGACTAGACTATAGACTAGACTATAGACTAGGAACTATAGACTAGACTATAGACTAGACTATAGACTAGACTATAGACTAGACTATAGACTAGACTCGACTAGACTATAGACTAGACTATCGACTAGACTATAGACTAGACTATAGATAGACTATAGACTAGACTATAGTACTAGACTATAGACTAGACTATAGACTAGACTATAGACTGACTATAGACTAGACTATAGACTAGACTATAGACTAGACTAAACTAACTATAGACTAGACTATAGACTAGACTATAGACTAGACTATAGACTAGACTATAGACTAGACTATAGACTAGACTATAGACTAGACTATAGACTAGACTATAGACTGACTATAGACTAGACCTATAGATAGACTATAGACTAGACTATAGACTAGACTATAGACTAGACTATAGACTAGACTATAGACTAGACTACTAGACTAGACTATAGACTAGACTATAGACTAGACCTATAGACTAGACTATAGACTAGACTATAGACTAGACTATAGACTAGGACTATAGACTAGACTATAGACTAGACTATAGACTAGACTATAGACTAGATATCGACTAGACTATAGACTAGACTATAGACTAGACTATAGACTAGACTATAGACTAGACTATAGACTAGACTAGTAGACTATAGACTAGGACTATAGACTAGACTATAGACTAGACTATAGACTAGACTATAGACTAGACTATAGACTAGACTATAGACTAGACTATAGACTAGACTATAGACTAGACTATAGACTAGACTATAGACTAGACTATAGACTAGACTATAGACTAGACTATAGACTAGACTATAGACTAGACTAGACTAGACTATAGACTAGACTATAGACTAGACTATAGACTAGACTAGACTAGACTATAGACTAGACTATAGACTAGACTATAGACTAGACTATAGACTAGACTATAGACTAGACTATAGACTAGACTATAGACTAGACTATAGACTAGACTGTAGACTGGACTATTTACTAGACTAGACTATAGACTAGACCATAGAGTAGACTATAGATTAGATTATAGACTATACTATAAACTAGACTATAAACTATACTATAGACTACACTGTGTTTTAAGATAGAGAGAAATTACCCTGATAAAATTTAAACAAGTTTAAATAAAAGTAATCTAAACATTTCAAATGTTTTTAAAATAATTTACTTTTTAATTAACCACTAAATTTTTATGTGCACATTAACTAAGTAATTTACTAAGTTACAAATTACTCTAATGAAGCAATTATTTCTGCATAAATTTAAATTGATTTAACAAACAAGTTTAGCCACAAAAAGAAATTCAAGCGATTTTCTAAAAAGAAATAAATATATAAATTGTTTTCAATGTTCCAAAATACTTTTTTACGTTTTGTCCAATAAATTTTTTGTCAGTGCAGGTAATTTTTATATCGACCAATGAAAAATTCACCATTTAAAAGTTTAATATTTATTTAATGATTATAGGAAATGCATTAAATATACTTATTCTTATAGACAAACAGATAAATGAAAAAACTAAAAACAGTGATGGGCATAAACATTTTTACAAATTTTAGTGTAGAGACAGAAACAGAGCGACATATCATAATAAGTTTATTACATTCGAAAGGTGACTGAAGCCTAAGTTTTTATAGAAATTTTCGAAACGCCCCATACTGATCTATAACTAGAATGTGCGTGAGTATCTGTCAGTAGCCGATAAATATGATGATGATGACGATGACTATGATTTGCAGTTGTGTCCACTTAAAAGCATGCACAAACTATGAATAAATAAAAAAATAATAAACTGACGATTGTCAACATAAAAACTGCGTGTCTGAGAATATTGACTAAATAACCATAAAAATTTTACAAAATTTTTTAAATTTTCCTTTTCCTTTTTTCGCAGAATTAAATAAAACATGCAAAGGCGACAGAAACCTGTAGACATACTCAGTCTCAAACTTTATAATATTCCTTTAAAGCAACACTATATTAAAATCCACCAACTCTCCACCACAAAAATTCCATGAGAAGGGGTTATTAAGATATGAATGTGGCATCATGCCATCATCATTGTCGCGATGATACTGATGTCGCTGATGTCTATTATCGGCTACAAGTATGTGTAAACTGCTGTGTTGCATGTAAATAAATAAGAAAACAAAAATTCGAAAAACCAACGACAACATCCAACTTGTTGTCTACGAAATACTAGCAATAACAGCAGCCGTAGTTGCAGAAATATGCAGCAGTTTTATTGATTGCATACCACCGCAGCTTATAGTTCAATAAATCAATTAATATTTATGAAGGCGATAACATTTTTCAATATATTTATTTACTTGCGTACAAATGAATGTATGTAGTTTAAATACTTATTCATTTTTATGAGTTTTATAAGTATGCTTTTGAAAAAAAAAGCTCAGTGAAGTAAATTAATTAAATCATTAACTGCAAACGATTAAAAAATTTAATATATATCAAAGCTTTCTCAAATCAAATTTCCATTCTATCCAGTTCAATTCTAGTTCAGTTCTAGTTAAGTTCTAGTTGAGTTCTTGTTCAGTTCTAGTTCAGATCTAGTTCAGTTCTAGTTCAGTTCTAGTTAGATCTAGTTCAGATCTTGTTCAGTTCTAGTTCAGTTCCAGTTCAGTTCTAGTTCAGTTCTAGTTCAGTTCTAGTTCAGTTCTAGTTCAGTTCTAGTTCAGTTCTAGTTCAGTTCTAGTTCAGTTCTAGTTCAGTTCTAGTTCAGTTCTAGTTCAGTTCTAGTTCAGTTCTAGTTCAGTTCTAGTTCAGTTCTAGTTCAGTCTAGTTCAGTTCTAGTTCAGTTCTAGTTCAGTTCTAGTTCAGTTCTAGTTCAGTTCTAGTTCAGTTCTAGTTCAGTTCTAGTTCAGATCTAGTTCAGTTCAGTTCAGTTCTAGTTCAGTTCTAGTTCTAGTTCAGTTCAGTTCTATTTCAGTTCTAGTTCAGTTCAGTTTATTTCAGTTCTAGTTCAGTTCTAGTTCAGTTCTAGTTCAGTTCAGTTCTATTCAGTTCTAGTTCAGTTCTAGTTCAGTTCTAGTTCAGTTCTAGTTCAGTTCTAGTTCAGTTCTAGTTCAGTTCTAGTTCAGTTCTAGTTCAGTTCTAGTTCAGTTCTAGTTCAGTTCTAGTTCAGTTCTAGTTCAGTTCTAGTTCAGTTCTAGTTCAGTTCTAGTTCAGTTCTAGTTCAGTTCTAGTTCAGTTCTAGTTCAGTTCTAGTTCAGTTCTAGTTCAGTTCTAGTTCAGTTCTAGTTCAGTTCTAGTTCAGTAGTTCAGTTCTAGTTCAGTTCTAGTTTAGTTCTAGTTCAGTTCTAGTTCAGTTCTAGTTCTAGTTCAGTTCTAGTTCAGTTCTAGTTCAGTTCTAGTTCAGTTCTAGTTCAGTTCTAGTTCAGTTCTAGTTCAGTTCTAGTTCAGTTCTAGTTCAGTTCTAGTTCAGTTCTAGTTCAGTTCTAGTTCAGTTCTAGTTCAGTTCTAGTTCAGTTCTAGTTCAGTTCTAGTTCAGTTCTAGTTCAGTTCTAGTTCAGTTCTAGTTCAGTTCTAGTTCAGTTCTAGTTCAGTTCTAGTTCAGTTCTAGTTCAGTTCTAGTTCAGTTCTAGTTCAGTTCTAGTTCAGTTCTAGTTCAGTTCTAGTTCAGTTCTAGTTCAGTTCTAGTTCAGTTCTAGTTCAGTTCTAGTTCAGTTCTAGTTCAGTTCTAGTTCAGTTCTAGTTCAGTTCTAGTTCAGTTCTAGTTCAGTTCTAGTTCAGTTCTAGTTCAGTTCTAGTTCAGTTCTAGTTCAGTTCTAGTTCAGTTCTAGTTCAGTTCTAGTTCAGTTCTAGTTCAGTTCTAGTTCAGTTCTAGTTCAGTTCTAGTTCAGTTCTAGTTCAGTTCTAGTTCAGTTCTAGTTCAGTTCTAGTTCAGTTCTAGTTCAGTTCTAGTTCAGTTCTAGTTCAGTTCTAGTTCAGTTCTAGTTCAGTTCTAGTTCAGTTCTAGTTCAGTTCTAGGTTCAGTTCTAGTTCAGTTCTAGTTCAGTTCTAGTTCAGTTCTAGTTCAGTTCTAGTTCAGTTCTAGTTCAGTTCTAGTTCAGTTCTAGTTCAGTTCTAGTTCAGTTCTAGTTCAGTTCTAGTTCAGTTCTAGTTCAGTTCTAGTTCATTTCTAGTTCAGTTCTAGTTCAGTTCTAGTTCAGATCTAGTTCAGTTCTAGTTCAGTTCTAGTTCAGTTCTAGTTCAGTTCTAGTTCAGTTCTAGTTCAGTTCTAGTTCAGTTCTAGTTCAGTTCTAGTTCTAGTTTTGCTCTGTTTAAGTGATAGTTTTGTTCACGATTTTTTTAGTTTTACAACCTTTTGTGAAATCATTACTTTCTAATTCTGTTGGAAAAACTTAAATGCATTCATCCAGCTGTCCAAATCGACTTAAAACAAATCGATTTTTTTCCCTACCACAAAAAAGTTAAAACTACTCACTCACACAGTTTTTTGTGAATTAATCTTTTCACTGATTTTGTTTTTCCTCCATAATTAAATCTTCTTAAATGGAATTATTTATTGAAAGTAATAATTTATATTTTTTATTTCTTTTATGTAATAATAATCATTATTGTATATTTTCTTGTTATAATGCTTGTTTCAAGAAAAGGAAATTGCTTACAAATGCGTTTAATTAAAATGTTAAATATGTTTTGATTTAATAAATTACATAGTTTTTTAAATAAAATTTTGTAAACAAAAGTATCCCATAGAGATGATAAGTAGTAGTATTTGTGTTGAAAAAACTGAGGGCTCTTCTAATATTTTATGCTTCATTTAGTTTTTTTTTTTAAACTATAACGAAACTTGAAGTTTTTTGCTTGAATAAGCCTACTTGTCCGCAGTTCTATTATTACTCGTGCTGTTGTTGATTTTTAAAATTTCAGGGTCGATACTTTTTGATTGATTTATGATGATTGAGAAAATTGTTTAAGTCAATAATTAAGGGAATATTTTGGCAGTTATAATTATTATGAAATAGTTTGCAAAAAAGTGGAGAAAATTTAAATTAATATCAAATTTGCAAAATAAAGTTTAAGGTAATTTGTTAGTATTGAAGTTTATTGAGCAAAATTAACAGTATTGTTCACTTATCTTAAGATCTCTAAGTTAGTAAAAGATTGATCTTTTAGTAAAAGATTAATTTCTAAGTAAAAGTAAAGAATCGATTTTATAATTAAAGACTAAAGTTTCGCTTTAGATATATATTTTAGTGTAGGATGATCTCGTAGTGTAGTATTGCCTCTTAAGGAAGTATCGATCAATTTCTTTGTGGAAGATAGATCTCTACATGTGGGATCTTATAACCTTTAATTTCTGAGTCAAAGGTCGATCACTAAATGAAGAATTAATTGTTTAGTGAAATATCGACCTCTTTATGAAATATTGATCTTTTAATGAAAAATATATCTTTAACTTTCATAGTAAAAGATCATTTCTAAATGAAGAGTCAATCTATAAGTGAAGGATCAATATTTTAGTGAAAGACGGCCTCTTTGTGAAAGATCGATTTATTAATGAAGTAAAATGTCGATCAATGACTCAAAGATCAATTTTTAAATAATGATCGATCTATTTGTGAAAGAACAATCAATTAAGGAAGTATTGATCATTTAGTGAAAGCTAGATCACTTTATGAATAATCGGTATTTTACTTAAAGATCAGTGAGTTGATCTTTTATTGATCTTTTAATGCTATAGTCTCATAGCGATAGATTAAATATGTGTGAATTAAAGGATTATTTTCAAAGTGAAGGATCAATATTTCAGTGAAATGTCGACCTCTTTGTAAAATATCAATTTATTATAGATTTATTGCTCTATGACTAAAGGATCAATTTCTTAGTGAAGATCGATCTTTTTGTGAATGATCCATTAATTAAAGATCTTTTAGTGAAAGATTATTTTACTGAAAAATCAATTTTTTATCAAATGATCATTATAATAATCGGGGTTTTATTAAAAAATCGATTATTTTAGCAAAAACTCATGGTCTTGTATCGAACTGAAGGATCAACCATTTAGAGAAAGCATGATATATCAATGAAAGTAAATGATCGATCATTCGATCATCCACTTAATGACACAGCTTTCAATGAAATATCGATATTGTAGGATCGTCTCGTAGTAAATTATCGATCTATGATTAAAGATTGGTCAATTAATTAAATATTGATAACTTATTAAAGGATCGATCACCTAATGAATAATCGATCTTTTATTAAAAGATCAATTGTTTATCAAAAGATCAATATTTTCAAGGGAATTATATTTTTGTACAAAATGAAATTAAAGTTGAAATTTGAAGTTTGCGATAGATTATAACTCAGACTTTCAGTGACGTCTTCTTTATATATAGAAATATATTAAGAAAATGTGGGTTGTCTACAAAAACATTGAAAAATTTGAATTAATTAAATAATTTAAAACAAATACCGGTTTTGTTGTTTATTTAGTATCATTAATAGGCCGTTTCATTATTAATTTTGCACGGAAATACACAAAGATTCAAGTGTCGGCACAAAAATATTTATAAACTTACAGTAAACCTTTACCGTAAAATATTAACACTTTAAAGATTTCGAGATAAAAAACAATTTGAATAATTTTCAAAATTTAACAAATATTTAAACACATTCTCATGCACGTTTTAGACGATATTAAATGGATTTTAAATTATGCCATTATGAAATAAATAAACAAAACAAACAAAATATCACAAATATTTTTATTTATCTTGTTTAAAATTACAAACAAATACAACAGAAAAAAATCTTATAGATAAATAAACACAAAATAACAAAAAAAATATTCAAATTACGAAATATTTAAGCCCCCACATTTTGTTAATATCTTACAAACCAAGAAAAAAGTTTTACAGAGAGAAGTTGCACGAGTATAGAGTTGTAGATCGAACGGCGATCGTTTTTTTGGGGAAAAAAACTAAAAATGTGTGAAAATCAACTTTAGTTCATAATAACAAGTTTTAAATGATCGTTTTATGTTGTTTTATACAACTATTGATAGACAATCAAATAATTTATGGAAATTCAGTAGATTTTAAACAAAATTTCGTGTGGGTGTTAAGTGGATTTCTTTTAATTATGCCAAACAACAACACGGTTATTAGTAACGGTTTTAATTTGTTATTAAACAAATATTTTAGTTTTTAGTTGGAAAAAATTTCTACTTTCGATTTTTTTTAGTAATTTTTTTTTTAATTGTGCCATTTTGTTTGTAAATGTTAAAGTTAATTTCATACTCCGCTGAATACGTTGATTTTACTCAAAAGAATTTTTCACGCTTTACTGGTCAATGGTTAAATTATTTTTAGTTTTATTTTTAATATATTTTTTTAAGTTTTTTTATTTTTATTTTATGTCTGAAATATTGTTGATGTCTGTTGTCGTTTTGCATGGATTTTAAAACAAATTAGCAACATTTAGCTGTAAAGTAAACTAAATAGTTGTTAACTCAGGGTCAAAACTAAATTTCATTTAGTTTCATTTTGTTTTTCGTATTTTTTTTTTTGGCATGAACATGAAATAAATTTGTATTGACGTTGAAATTAAAGTTAGATTTAATTGGAAATTTTAAAAACGTACAAGTTCAAGTAACTGTTAATTTTTTATAATAGACAAGCCTATTGCTGAGAGTCATGATTAATTCATCGATAATTTAGATTTGTTCGAAATATTCCTTCAGCAAGTGTATAAACTGTTATTTTGAACTGAAGTAGAACTAATCTAGGACTGACATAAATCTGAACTGGATCTAAACTAGGACTGAACTAGAACAGAACTGAACTAGAACTGAAGTAGAACTGAACTAGAACTGAACTAGAACTGAACTAGAACTGAACTAGAACTGAAGTAGAACTGAACTAGAACTGAACTAGAACTGAACTAGAACTGAACTAGAACTGAACTAGAAATGAACTAGTACTGAACTAGAACTGAACTAGAACTGAACTAGAACTGAACTAGAACTGAACTAGAACTGAACTAGAACTGAACTAGAACTGAACTAGAACTGAACTAGAACTGAACTAGAACTGAACTAGAACTGAACTAGAACTGAACTAGAACTGAACTAGAACTGAACTAGAACTGAACTAGAACTGAACTAGAACTGAACTAGAACTGAACTAGAACTGAACTAGAACTGAACTAGAACTGAACTAGAACTGAACTAGAACTGAACTAGAACTGAACTAGAACTGAACTAGAACTGAACTAGAACTGAACTAGAACTGAACTAGAACTGAACTAGAACTGAACTAGAACTGAACTAGAACTGAACTAGAACTGAACTAGAACTGAACTAGAACTGAACTAGAACTGAACTAGAACTGAACTAGAACTAGAATGAAACTGACACATACACACTGTAACTAGAACTGAACTAGACTGAACTAGAACTGAACTAAAACTGAACTAGAACTGAACTAGAACTGAACTAGAACTGAACTAGACTGAACTAGAACTGAACTAGAACTGAACTAGAACTGAACTAGAACTGAACTAGAACTGAACTAGAACTGAACTAGAACTAACTAGACTGAACTGAACTGAACTAGAACTGAACTAGAACTGAACTAGAACTGAACTAAACTGAACTAGAACTGAACTAGAAACTGAACTAGCACTGAACTAGAACTGAACTAGAACTGAACTAAACTGAACTAGAACTGAACTAGAACTGAACTAGAACTGAACTAGAACTGAACTAGAACTGAACTAGACTGAACTAGAACTGAACTAGAACTGAACTAGAACTGAACTAGAACTGAACTAGAACTGAACTAGAACTGAACTAGAACTGAACTAGAACTGAACTAGAACTGAACTAGAACTGAACTAGAACTGAACTAGAACTGAACTAGAACTGAACTAGAACTGAACTAGAACTGAACTAGAACTGAACTAGAACTGAACTAGAACTGAACTAGAACTGAACTAGAACTGAACTAGAACTGAACTAGAACTGAACTAGAACTGAACTAGAACTGAACTAGAACTGAACTAGAACTGAACTAGAACTGAACTAGAACTGAACTAGAACTGAACTAGAACTGAACTAGAACTGAACTAGAACTGAACTAGAACTGAACTAGAACTGAACTGGAACTGAACTAGAACTGAACTAGAACTGAACTAGAACTGAACTAGAACTGAACTAGAACTGAACTAGAACTGAACTAGAACTGAACTAGAACTGAACTAGAACTGAACTAGAACTGAACTAGAACTGAACTAGAACTGAACTAGAACTGAACTAGAACTGAACTAGAACTGAACTAGAACTGAACTAGAACTGAACTAGAACTGAACTGGAACTGAACTAGAACTGAACTAGAACTGAACTAGAACTGAACTAGAACTGAACTAGAACTGAACTAGAACTCAACTAGAACTGAACTAGAACTGAACTAGAACTGAACCAGAACTGAACTTGAACTGAACTAGAACTAGAACTGAATTCTAGTTTATCATTTTAACTATAGTGTAGTCAGTCGATCTCTTATTTTGAAGTCAATGAAAACGTAGTGAAATTATTTAAATGCAAATTTTATTACAAATTTATTTATATTCTTATAAAAGCAAACCATCTGCGCAGCCAAACCTTAAAAGCAAATCAGTTGTGACATAAAGTTATTGAACTTTCTGCAAACAATCACATATTGCTGCCATTAATTTTATTCACACATGTACACACTTTTGATGATATTTAATCCGTGTACATAAAATATTGTCATCTTCAATTTTGAGGCTTTAAACTCCCTTTATTCAGATTTTGAAAAACATTATAAAATATTAAAAGAAACATGTTGCAAAACTTAAAGTTGGCGATGATGATGTTGTCCAGGGATACACAAATCAAAATGCAACAACACCTTTGTAAATTAAATAAAGCTTATTAGGAAGAGGTCAAGCAGACTTGGGGAAATACTACAATAAAATTTGTATCTCTTAAATCTTCTTTTGTCAATATGTAGATTAAGCAAAAACCAGAAGTTTAGCTGAAATAATTAGTGTATGAATTTAACACTTTTTACTAGTTAAGTAACTAGTAAAATGTACTTTAATGTTCTGTAGGGCACTAACGCAGCATGAGTTTTTTATTGCTGTTGTTGTTGTTGCATTACCACTTTAACAAAGTGTTGTTATAAGCCATACATTGCATACATTTGCTGGGCAACTCATGTTGGAGATGCAACATTGTTAATGCGAAACGGGAATCGGAATGGGGCAAATGGAAATGCGTGTTTTGAGTTTTTAATGTGTAGGTATGTATATGGTATACATGTTGCCGTATGATTATTTAGCATAAACATTTTGACAATCACCAACGGTTGGGCCTCAGAGATAGCGCAAACGACAAAAATGGCCTAAAGGTTTTATTGACGTGTAACAAAAAAACAATTAAATCAGATTGCTATAATTTATAGGGCAGAGGCGAACTAAATGGGAACTCTACTATGAAAACATGTTTATTCGAAGTTCATGTTCTTCAGATTTGATGTAGATGTGATGTACATCCTCCTACAAATCTAACCTAAAAGAAGCGACTTATAGCTTCAAACATTTAAATTAAAGTTCATTAAGGAAACTTGTTGGTGTTTGGTCAATTAGACTAACGAAAGAGAATTATTCTACTGGTATTCAGCTTCGAAATAAAGATTTTGGAGCAAAAAAAAAAATACATATACGAGTCGACATAAATGTTTCTGACGATCACATTGTATTCGTTGACTTAGTTCATTACAATGATATCTTAAAGATATCTGGAAGATGAGTACCAGCAGAAATCCATTAATAATCCTTTTTGTCAGGGAAAAAATTTGTCTGGATATTAGAAAGGTTTTCTCCTTTCAGAATAACTTTCTGATATTTAGAAATAACACGGATTCGATTCTATTGTTACTCTCATGGCTCTTATTGTGAGAATTTGTAAATGTAGACCACGAGAGTTTGTCATATTGACCTATTAGTCTTAAGTTGGTTTTTCTCTAAAAAGGAATGAAGAAACTATTAGAAAACCTTAGCGAAGAAACTTTATTAGAGGATCATTTTCTAATCTATAATTCCACATTGATTTAAAGTCACTAGTAGTCTTTATTGTGACTGTGTGCCTCAGAGTAGATACATAGGTCGCTCGCAATTGTCGTATCATTTCTATTGAAGAGTTCAATATAGGATCTGTTTATAATCTGCAAATTCTCGTTGATTTAAAGTCACATAATTAGAAACATGAATCGTTCGCAATTTAGCTTATACACCGATAGTCCCATGTCATACCTATTCTATTGAAAAGTGCAATAGGGTATCAGATTCTAATCTGTAGATTCACGTTGATTCAAAGTCGTTAATAGTCTTCGCCTTATTGCGTCAGATTAGGTATATAACTATTTAACACACTGATAGGCCCTTTTATATTTCCCTCTTCAATTCGATTTGATGTTTCCTTCAGAGCAGGAAAGTCAGATAGAACGTTTTATATCGATTCTAACAAAATCAAAAATATGTTTAAGGACCATGGGGTTATTTTTGTGCTAGACAGAATATGGTCCACATGAGTTTAGACCTATTTACATCCAAACTTAGAAGTCACAAATTATCTTTTGTAACAATTCTGACATTCCATCAAGAACGAACAATCCGTTCAAAATTGCTCCAGGATATTGCAAATAGTTATTTGATGATGTACTACAGAAAGAGTTCAAAACCTTCAAACGGCAATTAGCTTCGGTTCCGCAATCAGAAGATCGTAAACAATATTTTAGATAACCGCCTAGATGCAATCGTAACTTGTAACCCATTTTAGTTAGCTTAGGTGTTCATTGAGCCTAAGTTGAGATCAATAAAAGAGCATGACTGTTAAAAGTCGACATCCTAATTATCAGATATTAAAAGAGAAATAAATTTTGAAAACTTCAACCCGAAAACTGGGTAAGACGTTGGATAGTCTTAGTAACAGCACAAGGCCATGCTTTTCAAGAAAAATTTCAGTGATTATAACTGATTAAGTTCTTGCTAATACAGACTGAGGTCTTGTCGTCCTCAGGGATTATGTTTAAAGTTCATAGCATTGATTTTTTTTTACACCGAAGGGTGAATGTAGGAGGTCATATGCCTTATCTTTCAATTATTTTTCATACTGAAACATATTTAAGAAACGGCTCTGCGCTCACTTCATATAAAACCAATAAGTTTCCCAAAATGTTACAACTCCAAAGACGAAATACCTATGCCACTCGTACCTTTAAGGAAGTTGGCCATAAAAGAATTTGCAAAAACCTTTAAACATTTATGCAACAAGGAAGCATCAAAGCCTGATGCAATAAGTACAAGAAAAAAATGAAAACTGAAAACAGTTCATTCTTGATTTCACCAAACAATTGTTGCATGTTGTTTTTATTGTTTTAAAATGTGCACATTGCTTCTTTTTTTTGTAGCTGGTCACTTAAAGTACTAAAATGTTATTGTATACAATTGTGTGTTTTTTTGGCTAAGGTACTTTTTCGGCAAAAGATGTCAAATCGAAGTCAATGCCCTTGGTGAAGAAGATGAAACGGTTCTTTCTTATTTTTTTCTTTAAAGAATTTAAACATTTCTGTTTAAGATTGTCTTTTTTTAACCGAAAACTGCCAAAATAAAGCTGAAATCAACTTTCAGTAAAAAAAGTTTTCTTTTTCAACCGGGATTTAATTTTTTTTATTTCTCAAGTATTTTGTGGTTTGCTGTTTAGTTTTTTTTTGGTGGGCTTTCTTTAAGTTGTATGATCGTAGCTGTTGAATTTTAAATTTTTATTCTGTTTAACATTTCAATTGTTGTTTTAGTTGTAGCTGTTTTCCATTAAGTGTTGACAATTATTTTGCATTTTTATGCATGTTTTGCTGCACTTTTTTTTATATAAAAAAGTTCTCTCTCTTTGTTTTATTATTGCCAACACAAATTGTTTTAGTGTTTTTCAAGTCAATGACCTGGTTTTTATTATAGTATTGTGTTTTATTTTAATTGTAAAACGTTTATTACAAAATGTTGTTAAATGTTTTATTTATGACGCTTTTTAGTTTTTTATATTTAATATGGGGCGTTTCATGTAGTTATTAACTTTATAAGTATCTAAAGTGTTTTCTGCCATCCCACTGCACTTTTGCTATATTATAAGATTTTCAACATTTGATTTATTTAGTTATGCGCCATTAAGTGCATTGATCGCATTTTAATTCACACACCTCAGTTACAATAATGAATAGTAATCAGTTGTCTTGAACTTGAAATTTTTATATATTTGTACTACGTGTGAAGTAAAATATGTTTTACTTTTAAACATTTTGCATAATATATAGTATTTTCCAACAATTAGTAATTTAGTTAAAGTTTGAGAGGGTGAGGTTTTAACGTAACCAATTAAGCTAAGTTAAAGTCGTGAATTTAAATTTAAAATAAATTGAAGAATTCGTGGAAAATGACACATAGGGAGGGGAGTGTTAGAATTAATGAATGGTATTAGCATGAGCTTAAAACAAACATAAATTTGCAAATTCAGCCCAGATACCAGGGGAAGGCTTCCCTACAGTCATGAACATTCGTTAGCTCAATCTTAACTTTTTGACCAAGTACAGCTAGTTTTGAAAGCCAACGGCATTGGATCTATCTATCTATCTATCTATCTATCTATCTATCTATCTATCTATCTATCTATCTATCTATCTATCTATCTATCTATCTATCTATCTATCTATCTATCTATCTATCTATCTATCTATCTATCTATCTATCTATCTATCTATCTATCTATCTATCTATCTATCTATCTATCTATCTATCTATCTATCTATCTATCTATCTTATCTATCTATCTATCTATCTATCTATCTATCTATCTATCTATCTATCTATCTATCTATCTATCTATCTATCTATCTATCTATCTATCTATCTATCTATCTATCTATCTATCTATCTATCTATCTATCTATCTATCTATCTATCTATCTATCTGTCTGTCTGTCTGTCTGTCTATCTATCTATCTATCTATCTATCTATCTATCTATCTATCTATCTATCTATCTATCTATCTATCTATCTATCTATCTATCTGTCTGTCTGTCTGTCTGTCTGTCTGTCTGTCAGACTGTCTGTCTGTCCGTCAGACTGTCTGTCTGTCCGTCATACTGTCTGTCTGTCCGTCAGACTGTCTGTCTGTCCGTCAGTCTGTCGAACCAGCAGTTTTATGTCGCGATTTTGGTCAAGTGTTTTTGATAATATTGAAACCGCTTAAATTTTCTAATTTCTAAATAATTACACAAATTAAAAAACTAGCATAACCTTGAAAAGACCTTTATAGATAACTATGTAATATATGCAAATATTTTCCCAAAAAAAGTCTATTAAAAAGCCAGCTCATAAAATTTTTATCAATTTAACCTTATTAGCACACCCACAAACTAATTATTTCTTTTTTAAACTATTTTTCAATCAATTTTTTTAATTATTTAACTATTCCATAAACAATTATATAATTTACAAATTATCTCAGCTTTTGTGTTAAAATTATATTAAAAAAACAACAAATTTAAGTGAAATAACCAAAACAAACACTGGTTAAAGCACGCCATTTTCATGTCTTGACATGAAACAAGACATGAATTATAAACAATTATTTTAATTATTTAAACGATTTTGTTTATAAAAACCGATAATAAATTTAATAAAATAAAGTAAGTGGTGAACTTGTACAAAGACCGTGAGTACTCGAAACATATGTTTTAGCACACTTTAGTGTTTGGCTGTAAATAATTTTATATCAATTTTCCTTAAGAAAACAACTTGACCAGACACCCAGTCACCAAATACCATTTTTGTAAAATTAATCAATATATGTATACCATAATATATGTTATAATAAATGACAAAAACAGCAAAAATCAATTGAATTTTTTGTCTGTTAAACAACAACTTATTTAAAAGTAGTATGTAATTGTTTAAATATTTTTGTAAAGAAACAAAAAACAATTAAACTTTTAAGTAGAGCAGCAAAACTATTTGATTTTTTTTTTACTGTTGTTGTGTTAGTAAATTAAACATTAACAACTTTAACTGCAAATTAAATTGTTTAACAATAAAAAAAAATTTATAAAACACTCATGATTTTTTTTATTTATTTTTGTTAAAAATTAACATGAAATGATGATTTTGTTGCAAAAAAATTTACAATGACTACATTTTTTTCGCCATTCTATTCTTATCGATATCTAACATATTCGCACAATTGGCTTTAATTTCCTTAATAATAGTTTATGTTTTTAGTTTTAAACGTATTTTTGCGAAAAAAAATTAGTAACATAAAAGTTAACTATTACGTCATTTGGTTAAAAGATTGAGAGTATAAAGAATTTGGATGAAATTTAGATAATTGACTTTTAAGAAGACCAGTTGTTGGATTATAACTTATAAACTTCCGTTAAATGTGGTTTAATCTACTAAGAATTTCATAAACTTGATTATAAGCTTTAATTTGATTAGGAGGCACTTAAACTTAATAAGACATAGCTTAAACTTATTTTCATAAAGTTTAAACTTTCCTTAACAAAGCTTAAACTTTAGTTAAACTAATAATTTACCTAGACTTTCTTATAAATTTAACGAAGATTTAACTTAAACTAAAGCTTTAGCTAAACTAATGTGTTTCTTATAAACTTGCAATAAATTAGCTTATGCTTTAGTTAAACATGTTTAAGCTAAAGTTTAACTAACATTTTCTTATGAGTTTAAACAAAACACATGAAGAAATCAAAATTTTTGTTTAAATTCCAACTGAATTTCGTTGTCTATAGGGTGAGGAGGGTATTAAAAGTTTGTGCTGTTGTGTGTAACGCGCTATTGGTTCATAAAGTATAACGATCGATTCTGAATTAGTTCCTGATTTGATTTAACGATATCCTTCCGTTTACCTGTCCGTATATCCATGTAAACGTTATTATAAAAGTTCAGCTCGCTATTTTCAAGATTATTAGGTAAAAGTTGGTATAAATATTTCTTTTGAACGATAACCCGAAGCATATGAGATCATATGTGAAGCCCCGTTAGCCAGACGAATCGACAACAAAGCAAAATATCCATGCCGCTTAGGTAATGCTCTGTATTTAGAGATTGTGAGCTGCTCAATCCTGGGTAGACAATCACAGAGAATCTGTACAGAATGCTGATTCGTTTAAAGCGATTTCAAAAGAGGTGATTAGAGAAATTTTCCTCACCCGCCTTATAGTCTAGAAACTTGCCCCGTCCGACTACTTTGAATCGATGCAGAACGCTCACTCTGAGATATGCTAAACTTCGGAACAGAGTATCCAGCTTGACTCGTTCATTCATTCAATTGATCGTAGCATACATTCAAAATTACCTATCGGGAGTGCCATAATTTCAACATTAATCAGTTTTATACGAAAACTAATCCGTTCACCGGTCTATGTTTGACCCTAGAGCCCATACAAAGCCCTTTTTAAAAAATTATTTTTTACACGACGAATTCGATATATTGTACAAAAAAACATTTTAATTAAGAGTATATACATATAACAAGTGTGTGGTATCACGCGGTCGGCCAATGCCGACTATACTTTCTTACTTGTTTGTATTTTTATTTTCTTTTTTTCAATTTTATTTCCTACATAAACAATTTTTTTTAATTATTGTTTATTTCTCTTCTTTTTTCGGCTTTTTAATGTCTTATCTTAAAAACAACTAAATTTGTTTTTAATACGTTGCTCTTTTATTTTGCGCATTATTGGCGATTAAACGATTTATTTTGGCTGTTTTCTCTTCAACTTTTACAACCTTAAAAAAAAACAACAGCAAAAACAATATAAAAGTTGTCAAACAAACAAAAATTAAGTTGGCAAAAATTTCTTTTTCTGTTAGTAACATTATCGCCCGATAAGAATCGCAAAATTTTGCGGGAGTTTATTTTTTGTTTTGAGTCAGTCACTTTTTTTTCTAAATTCTATGGAATTGTTTATTATAGAAATATAGCAAAAATAGCACAAAAAAGTGGTTTTGTTTTCTTTAGTCATTTGTGTATTTAAGAATTTTGTAATGGATTCTTATACAGTCATTTTATTCGTATTTTAAAGATAGACAATTAGCGGGACGGACGGACGCACAGATAGTAGTTTGACGTGCAGATAAATATTTATTTTCTTTAGTTTGTACCTGTAACGTACTTGACCGAATTTTTATCTATTGTTGTTGGATTTTTTTTAACCGTGTGTTGGAGTTTTCTATTAATATTTTAGTTTTGTATCTTTTGTTAAGCAAAACAAGTACAATTTGCATTTTATATTGGAATTCTTATCTAAGACATAAATTTTTGTAGTTTTAGTCAAATTACAATCTAATGGTTGTTTTTGATAATAAATAATTTTGCAGTTAAGATATTTGTGTCACTTAAAATTTAAATTGTTTTTTTGAATGAGGATTTTAATTAGTCATATATATGCATTTAGAAGAAAAAAAACACACACAATTTAAAAAAAAATTAGTACAATTTTAATTACGCTGTAAATGTACAACATATTTCGTATCTTTGCCCTATTTTAATAAAATAATTGCAAAATATATTAACTTCAACATACTAATTATTTGGAAAACGTTCAGTTCATAGGGTCAAAGGTCAAATTTTGAAATATTTGCAATTTTTCATAAAATAAGTGGTAATTGTATTGTAATTTTTTATGTAAATTTCAAAAACAACTTCAGAACATTTTAACGCGAAGAGAAATAACCACATTACGAAAACATTTTTAAGGCTAGGTCAAAGGTCAAAATTTTATGAACTTAAAAAAGTTTAGTATATTTGCAGATAGATCTTAATAAACTTGAAAAACCTATTTCTTTAGATTTAGAAAATACCCTGGAGAAAACTATGTAAATTAAAACTTTTACGGCCATAAGATTAAAAAAGTACCAATTTTGTTTTAATTTGAATAGAGTTGTTAATTTTCAAAAATCATTTATTTTATAAATGCAGACTAACCCCCATTATCTCAATGTCTGGTTATATTTCATCCTAAGGTTAAATTGACAGTTTTCATACAAAAAATATTTTAACCGCCAGAATATCTACAGGTTAAACGATAACCGGAGGTGGAGTTAACAGGGGTTAATCATTCATAAGTTATAGATATACTTATCCCAGTTAAGTTAATTTTTCAAACACTGACCGCTTAAATAATATAGAATAATCCCCAGCGTTGTCGATAATCCGCTTTGTACAAAAATATTAAAATATGATCTCGTTGTCTTTTTCACATCAAAGTGATCTTACAAAAAACTTGTTTTTGGAATTATCGGATCTAATTTAATGTCGAATTCATTGCGGATATCAGTTGCTATGATAAATTTAAGGTTATTCTAGATTGTACTAGCTCCAAAGTGAGCATAGTTCTAGTATTGTGCTCTTAACTTTAATTCGAATTCCTACTTGTTTTCTGAATTCAGAGAAACTTTTTCTGAGAAAGTCTACGATAAAATTAATCCCAAACTGTGCTTATTTAATGAATTGTGTTCATGATTTAAGTTCGTATTCGTATTCTAGCGCTTCCCAGCTAGATGATAACTTAGAGAGTGTAACGGCAGTTCTGAGTTCTCTGCAAAAGCAGTGATTTTATGAAGGCCTAGATTTTCGTTTGTGTCTCCACAACAAGGGCTATGAGAATCAATCCTACTTAGATAAAAATTATGAATCTTCAATTTACCTAGTGTTATTAACCAATTTGACCTAATATGGGCTTTTCAGTAAAATTAGATTTATTTGAAGTGCCTTAATAGCCCCTAGGGGCTGAGTTCATTATAAAACTTTGATCACAATACTAACTGTAAGCTATTTTAAGGTCAATTATGGCCCATAAAATCTTGTTTCTATCCAATAAGGAAATTCTATGAAGGTAAGTGGGAAGTTTGGTCCTATTTATGCGATAATATATAGCACATTTTTTTAAGTTATTAGTACCAGCAACTTTGATACATCAATCTATTTTCAGCCTTTTCAAGAAAGATTTTCAGGATACTACTTTTAATAAAATCTAACGGAGTTGCTGCTGAACTGAGTTGGAGATATCCAGAGCAAATCCCGTTCTTCCATTTTGGTCATTTTCATATCATTGAGAAAAAAACGCCTTCAATATTTAGATCACATAGTGCCCTACAGATTGACATTATCGCAAATATTTCAGTAAGAAAAAGACATAAGTTGTTGAGATAACGAGGAATACACCAGAACCAAAACCGCAGTTAATTTTTAAACTATTTGTATAAATCCATGTGGTATATTTGGTCCTTACGTTATGAGCTAAACCTCGTAACACTGCAAGTAAAGATGAACTTTATATGAGGACCTATAGCAAGAGTATGCAATATAGTGTTCAGAGCTTGTGAAGGACTAGTTTTAAGAGAACCCTTTATACTTTTAATAAAATCTAACGGGGTTGCTGCTGAACTGAGTTGGGGATATCCAGAGCAGATCCCGTTCTGGCCATTTTGGTAATTTTCATAATAGTCTTCAATATTTAGATCACGTAGTGCCCTACAGGTTGACATTATCGCAAATATTTCAGTAAGAAAAACACTTAAGTTGTTAAGAAAACGAGGAATACACCAGAACCAAAACCGCAGTTAATTTTTAAACTATTTTTATAAATCTATGTGGTATATTTGGTCCTTATATTGTGAGCTAAACCTAGTAATGAGTTAAACCACGTAACACTGCACGTAGAGATGAACTTTATATGCAGACCTATAGCAAGAATTCCAATATAGTGTTCAGAGCTTATGAAGGACTAGTTTTAAGAGAACACTTTATAACAGTGCATGTTGATCTCAGAACATTTTATACCGAACATCTTACGATAGGTGCAGTAAACAACTGTTGCTTTTGTAAGTCTCAGTTGGATATTCCATGATAGTTTGGAGTCTAAGATATTTCCTAGATATTTAGCATTATTTGATAAGGTTATCTCACAGCTCTTTTACCGTGGCAGGTTGCATCTTGGAGCTTTGGTCTCTGTTATGAATAGTTCTAGTTCTGTCTTGCTTTATTATATTGGACACAATATCATTAATCACGTCATTCCTGGTACCAGTATTACAACATCGTTCCAATAGCTTGGACTTAACGATGTTACCAAAACTTGTCTTTATTATTATAAATTTCAACACTGTTAGTAACCAGTTTCTAATATACACTTCAACATCAAGATTAGTAAGGGCTGGTTAAATTGGAGAAGTAGTTACCTTCTATGTCTAAGAAGGCTCCCATAGTATACTGCAAAGAATAATAAGAAGTTGGACTATGACATTGTTTTACAACAATAACATTTCCTTCTCTTCACAGACGAGTTCTGTGTAAATTCAACACACTTGTGAGAACTCAATTCTCTCACAATACTTCAAAACTTTTTCGCGAAAATACCGGGATAATAGGACTTGAACGACGTTTTTTCACAAACACATAACTATTTTTTAATTTTTTACACAATTTTATCGCATTTAACAATCCGAAACATTTTTATTTTTCACAAACTAAAAAAAAAATTTTTTAATTTTTTTGACAATTAATTTTTGTGTGTTGAAATTAAAATTGACAAAACAAAGTTGTATATTTTGGTATTGAAAATGAAAAAAATATTTAAAATAAACTTATTTTTTTGCAAAAAAAGAGATTTTAAGTCCGAAAAATATATTTATTAAATGTTTACTGATTAGATGTGGGCAAAATAAATTAAAAAATCTGCGAATGTAGAAATTTAAATGTTATTTATTTTTCCTAAAATTTTTATGTACGATTTTATGCAAGTATGTATGTTTGGAAAGTGTGGTGAAAGTGGTTGGAGCTCCAATACTAATACAAAAATTCTACCAATACATACTTAGAGTTAGGTACCGAATGACAACTCCTTTACGTACCAACTGACAAGCCCCAATTTCTTTATATTCTTTGGTATACTGTTTAAATTCTAGAAATCTTCCTAAAACTCGGATAACCTCATGTGGAGCTGTCTCTGTATACCGACATTTAAGGTAGGCGTTTTGACAGCCTGGTCGTTGCTTAATATGTACATATGTATGTGAGTCGCTAAGTCTTTCCAACGTCTTGAGTTGTAAAGATGAACTTGTGATAAAATTTTCGACCTGTATTTTCCTCACAAAGTTACCAACTAGATAAGCGGGCGAATATGTTTTTATCGATTCAGTTTCAGTAATATACTTTAAGGCAGGAAGTGGACCAACATTTACATGTATTGCATACATCAGGATAAAAGTCTCCATTTTAAAGGTGTAGGGTGTGGAAACTCAGACTTATAGTTTGATCTCCCTTAAATCGAGGCGCAACTAGTAGTACAATAAATATGTAAAATGACTTGCTAAAAATTCCTTAAACTAATAAAATTTACAATATTTTTCTTTAAACCACTTAAGTTATTTTGTCATTCAAACACATCATTTACAAAGCAAATCTACTTAAAGTAGAGTGTCAATTGCAAAAAAAAAAAAAAAAGTATCTCACTTATTTATTATTTCCTTATTTGTTTATTTACATTCGTTCCTATACATAATTAAGTATTTTTATTATTTTTTTAACATATTTTATCTATCATTGAGATAGAAAAAAACGCAAACTCAAACAAACTATTGAATTCAATTTAAAACACTTTCCAGCTGAATAAATATTTAAATTTCAATTGCAATGTTGAGTTTTTTTAAGCAAAAATTGAAAGAAAAAAATAATAATAATAAATGTAAATAAAATGTATTTATTAGTTAATTAATTTAATAATGATTTTTTTCACAAATTAATTTAATAAAACACAGATTTTTTTTAAATTAAATTTTCTCATCACAATTATAAGTTAAAGTCAAACTGTTTTATTTAAAGTCATTGTTTAATTTATATGAATTTAGAATAAAAAATTGTGTATTTTTTATGTTGTTTTTTTGTTATTGTTTTATTTATGAAAATTTGTTTATTTTTTCAAAAGTTAACGATCTTTTCGACGCTTCACTACACACACGATCATGTTGATATTTTATTTATCTTTTTGCACTTTTTTATTAAATTCATATTCTTGATCGTTAAAAAACTGATAATGATCATTATTATGTTTATTATTTTAATAATGAAGTTATTTTTCTCTTTTTGTAGAGACAGCAAGCAGATATTTTATTTCAACGTTATTTTTTTTTAATGTATGATCATCATCATCATGATCATTTTAATGTTAATTAAATGTTGATTTTATTTTTTTTTTTTAATTTTTTGTTGTTCAACTCATTTTCTATGCCGGTGTTGTATTAAAAAAAAAAATTTTTGTTCACAAATATTTTTTTGTTTTATTTTTGCGTTGGATGCGCTTTTTTCAGAAAAAAAAAAATTCACTTCTTTTATTTTGTTTTTATTATTTAACTAAATAATTCGTGTTTATCATAATTTTAGTTTATTTAATGCGTTGGCGTTACTTTTTTTATATCTTTTACTTCTTTATTTTCCTTAAAGTTTTCTTCTTTTTAAAGTTAAATTAAATTTAAATGCATGAGGAGTGTGTATGGACTACAGTGTGGTGGCATATGTTAGGGATTTTTTATCTAAACATTAGTTTGATATTTTAAACTTCTTTTTTTGAAATCGAAATTGTTTATTAACACTTAGTTAAATATTTCTTTTGTTTGAAATGACATCACTGTCTAGCAGACAAAAATGATATCAGCAACAAATGTTCCAAAAAAATCGGAATGTCCAAACAAACAACTTTGTGAATTAAATTTTTTATTGAAGGTTTTTAGGGGTTATTAATTTAGGTGTCAAATCTTGGAAGTTTTTTTTTTATAAGATTTTGGCCAATATTACCAAATTTGTATAATTAATAATGTAAATAAGTTTTACCTTTTTAGCCTTTAAAAATTGTATAAATTTTGAATTTTAATGTTTTTGTAATAAATAAAGCTTATAAAGCTAAAGCTATCTTCAACCTATCTAAGTTAAGTGCTAAAATGCAGGTTTAAAGACACCTGAGCAACTAAAAAGCTTTAAATTGATGCCAATTGAGATTACTTTACATCTAAGAATTATAGCCACTTTCTGAACTCAAAATTTTGGCCATTGTTGACAAATGTTTGGCCTTTCGGATACCGCGCCGAAAGAACCATTTATATTCTGAAAGCATAAACGAATCAATCCGAATTCGGATACCCAACTTTGAAGAGAGATTTATCCTAGAAGGACATTACTGTATCGATTAATACAAATTGCAGTCGGAAGGGGCCAAGTTTGGCCTATAATGTGGATGAGTATAAACTTTCCAGCCTCTTCATTCTAAACAGTTTTTAGCGGGTATTGCAACAAGTGGCCGAACGTATTACGCCCTCATGTCTGGTCGCATCTTTTAATCATTTTTCCAGCTAAATTTAAAAAGAGATTTATCCTAGAAGGACAATTATGTATCGATCAAAACAAATAGCAGTGGGACAGAGTTATGTCTGCACTATAATGTGGATGAGTATAAACTTCTCAGCCTCTTCATTCTAAATAGTTGGTAGCGGGTATTGCAATAAGAGATCGAGCGTATTAAGCTTTCATGTCTGACCGCATGTTTTATCGTTCTTCGGCCAATGAATGCTTTTAATGAATACGTTGTATTTAGTACAGATTCCCTGTTATAGTCTCTTCAGATTTCAGCGGATCGTAATAGATCCGCCAAATACACAACATTAGATTAGAACCATACATGGCTTTCGTGTCGATTCGGCAGATTGGTTGGACTTCAAAACGATCTTTTACACTGGGATCTTATTACAGTGGATCCATTTTTCATCACAAGTAATGATTCGGTGAAAAAATCACTTTTTTTGAACGGTCAAACAGCATGTCCGACATGATAAATCGTCTTTCAAGGTATATCATTTTGAATTCGTATGTTATCCAATTTTCCTTGCTTTTGGATGGATACTGTTGCTCTCAAATGTTTTGAAATTGCTGCTTGAATAGCTCCCAATGATTTTGCAAGCTTTTGTTGAGTTTGAGAACAACATTTTTCGAATAATGCTTCCAGTGCTTGTCTTCCGTATCAAAAGCACTATTGTCTTCCGTATCAAAATTACCACCTCTGAACCACACAAACCACCTCTAGCACGTTGAAACCTATGGAACACATTAGTTATACACCCAATACTTTCCCATGTCTAATGAAAACTCAGATATCCTAAAAGTAGCTTGTGCTCAATTAAACAGTAGAATGACTAAAAAGTTCCACTCCTATGTTCGATGTTCTCGAATCTCAAGTCATTGCTAATGTACTGCATTGGGAGTTATTTCCAAAGTACAAGTTTATGAAGACTTCAAAATTATTTTGTAATATAACCCAAAGATAATTTTGCTCTCGGAAGATAATATATGTAAAAGTCCATTGACGAATATCGAAGGAGTATCTGCACTCTGGAGGCGAAAAAATCTCATTGCTTACTTCGAAATTGATAAGAACGAAATATCTTCGTTCGATTAATTAAATTAGATTAATTTCCTGTTCTAACTTGAAATTATCTTGTTATAGGCCTCCTTTATGATTTGGACTCGCAAAGAAAAACTTGCTGAACCAGGAGATCGTGAATTTAATAATCCACCCTTTGGAAAGGTTTTGTAATAGGATAAAATTGGAAGATATTGGCTTTATTCTGTCGATCCCTGTTTGTTGCAAATCTTAATTTGCAAATTTATAAATAAATGGTCGAATCGCCGAAAGATCGTGGATTAGGAATATATTCCATTCTTTGCCCTCACAGAACTTCTTCGATTTTTTCTAATGGGATTTTGATGATTAGGTTTAATGTGATCGATAAAGTCTTGAAAATCGATCCAGATCAACAGAATTCACAAATATTTTATGGGAATACGTTAAAATTAATCAAATAGATCATATCTTCGCTATAAAATCAATTTTTTACTAAAAACTGATTTTTTACTAAAAAACTGATTTTTTACTAAAAATCTGATTTTTCACTTAAAATTCATTTTTTTAATAAAAATTTCACTTTTCACTAAAATTTCGATTTATCAATAAAAATTAAATTTTTCACTAAAAATTCGATTTTTTTCTAAAATTTAAATTTTCACTAAAAATTTTATTTTTTAATAATTTTTTACTAAAAATTCGATTTTCACAAAAATTTTAATTTTTCGCAACGAATTTGATTTTTCATTAAAAATTCGGTTTTTCACTAAAAATTCGACTTTTTACCATATATTCGATTTTTCACAAAAATTTAAATTTTTCATTAAAATTCGTTTTTTACTATAAAATCAATGTTTCGCTTAAATCTTTATTTTTTGCTGATTTTTGTCATTAAAATTTAAATTTTCACCAAAAACTAGATTTTTCATTAAGAAGTTCTTTATTGCTAAAACATACATTTTTCGCTACAAAATAGTTTAAATTCAATTGTTTCCATGAATGATTTAATTTTTCAGAAAAGGTATTAAGGTTCAAAGAACTCTGTACTTTAACACTCAACAATTCAGCGCTGTCCTTTGAGTGAAGTGCAATTCAAAATGTACATTCCCCTTAATGGTCTTGTTTAAATTTTAATAAATTTTTCGGGAATTTAAAACACACAACTTGAACAAATTCTAAAAAGCTTTTAAACATTTTAACAATTTTAATGATACGTGAAAACTCGAAACTAGTTTTCTTAAAAACCTCCCTCCAGGTTACGCCACTGTATTACTCGTTCAAATAAAACACTCCACATACGATAAAACTTATTTTTTTTTAAATTTGCTTTAGCATCAGCGTAATAAAATTCAGAAAACATCATTAAGACTCTGGCTAATTTATTAAAAATGTAAAACTCTTTTATAAGTATTTATAAAATAAAAAAAAAAATCAAACACAATTTCAAGAGTATTTTTAGCACAAACATTACTGAGCATCATTTAACATCAAACGATCATCAGTTTTTTTTTCTTTTTGCTGTCAAACCGATCATTATAATTCAAGTAATTATTTCACAGATCTTCAAGAAATATGATAAAAATGAAGCTAGATAGATGTTTTTTATAAAGTATATTATAAAATAAACCAGCCATCCAACAACAACCGTCCTTTTAACTCATTGCAAAACATTTTATAAAAAAAAAAATTAAAAACAGAAAAGAATAAAATTGCTATAAATGACACCGGCATTGAAAACGAATTGAAGCGTTGAACTTGAACTTGAGTATCAGGAGTCGCGCACATGAACACAAAACGACACAAAGGAAATTGAAATGAACACAATGATGTTTTAAAACAAAACGGCCCAGGCTGGCAGCCGAACGACCGACAGACACTGGCTAGAAACTATGAAAACTTTTTTTCGTTTTTTTTTTCTTCTTTTTTTGACCGGAGTTTTAGATTATTCCACCATAAATGGTTAGATCATGGTACATGACCATGTTTTGTTTTTCTTCGCTTATTTTTATTTTTGTATTATTTTGTCGTTTTACTTTTATTTTTTATAATTTCCTACAACTTTTGTTGAGCCATGTATTGAATACTTAAAAAAATAAAACAATAAACACACAATGACGTTAACTCGACGACAAACTTGTTCAGACCATTTAAGGATTTTAGCAAATAACAATTTTCAATAAAGAACTCTAAACAAGATTCTCTTTTTGTTTAGAAACACTTTTCTTCGCTTGTGTAATTTTAAATTTATGTTTAAATTTATTTATAGATATTTTTCTACACTTCATTTTTTCTCATGCATAAAAATTATGCATTCCAATTACATCATGTTGCAGAAATTCCCATGCATATATTTTTGTTATTTATTTTTAAATATGTACACTTAAAAATATATTTCATTTTTTATCATCATATTTGTATATTTTATTAACACACTTTAGTTTCTGCTTAAAAGACGCGTATCCATAAGATGCGAAAATTACAGAGAGACCAACAAACAAAAAAAATATATAAAACAAATAATCATTCGCCCAAAATACCTTTAAAACAAAAACAACACATTAAAAAATTATGTTCAAAAGCGATCGTTATTATCGTTTAAAACACGCGCGCATTCGTTACGTTTCATGAGCTAAAGTCGCGATCGACTAAACAGTCCAAACAATTCGCGGAGTTGTAAGAGACCCCTTCGGAAAACACAATCAAGCAAAACAAATCAACAAACCCAGCCAACCAACCAACCAGACAGACGTCCAAAACATACAACAACCATACAGCAGGAACGAACAACAGCAACATTTTTAACACCAGCAACAACAACACAATCTTAATCAAACGCCGGCAGAGTTGAATTCATTTTCGGTTTTCGTATCTGTGTGTGGTGAATTCGGTCTGGTACTCTTTTGTGTGTGTTGAGTTTGAAAAACCTCACTCACAGATAAGAACGCAAAGAAATTTATAAACAATAATATATTTGTTTACTTTTTGACTCAAGTTTTGTATTGGAATTGGTTTTGTTTGGAGGTACCCTATAGAGGATAAATTTTTACAATATTTAGATGTGTCATAAAATTTAACTAAGTATAACAGAACTAGAACTGAATTAGAACTGAACTTGAACTGAACTTGAACTAGAACTGAACTAGAACTGAACTAGAACTAAACTAGAACTGAACTAGAACTGAACTAGAACTGAACTGAACTAGAACTGAACTAGAACTGAACTAGAACTGAACTAGAACTGAACTAGAACTGAACTAGAACTGAACTAGAACTGAACTATAACTGAACTATAACTGAACTATAACTGAACTATAACTGAACTAGAACTGAACTAGAACTGAACTAGAACTGAACTAGAACTGAACTAGAACTGAACTAGAACTGAACTAGAACTGAACTAGAACTAACTAGAACTGAACTAGAACTGAACTAGAACTGAACTAGAACTGAACTAGAACTGAACTAGAACTGAACTAGAACTGAACTAGAACTGAACTAGAACTGAACTAGAACTGAACTAGAACTGAACTAGAACTGAACTAGAACTGAACTAGAACTGAACTAGAACTGAACTTGAACTGAACTTGAACTTGAACTGAACTTGAACTTAACTAGAACTGAACTAGAACTGAACTAGAACTGAACTAGAACTGAACTAGAACTGAACTAGAACTGAACTCGAACTGAACTCGAACTGAACTCGAACTGAACTAGAACTGAACTAGAATTAGAACTGAACTTGAACTGAACTAGAACTGAACTAGAACTGAACTAGAACTGAACTAGAACTGAACTGAACTAGAACTGAACTAGAACTGAACTAGAACTGAACTAGAACTGAACTAGAACTGAACTAGAACTGAACTAGAACTGAACTAGAACTGAACTAGAACTGAACTAGAACTGAACTAGAACTGAACTAGAACTGAATTAGAACTGAACTAGAACTGAACTAGAACTGAACTAGAACTGAACTTGAACTTGAACTGAACTTGAACTGAACTTGAACTGAACTTGAACTGAACTTGAACTGAACTTGAACTGAACTTGAACTGAACTAGAACTGAACTAGAACTGAACTAGAACTGAACTAGAACTGAACTAGAACTGAACTAGAACTGAACTAGAACTGAACTAGAACTGAACTAGAACTGAACTAGAACTGAACTCGAACTGAACTAGAACTGAACTCGAACTGAACTAGAACTGAATTAGAACTGAACTTGAACTGAACTGAACTAGATTTGAACTTTTCATGGTGGATTTTACCCAATTATCTGGTGGTAAATTTCGGGTCCAATAAAAATTTGAGAGAATTATTTCAACGTTAGCCCAAAACCAAAATTTTGCATAATGTCAAACTAACATGTTTAATTGATTCGAATTGTAGCTCATCCCATAATCGACATCTTTTCCCCTTTTATCAAACTTACTCATTTTCGTGCAATTTTTTTCAAACAAAAACTTTTCTTTACAATAAACCGGTTGAGTACTACTGTATTATGCATCTTCCAAAAACCAAATGAAAAAATACTCATCGATCTTGGATCGTTCTACTAAAATTACAAATACAAAGAAATGACAATTGCCTTCATCATCATTGCAACTATCTTCTTATCCAAATGGTTTTTATGTTGAGGTAGATTCTGGTTTGTTTATTTAATACTGGTGGTGAATGAGAAGTCGCTCTATATGTTAGAGCATGATCTTGGTGCTAATGAAGGTTTGAAAATTGGATTTTATCTTCTTTCAGTTTGCAAAGAAGCATTAATTACATTGCAATGCTGAAATTTATTGGTTGTTAAGTGAAATTAGTTTAACTTACATTTGAGGATGTAATTGTTGAGTATTTGTATGTATTTTGGCCTTAAGTAAAGGAATTGCAAGAGAAGTAAAGCTGTTGGAGATATACAATGAAGTCAATTAGAGAGTTCAAGCTTGGATATAATGAAATTTAATACTTATTTTATACAATTGTTTGTAAAGAGAAAAATGGGCAGAAATATGCACTATCATTTAAGATCAATTAGATGAATGCTGCTATTGCACAATAAGTTGTAAATGTCTAATGAAATTATTCCTGAAAATTTTCGTCAAAACCTGAACTAGAACAGAACTAGAACAGAACTAGAACAGAACTAGAACAGAACTAGAACAGAACTAGAACAGAACTAGAACAGAACAAGAACAGAACAAGAACAGAACTAGAACAGAACTAGCACAGAACTAGAACAGAACTAAAACAGAACTAGAATAGAAATAGAACAGAACTAGAACAGAACTAGAACAGAACTATAACAGAACTATAACAGAACTAGAACAGAACTAGAACAGAACTATAACAGAACTAGAACAGAACTAGAATAGAACTAGAACAGATCTACAACAGAACTAGAACAGAACTAGAACAAAACTAGAACAAAACTAGTACAGAACTAGTACAGAACTAGAACAGAATTAGAACATAACTAGAACAGAACTAGAAGAGAACTAGAACCAAAGTAGAACTGAACTAGATCTCAACTGGAACTGAATTAGAACAGAACTAGAGGAAAACTAGAACTAGTACTAATCCAAAACTGAACTATTTATGTTAAATTAGAATTAAGAAAAGGTAAAAGATAATCAAAAAGTGCAAAACCTTTAAGAAAATCCTATCCTACACTCCTATTAAACGTCGTTTCCCATTAATCGTTTTATTAATCTTGATTCTATTCATATTTCCTCATTTAATCCAGTTTAAACACCAAATACCTTGAAAATTTTTCATTAATAAAGAAACACAACATTTTGTAATATTAATCGGCAAGTAGTCCTAATTCTCACATTACAATCTATGTTTTTTTAAAGTTTGTGGCTGTGGTTTTGCAGTCCATTATTTAACTCCTCTAAATTTATGAATCTTTAGTTCAATATAAAAGATAAAACTCTTTAAATGGTCATTTATCATCGTTGGATTTCCTTAGAAGTGGCAAAACAATTTTATAAATTGCAAAAAAGCCTAAAAGCGAAGAAGCAAATTTAGGAAAAAAGTTCAATTGAAGTGTTGAAATCCTAATGGTTGTTTTATGGTTACAACGTTACCCCACAAATAAGTGAAAAAATTCAGGCTTTTTTGCTGCAACAGTCCAATATTCAAACAGACATTTATGTATTTGCGTTTTTTCTTTAAATTATTTTAGTTTTTTTGTTATTACTTCAAACTTCATTTGTATTGTTGCAATTGCAGAAAAAAATTGTACTCGTTTTATCGCTTTGAAGTAATATTGAATTTAAATCGAACATTTAAGTTTTTAATACAATTACGGAACTTAGACTGCCATAGACAGGCAATCAAGGTGCGTTTTAGGTTAAACCATAAATTATCACCTTTTGATCTCTTTAAACGATTTGCATTTGCAGTCATTACGAATGAATAAGTAGCAATTGAAGTTTGGAGTTGATATTTTTTTCTTTCCTCTATGTTTAAAATAAATATTCATATTAATTGTACAGTTTGGCATACTGTGAAAGAATATTTTATCATTTTAAACTACATAAACATTTCACATTTAAACATATTTATTTCCAGATGTTTCTTACTGGTTTAATGTATTTCTTCATTTTGGATTTTGTCTTATCAACTTTGGAAATGATTTGGTGTATATGTGTCTTTAAATCAGTAGTTATCAGTAGCAATGTTGCAACATTCACAGCAGTCAGTCTCCTTTAAGTGTTATAATAAACAAAAAACAAAATTATTTCATGAAAATTGTGTATGAGTCGGTAATCAGTGGGATCATAGTTTTCAACACTTCTGGTTAAAAGGCTTTATCTAGTTGAAACTATTAGTATGTAGTATGTATAAATTAATATAAATTTATTAAGAAAAATATACCCTTAAAACTGGTACTGATTTGTTCAGTTCTAGTTCAATTCTGGATCAATTCCAGTTAAATTTTTGTTCAGTTGTAGTTCTAATTCAATTCTACTTCAGTTCTAGTTCTGTTCTAATTCTGTTCTAGTTCTGTTCTAGTTCTGTTCTAGTTCTGTTCTAGTTCTGTTCTGGTTCTGTTCTAGTTCTGTTCTAGTTCTGTTCTAGTTCTGTTCTAGTTCTGTTCTAGTTCTGTTCTAGTTCTGTTCTAGTTCTGTTCTAGTTCTGTTTTAGTTCTGTTCTAGTTCTGTTCTAATTCTGTTCTAATTCTGTTCTAATTCTGTTCTAATTCTGTTCTAGTTCTGTTCTAGTTTTGTTCTAGTTCAGTTCTGTTCTAGTTCTGTTCTAGTTCTAGTTCTAGCTCTGTTCTGTTCTGTTCTGTTCTAGTTCTGTTCTAGTTCTGTTCTAGTTCTGTTCTGTTCTAGTTCTGTTCTAGTTCTGTTCCAGTTCTGTTCTAGTTCTGTTCTAGTTCTGTTCTAGTTCTGTTCTAGTTCTGTTCTAGTTCTGTTCTAGTTCTGTTGTTCTGTTCTAGTCTGTTCTAGTTCTGTTCTAGTTCTGTTCTAGTTCTGTTCTAGTTCTGTTCTAGTTGTCTAGTTCTGTTTCTAGTTCTGTTCTAGTTCTGTTCTAGTTCTGTTCTAGTTCTGTTCTAGTTCTGTTTCTAGTTTCTGTTCTAGTTCTGTTCTAGTTCTGTTCTAGTTCTGTTCTAGTTCTGTTCTAGTTCTGTTCTAGTTTCTGTTCTAGTTCTGTTCTAGTTCTGTTCTAGTTCTGTTCTAGTTCTGTTCTAGTTCTGTTCTAGTTCTGTTCTAGTTCTGTTCTAGTTCTGTTCTAGTTTCTGTTCTAGTTCTGTTCTAGTTTCTGTTCTAGTTCTGTTCTAGTTTCTGTTCTAGTTCTGTTCTAGTTCTGTTCTAGTTCTGTTCTAGTTCTGTTCTAGTTCTGTTCTAGTTCTGTTCTAGTTCTGTTCTAGTTCTGTTCTAGTTCTGTTCTAGTTCGTCTAGTTCTAGTTCTGTTCTAGTTCATGTTCTAGTTCTGTCAGTTCTGTTCTAGTTCTGTTCTAGTTCTGTTCTAGTTCTGTTCTAGTTCTGTTCTAGTTCTGTTCTAGTTCTGTTCTAGTTCTGTTCTAGTTCTGTTCTAGTTCTGTTCTAGTTCTGTTCTAGTTCTGTTCTAGTTCTGTTCTAGTTCTGTTAGTCTGTTCTAGTTCTGTTCTAGTTCTGTTCTAGTTCTGTTCTAGTTCTGTTCTAGTTCGTTCTAGTTCAGTTCTAGTTCTAGTTCTGTTCTAGTTCTGTTCTAGTTCTTTCAGTTCTGTTCTAGTTATGTTCTAGTTCTAGTTCTGTTCTGTTTAGTTCTAGTTCTGTTCTAGTTCTGTTCTAGTTCTGTTCTAGTTCTGTTCTAGTTCTGTTCTAGTTCTGTTCTAGTTCTGTTCTTGTTCTGTTCTAGCTCTGTGCTAATTTTGTTCTATTTCAGTTATAAAGAAAAGCTGAAATTTCAAGAATTTAAAAAAAATTACATAAGTTAGGGCTAATATCCACATAATTTGGAATTCCTATTACAATTATCCGCAAAATAAACGTGCTTCAATTTATTACTTAAACATGCAAACTTTGGTGGTCTCTCTCTATTTCTTACAGAAATCTCCAACAATATTTTCTTTTAAAATTCCATACCTCATGCCACCTGTCATTGTCATTTCATAAAGTCTGCAAACGCAAGAAGCGCATTAAACCGAAAAGGCAAGAAAAAACAATTTGGGATTAAATTGGAATATCAAAATGCATACAACTCGCGACATAAACGAACAACTAAAGAATAAATAAAATATTTTGACAAATTTTTTTCAACATGCAGTACAAAAATGAAATAGAACCGCCAACTAACCAGCCAGCCCAAACGCCAAAAAGTAAAAGAGGAGGGTTGTTTAATTGAAATATTTATTATTTTGGCAGAATCGAGCAGACGACAAGACACAAGACATGTTGTTGCAGGCAAAAACCGAAAAAAGCCACAGAATATGTCTAAATTTAACCATGAATTGTAATAAAATTAAACGAAATAATGCAATGAAAATATTTATCAAGATTTGTGGAAGACACCTTTGAAAATGGTAATACAAAAAGAAGAAACAATAGAAAAAACTCAGAAACAGCGCCATCAAGAAGAATGATGAATTGAAGGAGACAATGCTCATGCAATAAATCGACAATGTGTTAAATAAATTATCTTTTGTTGGGAGTTTGTTAGTGGGTATGGGAGTAGCATCTAACTCGAGGTTGCATGTTACTAGTAGCAAAAGATACACTGTTTATTTTGTTCTGAAGACTAAGGACTCCAAGTATTATTCCATACTATTGAATCAATAATAATTGCAGAACTTCGACGTTCTAAAACATTAATTACTAAATACTGATCTATAGCCACAACCAGAGATCAGTATGACCGAAGCAATCTCTTGATCAACTGGATCTTTGCAATGGTACTAAAAGTTTCACAGTATTTCTTTTGACTATGGGAAATAGTGTAAACATATATGTGCATATGATTTAAATTGTTCAAACTCATTTTATTTATTGAATAATGATGGTTGGTGTAATTTTTTTTTTATTTCTCTACTTCATTTCAATTTATAATCTACAATAAAATCATCAACAAGTAGATGTTTAAATTGGTTGCTCTGACAAAAAAAAGTAAACCTATTTTAAACTTTAGTTGATTGGCTTATTTTCCAAGTGACTACACCAACGACAGTTAAATATTTAGAAGAATACGAAGCAGAAGACAAATAAACTAAAAAATTTAACTCAAATTGTGATCACAGACTTCCTGTAAAAATAACGTTTAAGCTCATGATCTTCAATATTATGATGACGATGATGAATAATCTTATAATTGCTTTATATTACTTTATAGTAGGGTAGAAAATCATCATTAAAAAGTTTCAAAATGTCATGGCAGTCAAAAGAGTCTGTCAATGAAAAAATAAAACTTTATTTTAGTGTTTAACTCTTTTTATTAAATTTAAATTTGATTTATGGCCCTAAAGGTTTGCAATTTACTTAAAACAAATATATTTGCAATTAAATAAAGTTGTTGTGTTTTATTTCGACATTTTTACAATCTTTAAATCAACAAAATGGCATATTTTAAGTATGTGATTGTTGTATTGGAATATAAAAGTAACCGTAATTAAAGTTTAAATTTTCAACAATTATTGTGTAATGAAGATGTCAGCATTTAGATTCCGATTAATATTGAGCTTGTGTTTAAAGCTCGAAGGACCATAATATAAGACGACTTATTAATATTTCAATACACGGGCTCAAGTTGACCATTAGTATAAAGTAAGCATTACAGTTTAAATTTCATGATATCCTACTTATATTTGAGCTTAATTGTAGTTTCAGTTCAGTTCTAGTTCAGTTCTAGTTCAGTTCTAGTTCAGTTCTAGTTCAGTTTCTAGTTCAGTTTAGTTCAGTTCTAGTTCAGTTTTAGTTCAGTTCTAGTTCAGTTCTAGTTCAGTTCTAGTTCAGTTCTAGTTCAGTTCTAGTTCAGTTCTAGTCAGTTCTAGTTCAGTTCTAGTTATTTAGTTCAGTTCTAGTTCAGTTCTAGTTCAGTTCTAGTCAGTTCTAGTTCAGTTCTAGTTCAGTTCTAGTTCAGTTCTAGTTCAGTTCTAGTTCAGTTCTAGTTCAGTTCTAGTTCAGTTCTAGTTCAGTTCTAGTTCAGTTCTAGTTCAGTTCTAGTTCAGTTCTAGTTCAGTTTTAGTTCAGTTCTAGTTCAGTTCTAGTTCAGTTCTAGTTCAGTTCTAGTCAGTCTAGTTCAGTTCTAGTTCAGTTCTAGTCCGTTCTAGTTCAGTTCTAGTTCAGTCTAGTTCAGTTCTAGTTCAGTTCTAGCTCAGTTCTAGTTCAGTTCTAGTTCAGTTCTAGTTCAGTTCTAGTTCAGGTCTAGTTCAGTTCTAGTTCAGTTCTAGTTCAGTTCTAGTTCAGTTCTAGTTCAGTTCTATTCAGTTCTAGTTCAGTTCTAGCTCAGTTCTAGTTCAGATCTAGTTCAGTTCTAGTTCAGTTCTAGTTCAGTTCTAGTTCAGTTCTAGTTCAGTTCCAATTCAGTTCTAGTTCAGTTCTAGTTCAGTTCTAGTTCAGTTCTAGTCCGTTCTAGTTCAGTTCTAGTAGTTCAGTTCTAGTTCAGTTCTAGTTCAGTTCTAGTTCAGTTCTAGTTCAGTTCTAGTTCAGTTCTAGTTCAGTTCTAGTTCAGTTCTAGTTCAGTTCTAGTTCAGTTCTAGTTCAGTTCTAGTTCAGTTCTAGTTCAGTTCTAGTTCAGTTCTAGTTCAGTTCTAGTTCAGTTCTAGTTCAGTTCTAGTTCAGTTCTAGTTCAGTTCTAGTTCAGTTCTAGTTTCAGTTCTAGTTCAGTTCTAGTTCAGTTCTAGTTCAGTTCTAGTTCAGTTCTAGTTCAGTTCTAGTTCAGTTCTAGTTCAGTTCTAGTTCAGTTCTAGTTCAGTTCTAGTTCAGTTCTAGTTCAGTTCTAGTTCAGTTCTAGTTCAGTTCTAGTTCAGTTCTAGTTCAGTTCTAGTTCAGTTCTAGTTCTAGTTCATTTCTAGTTCAGTTCTAGTTCAGTTCTAGTTCAGTTCTAGTTCAGTTCTAGTTCAGTTCTAGTTCAGTTCAGTTCAGTTCTAGTTCAGTTCTAGTCAGTGAGGTTAAAATGGGGGTAATACCTTAGCATATAAAATAGAAAGGTGCCTTTCTATATTGGAGGCACTGCCATGACAACAGTCATGTTCATTCTTCATATTAAATATTACCACAAATAATTGTTAAACATTTTTTTTTTTCGAGTGTACTCCAGTATGTATTTTCTTATATTTATAACTTGATGCCTGCAATGTATTTACAAGTTCATGATCGACAATAAAATTATCAAAAACATATGACAATAAAGAGAGATGAGAAAACGTACTCAGACTATCAGCAATAAAATAAAGCAAAAGAAAAAATCAAATACTAGATTTTAGATCTAAAGATGCTTAAAACAGAGTCTCACAAACATCACACAACTTCAGACATAAAAATCACATGAACCTTTGAAAAATGCCACAACTAGTGGCACCACTAACAATAACATAGAATGCATATAAAATTTATACACTATATGCCTAATATACAACATTTATGCCACAAAATTTGCCACGCATTTGCAATGTGCGCAACACTCGAATTGAGAATAGCGACCGACAGCAGCAGCACCAATAACTTGCATCAGCGTTTGTCGTCATTGTTCAGACTTTTAAATGGAAATGCTGTGCTATGCAGTGCATTTATTGTATGTTGCAGTTATAGTTTAATGAACAGAACAGTGATCGGTGAATTTTCCATCTAGTTTGGGCGAATTCTTAAAGTTGTTGTTGCTGCTGCATGCTTCACTTGATTTTGATCTGTTTGATGGCATCAATGTTGTTTGTTGTGTGCTGTCAAGTCTTTAGTTTAAACACACACACACTTTGACATACATGCAACAGCTTTACATATAAAATAGACACACATGCAATTGTAACAATTGTTGGTGTTTGCGTTTGTTCCTTTTTTATTCACCGTCTGTAGATTGTGGCAGCATGTGCAACAACTGCAACAACATCACCACCAATGTCTTGGTGTTGCAACATTTTTGTTTTTTATTTTAGTTTTTTTTTTCTGGATTTTCAGTTGTATTTTTGTCATGTATCCTTCAGAGGGTGTAGGCTTTTTCCTAACATAATACAGAGGAGTTGTTAAGGCAAAATGGATTTAAAATATATAGACAAAAAGTATGTATTATATTAAAGTGCTGGAGCATATACTAATATAAAACAGAGAAGGGAAAACTAAAGACTCCAAACAAAATATACTCTAGTCATATTATAGTCATAGGCTAGACATAGTCTAGTCATAGTCTAGTCATGTCTAGTCATAGTCTAGTCATATGTCTTAGTCATAGTCTAGTCATAGTCTGAGTCATAGTCGAGTCATAGTTAGTCCATAGTCTAGTCATAGTCTAGTCATAGTCTAGTCATAGTCTAGTCATAGTCTAGTCATAGTCTAGTCATAGTCTAGTCATAGTCTAGTCATAGTCATAGTCTAGTCATAGTCTAGTCATAGTCTAGTCATAGTCTAGTCATAGTCTAGTCATAGTCTAGTCATAGTCTAGTCATAGTCTAGTCATAGTCTAGTCATAGTCTAGTCATAGTCTAGTCATAGTCTAGTCATAGTCTAGTCATAGTCTAGTCATAGTCTAGTCATAGTCTAGTCATAGTCTAGTCATAGTCTAGTCATAGTCTAGTCATAGTCTAGTCATAGTCTAGTCATAGTCTAGTCATAGTCTAGTCATAGTCTAGTCATAGTCTAGTCATAGTCTAGTCATAGTCTAGTCATAGTCTAGTCATAGTCTAGTCATAGTCTAGTCATAGTCTAGTCATAGTCTAGTGATAGTCTAGTCATAGTCTAGTCATAGTCTAGTCATAGTCTAGTCATAGTCTAGTCATAGTCTAGTCATAGTCTAGTCATAGTCTAGTCATAGTCTAGTCATAGTCTAGTCATAGTCTAGTCATAGTCTAGTCATAGTCTAGTCATAGTCTAGTCATAGTCTAGTCATAGTCTAGTCATAGTCTAGTCATAGTCTAGTCATAGTCTAGTCATAGTCTAGTCATAGTCTAGTCATAGTCTAGTCATAGTCTAGTCATAGTCTAGTCATAGTCTAGTCATAGTCTAGTCATAGTCTAGTCATAGTCTAGTCATAGTCTAGTCATAGTCTAGTCAGCTAGTCATAGTCTAGTCATAGTCTAGTCATAGTCTAGTCATAGTCTAGTCATAGTCTAGTCATAGTCTAGTCATAGTCTAGTCATAGTCTAGTCATAGTCTAGTCATAGTCTAGTCATAGTCTAGTCATAGTCTAGTCATAGTCTAGTCATAGTCTAGTCATAGTCTAGTCATAGTCTAGTCATAGTCTAGTCATAGTCTAGACTATAGTCTAGTCATAGTCTAGACTATAGTCTAGTCATAGTCTAGTCATAGTCCAGTCATAGTCTAGTCATAGTCTCATCATAGCCTAGACTATAGTAAAAACTTTTAAAGTTTGCCCACTTCTGCATCTGGAACAAAAGGAACAGCAAACTATTGTATGCTGTGATGTACGCATGAAACTCTTTTTGAATGTTTGTCAGTTTAATTCGCCAGACGGATAAACAGACAAGGAGAGTGAGTGAACCAACAAAAAATAAGCAGCCTGTAAGTCATCTGGCTGTAACTATTTTATGAATACCGGCAGTTATTAACTTAAGAGATACAACACATAGATGAGATGGCTATTTTTAGACAATTATTTCTTTTGCTTTTGTTGCTATAGCTCTTGCATTTATTGATGTAAAATGGTGCATTTATGCATGTATCATTGCAATTGTTGTGGCAAGTTGCATTAATACAAACCATAAATGTGTTTGGATTCACATGTTTAAATTCGCATACGAGTGGACTGAAAACATTGCGATAAAGTGGGTTTAAATTAAGTGTAGTTGGGAGCGCAAGAACAATCATTGAAAGAAATAAATATAAAATTTTCCACAGAACATTTTTTCATGCTGCAGCATGCTGTGGAGAAAAGTAATGCAAGTTGCAAAGTGACTAGTAATGATGTGGCATTGCATAAGTATATGAACATTGGAAACAAATTTATTCCGATTCAACAAGTATTTATTGTTATTAATTCTAGCTCTTATATTGTTTCTGCAATCTATATACATACGATGATCGGTTCTAATTTAGTAAAATGCATTGGATCAATTTATTTATACATAGATCATCGATAATAGGATCATTGAACAAATCGTTTGCAATATTTTATCATTTCCTTAATTCGATAACTCACCCTCGTATTTTTAGAATTCCATGCGAATTAAGTGCTTCTTCATTTATGTTAAGCGACAATTATTGAGATACGATCATGTTTAATAAAGCAATAATAACGACATTTTCAAGAACCTTTGTTTTACAGAGATACGATCAATTATCTGTATGTTTTAAAGTTCAAGGATCACTCAATACTTGGCTGTTAATCGTTAGGATTAATTACAATTTAATAATGTTGTACTTCAAGAGAAATTATTGACAATTTATTACAGACAACAAAAAATTTATTTGTTTTATTGTTTGATATCAATTTTGAAAAGTTCAATGTGATTTGAATGGTTCATTTAATGGATGGGATAAATAACTCATTGCAATAATTTCTCATCAATTAATATGAACCCTGTACTTAAAGAGGAATGTAATTGACGAAGGAAAACAATGTGCACGGTGTTTGATTTATTTACGCGAAATCTTTCGTTTTGCATTTTCTTTATGGAAGTTAAGCGCTCTTGTTGCAACAACATTCCGATCGCCTCTTTATCAATGAATTCGGACTAAATTAAGTTTGTCGATCATTGATTTGTACAAAATGAACTTAAATTTTAAATTTTACTTGTTCACTTACTCTAAATGTATACTTTTTCGGCTGCCATTATCTAATTACTACAAGTATCTTTTGAAAGAACTTTTAATATAGGCATAAATAATGTACGTAAGTATTTACTTAACTAATGTCTACACTAAACAGCTGCTAATATTTAGTCTATACAAATATTAAAAAAGAAAAACTTGGCTACCATCTTTACTTCCACTGTATTTTCTTGTCTCTTTAAAAGAATGTAACACTTTTACATACAACAACAAAATTGTATTTATATTGTAAGTTACAAAAAGACTAACTTAAAAATTGAACAAAATTCATGCAGCTAAAAGTAGTAAAAAACTAAAAAATACACGAAGTACTTGATAGTATAGCAAGCAGCATGCAAAAAGTCTATGTTCATACAAATAATTACAACAAACTTTAGGCAGATTAAAGGGGTCTCCAATCAGACCGGGTTGATAATGAACTTCGCTACAGACTAGACTATAGTCCTGACTATAGATAAGCTTCATTTATGGCTATAGACTAGACAACGGTACACACTAGACTAGACTAGACTATAGACTAGACTAGACTAGACTAGACTAGACTATAGACTAGACTAGACTAGACTAGACTAGACTAGACTAGACTAGACTAGACTAGACTAGACTAGACTAGACTAGACTATAGACTAGACTAGACTAGACTATAGACTAGACTAGACTAGACTATAGACTAGACTATAGACTAGACTATAGACTAGACTATAGACTAGACTATAGTCTAGACTATAGTCTAGTCTATAGTCTAATCAGGTATATAGTCTAGTCTACAGACTAGTCTATAGTTCAGTCTATAGTCTAGTCTATAGTCTAGTCTAGTCTACAGACTAGTCTATAGTCCAGTCTATAGTCTAGTCTATAGTCTAGTCTAGTCTAGTCTATAGTCTAGTCTATAGTCTAGTCTATAGTCTAGTCTATAGTCTAGTCTATAGTCTAGTCTATAGTCTAGTCTATAGTCTAGTCTATAGTCTAGTCTATAGTCTAGTCTATAGTCTAGTCTATAGTCTAGTCTATAGTCTAGTCTATAGTCTAGTCTATAGTCTAGTCTATAGTCTAGTCTATAGTCTAGTCTATAGTCTAGTCTATATTCTAGTCTATAGTCTAGTCTATAGTCTAGTCTATAGTCTAGTCTATAGTCTAGTCTATAGTCTAGTCTATAGTCTAGTCTATAGTCTAGTCTATAGTCTAGTCTATAGTCTAGTCTATAGTCTAGTCTATAGTCTAGTCTATAGTCTAGTCTATAGTCTAGTCTATAGTCTAGTCTATATTCTAGTCTATATTCTAGTCTATAGTCTAGTCTATATTCTAGTCTATAGTCTAGTCTATAGTCTAGTCTATAGTCTAGTCTATAGTCTAGTCTATAGTCTAGTCTATAGTCTAGTCTATAGTCTAGTCTAGTCTATAGTCTAGTCTATAGTCTAGTCTAGTCTATAGTCTAGTCTATAGTCTAGTCTATAGTCTAGTCCATAGTCTAGTCTATAGTCTAGTCTATAGTCTAGTCTATAGTCTAGTCTATAGTCTAGTCTATAGTCTAGTCTATAGTCTAGTCTATAGTCTAGTCTATAGTCTAGTCTATAGTCTAGTCTATAGTCTAGTCTATAGTCTAGTCTATAGTCTAGTCTGTAGTCTAGTCTATAGTCTAGTCTATAGTCTAGTCTATAGTCTAGTCTATAGTCTAGTCTATAGTCTAGTCTATATTCTAGTCTATAGTCTAGTCTATAGTCTAGTCTATAGTCTAGTCTATAGTCTAGTCTATAGTCTAGTCTATAGTCTAGTCTATAGTCTAGTCTATAGTCTAGTCTATAGTCTAGTCTATAGTCTAGTCTATAGTCTAGTCTATCTATAGTCTAGTCTATAGTCTAGTCTATAGTCTAGTCTATAGTCTAGTCTATAGTCTAGTCTATAGTCTAGTCTATAGTCTAGTCTATAGTCTAGTCTATAGTCTAGTCTATAGTCTAGTCTATAGTCTAGTCTATAGTCTAGTCTATAGTCTAGTCTATAGCCTAGTCTATAGCCTAGTCTATAGTCTAGTCTATAGTCTAGTCTATAGTCTAGTCTATAGTCTAGTCTATAGTCTAGTCTATAGTCTAGTCTATAGTCTAGTCTATAGTCTAGTCTATAGTCTAGTCTATAGTCTAGTCTATAGTCTAGTCTATAGTCTAGTCTATAGTCTAGTCTATAGTCTAGTCTATAGTCTAGTCTATAGTCTGGTCTATAGTCTAGTCTATAGTCTAGTCTATAGTCTAGTCTATAGTCTAGTCTATAGTCTAGTCTATAGTCTAGTCTATAGTCTAGTCTATAGTCTAGTCTAGTCTATAGTCTAGTCTAGTCTATAGTCTAGTCTATCTCTATACTCTAGTCTATAGTCTAGTCTATAGTCTAGTCTGTAGTCTAGTCTATAGTTTAGTCTGTAGTCTAGTCTGTAGTCCAGTCTATAGTCTAGTCTAGTCTAGTCTATAGTCTAGTCTAGTCTATAGTATCTATAGTCTAGTCTATAGTCTAGTCTATAGTCTAGTCTATAGACTAGACTATAGACTAGACTATAGACTAGACTATAGACTAGACTATAGACTAGACTATAGACTAGACTATAGACT
Source organism: Lucilia sericata (assembly GCF_015586225.1). Taxonomy (NCBI): domain Eukaryota; kingdom Metazoa; phylum Arthropoda; class Insecta; order Diptera; family Calliphoridae; genus Lucilia; species Lucilia sericata. Next base: position 1,927 of record NW_023994408.1, on the reverse strand, counting down.
AGACTAAGGACTAAACTATAGACTAGTCTGTAGACTAGACTATATACCTGATTAGACTATAGACTAGACTTAAAAAGACTAAACTAGAATATAGACTAATATATTGACCAGTTATTAGACTGACCAGTTGATAGACTAGATAATAGAATAGAATTACAAACTAGATTACAAGCTACATTAGACTGTAGACTAAACAAAAGACCAAACTATACTATAGACTAGACTCATACTCAGCATCGACCATCTTTTATGGACAACCCCTTTAAATTTTCCCTTCTGAAGGTTTGTTTCTTTTCACTGCTAAAGTAAAGTAACTAGTAAGAAAAATGCCTTAAAACAGCTAAAGTTATTGGCCTTTTACTTTTAGTTCGAATTTTAATTTTTTGTTTTAATTCTCATATTTTTATTTTCAATTTTATTTAAACAATAAGGTAAAGTAAATATTTAACACTGTGTATGTAAATACGAGCATATAACAAGATACAACGAAGAAAAAAAGTTGTTGTCTACAAATATGACTAAGTCGTTATTTAGGGAATAAATTAGCAAGTTTATAGCAAATTTTTAAGGAATTGCAAAAAATTTAAAAAGGAAGGTAATAAAGAACTTAAAAACCAGATTTTATTTTTCAAGACAAAATAAAAAGCGAAAGACAGTTGACTAAGTTAGGAAGGCAGAACGTTGGCGAAGTTAGTCTATAATGACAAAAAGTACAACATTCCTTTAAAAAACATGTGCGTGGTAAGTAGATGTCTTCAGTGACGTCACAAAATTAAAACATTAATATTATAAATATAGTGAAGAGTAATTGCATTAGCATCATTAAATGTTAATATAAATTTTCATTTAATAATTCGCAAATTTTAATATCCAAACCACCTGAACTTGTTAGATATTTGTCAGTTAATGTCATTAAAATCGCAACTGTTTTTGTTGTATTTCATCAAGCACTTAATAATATTTAACGAGTTTAATCTCCTTAGCAAATCAATAACGTTGAATAGATTTCACATAGTACATTCGATTCTATGTAAATGTTAATTTTTTTCTCTCAATTTATTTAGAATTGATTTTAGAGTTTTTAATTAAAATCATTTATCGAACAATTAAGCTTTTTTAACGATTGCGATAAGAAAGGCAACAGACAAAACGACATAGTATTGAACAATGAATGAATAAATAAATTCAATTTTCAAAACAACAAATTCAAAAGCAAATAAAACACAACTTGTTAAGAAAATTCGCCTTTTCATGCTGCTAGAAATATAAAACCCCAATGTAAACCCCAATGACCAGCGGCTCAACAGGCCTCCAACTAATTTTGCGTTCATTTTTTTTTTTTTTTTTTGACGTACATACGTTGTAGTACAACACACATATATTTGTTCATTAATTTGTTGCAGCTTTAAAACTTTCAATATTTTTTTCAATAAAAACGGACGTTACTTTAGTTCAATTGGCAATCACACGTTTTTTTTTTCTTTTTTTAGTTTTTGAGTTGATTTTTATTTACTATTAGTTTTTTAATAAAAATGTAGATTTGCATAAAACATAATTTTCAAATTAAACTGGGTTTGGTGTAAAATATTTGGTTTCTATAGAAGTAAATACTCAAATATATTTTGAAATTTTTATTTGTAAAAAGAAACTATCGATTCTTTATCTTGTATTTTGTATTGAAAAAACGTAAATATATTTGAACTATCAATACAAAACAAAATAAAATAATAAACACCTGAGACTTAGAGTCGCTCATGTACCCTACGTTAGCCGGAAGGTCATATTGAAACAAGATTACTTTTATTTCCCACAAATTTTTGAAGTCAAAAGGAAATTAAAGTTCTTTATTCTATGGACGTACATTAGGGTGGCCGAGCTGGTATGGAGAAGAATTAAGGTATAGATGTTCAAACCGAAAAGTTAGGTC